>NC_090270.1:318693074-319025574 GCF_040414725.1 Anabrus simplex
CCACTTTCCTGTCATTCTTAAATTTCTGACCCAAGCCCCTGAGGACAGCAGCTAATGACTCTGTTATGCTACGCAGGTGGACAATGCACAATGTTGCACAAATAACTTAAAACAAAATAGATTTCTCACTAAATTACCTATACATATTCTCATTTTATGGAACACATTGATTATCAATTGTATTTATATTTCAGATGGCTGCACCTGCTCTTCAACCTGCTGGTCCAGGTGTTGGTAGGCTTGCCACTGGAGATGGTGCATGGCTCTCTGAGGATAGGGGCTGTTTATATGGCTGGAGTGCTTGCCGGTAAGTATTCTGAAACAAGAAATAATATTTATTTAACCCCCCGCTCAAATTGCTAATGTCAGCTGTCTCTGAAAGTGATTTTGTTTGCCTGATTCTTATTGAATATATACATAATATGCTGCCTAGGAAATATGCCTTAACTAACTTTCCTCATCTTTACTTTTAATCAGGCTCTCTGGGTACATCCGTGTTCGACACCGATGTGTATCTTGTTGGAGCATCGGGAGGTGTTTACGCTCTCTTAGCGGCTCATCTCGCAAATGTTCTCTTAGTAAGTACAAATTTAATGGTATATCTTGATAGATGCCATAGTTAAATAGGAAAAGAATTGGTGTAAAAATTTATCTTCCCTATCAAATTGTTCTGCCTTACTAACAAAATTGAATTATTTATTCTCGCATCAAAAATTTTGTTATTACCATAGTTATCTGATAATTCACATTTGTTCTTGATTTCTTGTTGATCTAATAACCAAAGGACTGATTCTTACAGTGCGAATAGTGAACTACTACAGAAGCATGAACATGTTAAATTATGCAAATAGGAACTTCAGGTTTAAACTTCATATGATAGATTTGTATATACATGTGCATTCTGTTTTGTATAAACTTTTATAAAATTATGTATTGCATGTTTCATACACTAAGAAATTTATCTGCAAATCTGAACATCCAAAAGGCAGTTCTAATAAATAGCCTACGTTAAACATGTCTGCATCACTATACTAAATATTTTCTTGAGTTAACAAGTAATCGCATATAATACAACATTGTGCACTAAATGTATGATGTACAGAGTTTAATACTATAACATTACAGTATTTAGTTCAGTATCCAGTGTTCTCCCTGCCATTTTTACAAATCGCTCGGCTAACATAACCCAGGTTTGTGCTAGTTACATAATATTAATACATATTGGAGTCATTGGATGATCCAAATTAAAGTGCAAAGTAAAACTGTTTATTCAAATGATAAATCATTATTGCCAGCATAATTGCATCAATTACATAGGATTTTAAATATTTAGCTTGACTATCGTGTAGTGTCGAGCGTGGTGTATGGGTTAGCATGGAATCGCACGCGAGCACTCTATTCCGTGGGACTTCACAAACCCTTTGGCACTCCATAGAACTCGAGTGATAAGCCCCAGTGTTATATGATTATGAACGAGCAGTAGAACACTAGAAGTTCAGAATACTCGGTTATATCTTGTTTGTGACAATAACACTAAAATAGTTCAATTTTGCAATGTTTACCTGTCTAATATTGCTGTTAATGCCCTGAGGAGAATAAATTTAAATTTTATCATACAGTATTCATTTTTACATAGTATTCCCGCGTGGCTACTCATTCCTGCCACCCAG
The DNA here is from genome assembly GCF_040414725.1 of Anabrus simplex. Taxonomy (NCBI): domain Eukaryota; kingdom Metazoa; phylum Arthropoda; class Insecta; order Orthoptera; family Tettigoniidae; genus Anabrus; species Anabrus simplex. Next base: position 318,694,745 of record NC_090270.1, read on the forward strand.
CTGATGAAAATTTCTGGAGAGAGCACTGAGTATCAGTACAAAACAAAGTTTTAATATTCTGCATTTACAGTAGGTGAATGAATGAATTTATTGAACTGAACAGGCTTTCGCCCAGTTACAATGTTCCAATAAAATAAACACTCACAGACTATTTATAGCTAGACACTAACTACTTACTACTTAACTACTTCTAAATCTACTTTGTAGCATCTTGCACATGGGCGGATCGCCAGCTCCACATGCAACACAGCACCTAACTAAACTAACTACTTTACTACATGAATATACTACTTAACTACTTCTAAATCTACTTTGTAGCATCTTGCACATGGGCGGATCGCCAGCTCCACATGCAACACACCACCTAATTAAACTAACTACTTTACTACATGAATATATACTAAATCTATCCTAAATCTGTCTGGCCGCGACATCACCCCTGGTGAGGAACATTTACAGTAGTTGCACACTTAAGAGCAACGTGATGTATTGTGATCACTGCAATTCTTGTAATGCCATTATTGTCTATATTAAAGATTTTCATTGATCTATATTACAGATAGTTCAAAATTTTGTTTATTTTTATCTTGATCATATAAATGAGTTTTTTCTTAATGACTCTTCCATCCAAGTTTCCAATTATCAGTTACTATTCCTTTTTGACAAAGGGTTGAAGAATTCTTTACATTCCTGTTTTCATGTTTCCTACGCATTCCTTGATATATATTCACAATCAACAGGAGGTTATAGCTTATAGGTCAGTCACTTTCATATTGCCAAAGCCGAAAAGGAGACTTCCGATAGATTGTAAATGTAACAAAATTGTTCTTACCCATACCTGAAAACATAGTGCCAGAGATGAATCTGGGATCATACAAAAGCAATTTTAATACGTATATCCATGGTCAACATCATCAACTCTAAAAGTCTTTAGGTAATGTCTTTAGATCCAAAATAATTTAAAATCTCAAGCATTTTGTAGGCCACATACCATAGTTAATCTTCTACAGATGTTTGATGAAAACTGAATGCACCTATCCAACAGAAAAGATATATATTTGGTTAGAGCCCCATTGTCGGCAGCCCTGAAGAGGGTTTTCCATGGTTTCCCATTTTCACACCAGGCAAATGCTGGCCACAGCTGTTTCCTTCCCATTCCTAGCCCTTTTCTATGCTATCATTACCATAAGACCTATCTGTGTTGGTGTGGCATAAAGCAGATTGTAAAAAAGAGATTTTATTTTTCTATCTAGCTAGCTATCATATCATACACAAATAATAGACAAGAATATGCAGCTGAAATTAAGCAAATGAAACTGTGGCAAAATGAGCAATAATTACAGTAATATTTTGGTAGGTAACACTATGATGATTCAGTACCACAGAAACTAATAATTTCTTTTTCTTTTTCAGAACTACAACAATATGGAGTTTGGGATTGTTAGATTAATTGGAATTTTTGTTGTTGGTAAGTATTAATAAGCATCCATATAAAAGTTATTGGCAAGCCCCGGATTTTTAGTTTCAAACCTATTCGGTTGTTAGCTTGTTACTCTTGAAATATCACTTTTCCTTACCAAGCAAGTGGCTGCCCAGATTGTGTCACATAATCGTCAGCTTGGGTTTGGGAGATAGTGGGTTTGAACCCCAATGTTGGCAGCCCTGAAGATGGTTTTCCATGGTTTCCCATTTTCACACCAGGCTGTACCTTAATTAAGGCCATGGTCACTTCCTTCCAACTCCTAGCCCTTTCCTATCCCAACATCACCATAAGACCTATCCTTGCTGGAGCAACATAAAGCAAAATGTAAAAAGTCACATTTCTTTTTTGTTTGTTTAATGTACCAAAAAATAAGTTATTTAAATTTGATAGGACATAAAAAAGACCTAATTTGTTATTATATTCAGTATTTTAAAGTAATTCTGTCCATTGCAGCATAAATAACTTATTGTAGGCTGCATTCTTTGACAGGAAAGCTATGCAGTGAGGTGCAGTTAGGGTGATCAACTGTTGAAGGAGGGAATGAGGGACAAGACAGTCAAGAAATGGGGACATTCCACAATTTTGGGGGAGAGCTACATTTTTAGCATTAATTTTAAAACCACAAAACATGTAACATTTTCAAAAGCATTGTGTTCCACATTTCCCCTTTTTGATGTAGAGTCCACTTTTACTGAAATACTAACATAGAAAAATACATTTTATTCATCTTAACTGTACAATTTATTTTCCAGTCTGTGGGTAGAAGACCCTTCATCCATTAGATATACTGAACGTTTTCTTGCAAAGTTTACAAAATGTTTTGTGGACATTACTTTGATTAGGAGATAAGTTAGGCGTGTTGGCTTCCCATTTTGAATTATATGCATATACGCATTTATTTTTTTCCGTTCGCCTTCTAGGGTTTAAATGATGCCTTCTTTTTTTGTGACGAAGTAGAAATACAATCATCGCTATCCGATGCTGAATCTATTTCAAAAATCACAAAAACGTAAAGAAAAACACCAGCTAATACAACACGTCTATGCTGATGCTCTTCATGCTACAGAAAGGCCACACTTGCCACGCCACAGACTAACAGTAACTAGGAAGTTGGACGGTACATCCGGAATGCTCATGCGAAGATGCTATAACCTGCTTTTTTGCACTTTCCAAGATCCAAGGTCATACTATTTGCAACGGTTATGCTATGTTTAGTTGAAGCTAGATAGTAGGATAGTCATGAATTGTTAACATTTGTATCGATGACAATAATACGAAAATTTCTTCAGGCAGAAAACGAAACAATTACGGGACAAATGACGTCCCAAGTGGGATGTTTACAAAATGCCTTAAAATGTGGAACAGTTGGTCACCATAGGTACAATGTGTAGAGAGGATCACAAAATAACTGAGGAGACTCGATAGCAGACCCTTTGGCTGAACGAGATAATTTCTTCACTGGGTCCTGTTCTTTGTCGACAGAAGTTGCAAAAAAAGCACTTGCTTGGAATTCTAAGAAAATCACAGCTATGAATTTTGCTGCTCTTACTTCTTGTGACATGGAATGTATTCCTTTTTGCATTAAAGTGGATTTGACAGAAGACGGAAGAGGTTTTGCTAGTCGGAATATTTCATCATTCATTGTCGTGTTAGCGCAAATTAAATTAGTAGTTTGTGGGCTGTGTGTAGTAATGTAATAAAGGTACAGTTTTGTAAACAAATAGACTAATACTGTAGTAAAAGACTTCTGTAAGATCACTACGTGAATCATCAGTAGACTGGTAATAATGGATATTTTAATGTAATTTATTGCAAAGTATTAATAGCATGATGCTAATTGTTTATTTTTGTAAGAACCAATAAATTCTAAATAGGAGATTTAACATCCTAATAAATCCTAAAATATGGGTTGTAGGAACCTATTTTTAATTTATTTTGAACCTAAAAACCCGGGGCTTAGTTATTAATATTAGTTTGAGACTGGTATTTATTTAGAACCATATTTAAGAATAGTCCATTCAAGTTAAGGGTACTTCTAGTATTTCTGCAAATTTCAGTTCTCTAAATATGGTATTATTCTGTTTCAGCGAGTGCGGATGTTGGTTTTGCTGTGTACGACAGGTACGCAGCTGAGCAGATGGGTCCTCCTGTGTCGTATGTCGCTCATCTCACGGGAGCACTAGCCGGCCTCACTATAGGCCTACTTGTTCTAAAAAACTTTGAACAGAAACTGCATGAGCAATTAATGTGGTGGGTTGCACTCGGTGTGTATGCAGCTTGCACAATATTCGCTATACTCTTCAATGTGTTCAACCCGGGCTATCCGTGATAAAACATGCACTAAGAGTGAACTTTGTTTTATTTCTAACCTGAGCAAGATTTCACAGGTCCACTCGATCCTCTACTGAAGAGTTACCTGGTCATGAGAGATGAGAGAAAATTTTAAGAAAGTGTAATGTGTCTAATAGAGAATTAACTAAATTAACATGAGTAGGATATTTTTAATTTTTTGTGCTAAATTTAATTTCAGGCTAATTTTATGTTCTTTTTAAGACTCAGGTGTACTTAGAAATCTTGTTTGGAAAATTAATATACGTAACTAGTGTTGAAAAGAGAAAATGTTCGGATAAACATTGCAAGAAAAGCAGAAGAAATGTGAATAGGTGCTGTAGTGGACTCACAGTGACGTGTGTGAAAACGAAGAAATCTTTCTGTATATCCAGGAATTTGTAAAGACTGATCTAATACTAGATGTTAAATACGATATAGTGGAGAATTCTATTTCCCACATATCACATTGTTAATAAACTGTTCCAGTAGTGTTTACATGTGCTCTGCCTTCACCACTGGAGTGAGTGTGTTGTTATGAGTGAAAGTGATGATTGATGCTAGTCAAAACCGATACAAAGCAGACAAATGGACAAAGGACAGTTTATTATTATTATTATTATTATTATTATTATTATTATTATTATTATTATTATTATTAGTTATATCTTCAAGAATGGTCAGGACTTGAAAATGATAGCATGTTGGCTTATGTACAGTATATAAGTATTGTAAACTTTCTCATTACAATTAACATTAAGTTACAGAAATATTATTTATGGCATTCCAACACTCAGAAATAGTTTTATTACTTTGCTAGTTAAACTTCTTTTCCAGACTTGCATCATTACCATTAAGCTTGGTTATTTAATAGTTTAACAGTCAAATAAAAGTTACTTCGAGCCAAAGTGGCATAAATACCAAATATTCTATTTTTAGGAGAATACTGTATAAAGAGCAAATAAATCTGTCAGTAAATTTAATTCACAAAGAAATGTTTTTTAGACACCATCTAACTGGCCATATTTTACTTAAAATACAAGTCTTCAGATTTTTTAAAATATTCTTCCTCATCTAGCATTCTTTGGAATGCAAATAACAGTAATCACATTAGTTTTGGTGAGGCATTATTTATCTGTTTCAAAATTTTGTGGGTAATTTTCTTGGGGTAATTTTTGCAGTACTTTGGCTCTTGGTGCTTTGTATTAGCCTACCATACCTCATTTGCTTGTAAATGGTTAAAGAAAGCAGGTCTTGAGAAAAGAGAAGAGCATTTTTGTGTATCTTCACTTATCAACAAAAGTGCTGATCATTATTCAAAGCCTGAGTATATAAAGAAATATGTAAATTAGCAATCCCAAAGCAACTCCCTATTGTTGCAGTTGTATAAAGATGAAAATATTTCTATCTTGTTCTCTAGCTGTTGTTTATTTATCTTGTATGTTATGTAAATAACTTGCCTAAGAAGATCAATATAATCAAATAATTCTTATTTCTTAAAATGAGTCAATTTCAATTTTATACCAAAGAATAATGGTGTACACTATTCCTATTTTTCCTTCTTTTAAAAAATGAAGTTGTATAATTTAATTAAGTTATCCTTTTATAAGAATCATATAGTTAATCATCATATTTTGTGCTGGTTCAGAAAGATCTTACATAGTTATGTGAGAGTGGAAGTGGAAACAGATCATGAACATGTATACACTTTGTAAATGCAACTAGCTGAGTGTAAAAAAGAAAACGAGACCTAATCAGTTGAATAGTATATGCTCATGTTATTTAAAATAAACTAAAGCTTGTTTTTAGTGAAATTCTGTCCATTCTGCTGCCCAACTGTTCGTTGTTGGTTAATAATTAATGTGATATGTTTGAATTCTGATGAGTAATACCAGTAATGTTAATAACAAATGGTTCTGGTAATGTTGTATAACAGTGTTGACAGTAAAAATGTAGGATTACAGGTATAATTGATGATACTGTCATTTTTCATTCTAGAAATACTATAATTATTATTAAGTTAATACAACCTGAAAAAATAATAACTAAAAAATGTACTTACCAACATTAACATTCACTGTACAAATAAGACAGTGCAATCAGAACCTGACCTAGTAAAGTTATTGAAACTGTTATTGGTGTGAAAAAGAATTTTGTTATGTTGTTGCATATGGCTAAAAATGATATTAAAGAAAACTGTATTTATAAGAAAAAATATTATGTGCATATTAAAAAGTGTCATCAATACACCTTCCAGATACAATATCTTGTTTGTGTTCAAGTCTTTTACTCCTCTCCAAACCCTTTAGGATAAGAATTTCAGATTCTGAAAGATAGGCAGTGTTCTTGCTCAAAACTGGCATCACAGATCTCAAGACTCTTGCGAGAATCTCCCAGTAAATTTGAGTGTAGACTTGATAGTTTATCATACGCAGTTATTGTGTGAAATAATTTTCTCATATGGAAAGGTGTGTGCCGATAAATTTTGTCAAAAGCCTGCAAAAGTATTGCATATTTAACTATGAACCCTTTAATACCATTAACGAAAGTGAAAACAGAAGGTTAGTACCTTAAACTGTTTACAGTACCCAGGAGGTGTACCTACAGTAGCCGTCAGTTCCTGTACTTAGCCTACTCATCCATGTACATACCGCTACATACAATGCCAGAATGCATACATATCCTTTATAATTATGTTATACTGCATCAAAATAAACACCGGTAGAAATGAAAGAAATGAACGCCCTAGTCGCTTGTTGATATGTATTCATGGAATGGAGAAGGCGCGTGGTTGGCTATTCGCATACTCAGCACAAACAACATTCAGCTCCGTCTATCTGTAGGCCTACGACACGCTGCTCACTACACAATGTGGGGGCAACACTCTCGAGATCTCTCTAAATTTCTTGCGAAAAACAGTGCTCGCGCTAGTCTCGAGAAATCTCGAGACCCCGTCTCTGACTACCCATCACGACAATTTGGTCCAAAATGAAATTCAAGAATTCAGAACCATAGTGGGGCCAAGTGCTCTTTTTTTTTTTTTTTTAAATTGGGAAAATTAAGGTTTAAGTTTTGGAAGTCCTATAATTCACAGGAACTGATCACCAAGAACACAACATATGCAGCAGGAGCAGTTATAGAGCAGTAGTAGGTGAAGTGGCACTTCACTATAATAATTTTTAATGTTTATTTTCCTTATCATGTATGTTAGTTTTAATGAAAGTGTATTTCTGTACTCTTTTTACCAGTAGAGCATTGAACATTGAGCACACAGCGACAGGAGAAGCAAAGTATAGGGTAGATGACGCCCTTTAATGATGCAATAGGAAAAATTTCTAAGAAATAATGCCAGAAGCCACCACTAGTAAGTTTTCATTATGATGTAGACTCAGGCTTGGTGTCATCAACAGTTATGATATATATACTCACAAATTGTTAAATAACACCTTGTTAAGATTCTTGCATTTCTTCAAACTTCTCCAGGGAAATGTCTGTTTAACTCTTGCGAGAGGTGTGAATGGTGCAAATCTAGAAGGCTGTGGCAGCACAATGTGATTTTGTTTTAATATAGCTGTGAAAAACAGCACACTGTCTCAACATCTGATCCACAATCCCGAGCTAAGAATGGGAAAAAGTCATTCAGACTTCTATTAACGTTTACACTCTGTTCTGTATCCCAATGTACCATATACTATACAGTAATCATTATAACGGTTTTGAGGTCTTGTTTCAGGATAAAAATGTGGGGTTCAAAGACACCTTCTCACCTCTGATGAATTTATAGTTAAATTAGATTCATTTGTAATACAAGGCAAATGGGTAGAAATTCCTAGAGGTAGATAGAAACTGAAAACTAGTGCTGTCCCTCACATATTCCCCAACTTGCCACAATATATCATGAAACAATTAAACAAACGAAAATCACCCCGTAAAAGACAGCCTCCAAAGATAGAGGAGAGTTCAAGAAACAAATCACATAGGTCACCGTGAATTAAATTTTGATGCATTACATGAAAGTACTAAAAGAAATTAAATACGTTCAGACACAGCTAAAAGGACAATAAGTTCACTCACTAATAAATTAAAGAGACAGGGACATAATATAATGACTATCCACAACAAATTGAATGGCTAATGCTAAGATTTTATTGCTAGAAAAAGCAACTAGAGATTCCAAATTACAGTTAAATAATTTAAGTGAGCCAACATTGGAAGCAAAAGGTGACACCATGCTAAAAAAGAATGTCAGCAAAGAAATAAGAAAGGGATGAGATATGACAATGAATTCCTTTTAGATAGTCTCTTATTTAACATTAAATCACCTAAGGGCTATAGACACTGTTGAAGGCATGACATGCTTCCCCCTTCTTCAGAGGCTATTCTGTGAAAATTAGTTAAAGGTTTTAAGTACCCTTACGGGATGAACACCCATTCCATTAGTGCTAGTGAGAACTATTTCTGCGATGAGAAGAGTGAAAACAATCGCACAGGAATCCTCATATTTGACAAAGTAAAACTAAGAGAAGAGGTTCAGTTTAATACCAACTCTTTAAAAGTTGATGGATTCGTAAATTTAGGACCCAAGAACATGGGAAAAAGAATCATGCTTAGTGTTCATGTTTGTGCCCCTATTGTATAATTGGGTTCAACCGATTGTTGTGTATGCAAATTCCACACCTGGTGATATTTTGTCACAAATTTTAATCAATCCAGATGTCTTATAATTGGAGCAAATTGGCACCAGAATGATTGGTTTCACCTCAAACAGAAGTCAGTCTAATAAACAGGTGTGGAAGTGTTAAGGAATAAATGGAAAGAAGGGAACATCATGTGCTCTATTTCTAATCCTTTTGATTCTAGTAGGAGACTTTGGGCCTTTTCAGGTGGCTCTACATGTAATTAAGTGCATCAGAAATAATTTCCATGACAAAAGACAAGTCTATTACAACAATGAAGTTGTGGACTTTAAATTCTATTGACAGGTTTTTGAAATGGATAACTGCCATAAATTTGCAGGTTTGAAAGTTTGTCACAAGCTAACGTCTGCACATATAGACCCCACTTCATTTCAGCACATGAACGTGAGACTTGCTTTTCAGTTATTTAGTACTTCTGTTGCAAATAGCATAAGATTTTTGGACAGATGAACTCGGAGGGGATTTGAAGATAGTGAACCGAGAGAAATGTTCACTAGGGAATTAAATACCCTAATAGACATATTAAATGCTTCTACACCATCAGGAGCTCTTTTATAAAGATTCAACAGGGCATCAAACCTTAATAAAATAAAGAGATAACCTTAGTGGGAAGAATAATGATTTTGTTTCAGAGAGAACTCTTGAATCCCTAAGAGTAACAATTGAGAGCACCATAGAGGTGCTCGTTTGGATCTAAAATATAATTAAGCAACTTGGACATCTAGGTTGAATTACAACGTAATGCACGTTTTTCACATGAGCTGGTGATAAATCACATACAAACTTTAAAATCTTGATGCCAATTCCATAAGACCACATCATGAACATAATATTAAGATCAATTTAAGTCAAATTAGCACAAATTTGGAATGCCTTTCCACATCATTTTACATGTAACATACGTGTCCAGTATTTGTAATTGTATGTATTCTGCACTCATTCTCAATATTTGGATATAAATTTTAAACTGTCTTCGAATTTTAGCATCGTATAAGATTCTAGACTGTCACTATTGTCATTTACTACACATATGACAGCCTTTGTTTAAGTGAAAATTCACAAGGATGTTCACTATTGTAACATATTTTTAATCAACTTGATAATTTGTTAATGATTAGATATTGTAAAAGTTTTTTAATGTATTCACTCATGCAACATACCTTACAATTTTCCAACCAGACATCTGGTAGAACTTTGAGGTATTGATTTGACTGATGATGCCCCACAAAAGGGGCAAAACATGTCTCAACTATTTTAATGATGTTTAACTAATAAGTTAACATTTTGTACTGTATTGAATAGGTTGCAGTTAGAATAAAATTCTTACATTTATTTATTACCACCGAGCTCGATAGCTGCAGATCAGATGTGAGGCTTTTCAGGTGTTTGCTCTATTAACCAGCGTTTCGTCTTAGGTCTGACACTGACAAGTCCAAATATAACCCAAGAGGAAGTACTGTATGCAATCAAACTCCAGTGTCAGACCTAAGACGAAACGCTGGTTAATAGAGCAAACGCCTGAAAAGCCTCACATCTGATCTGTTTTTTGACGTGCTCTATTGGTGGAAAAATATCTAATTGCCTCCTTGGGAACTTAGAATTTCCTCTCGATAGCTGCAGTCGCTTAAGTGCGGCCAGTATCCAGTATTCGGGAGATAGTAGGTTCGAACCCCACTGTCGGCAGCTCTGAAAATGGTTTTCCGTGGTTTCCCATTCTCACACCAGGCAAATGCTGGGGCTGTACCTTAATTAAGGCCACGGCCGCTTCCTTCCCACTCCTAGCCCTTTCCTGTCCCATCGTCGCCGTAATACCTATCTGTGTTGGTGCGACATAAAACAACTAGCAAAAAAAAAACTATTACCATACTGGTGTCTGATTATTTATGGAATAATGGATTCAGATGTGCGCTCACAGCCAAATTTAATCAAGATCCACTAGAACGGCGCTTTGGTATATTACAAAAATCTGATCAAAAATTAGATGTATGGCTTTTATTAACCAGCATTTCGTCTTAGGTCTGACACTAGACTCATCAGAGTGGGATGTGTCAGACCCTACCCACTGATGCTGGGGTGTATGCAAGTGAACTTTTATTCAAATAGTTGTTTCATTCTCCCCGTGAGGGGAGCGGGCCACCAGTCCAACAAAGGGACTCTTTGGCCGATTACATGTACAAGAATGTGTTGTAAAATGTTTTATATGAGTGTGCGCTGATAACACACGTTTTACGAAAGTTGAAAAAAAAAAGTCGTCTTTTGTAGAACACATCAGCAAAAATAAGTCTGTTTCTTGAAGTACGAATCACTACAAACTTAACATAAGAACAGTAAACATTGTTTTCTTGAAGAGAAAGTATGTAGAATGAAATGATAAACAAGATCGGAATGTATATGTGCAAGCAATGACAAAAATTATTAACCAATTCTTGTCCAAGTGAAAAAGCCAAGTCGTCATAAGTTCTGAGAGGTCACACATACACTGAACAAAAATGTAATCGGAGATGGGGGTGGTATCGCCTTTAATTCCACTAAATGTGTAAGGTGGCAATGGAAAAATAACCGGAATAAGAACCTCGGTCAGAATTGTGCGATCTGTAGTGGTCCATAACTTTATGTGCGTTTAGCTTTAGTGGTGGGCTGAGGTCGATGGTGGAAAGAGGTGTTTGATTCAAGGTGTTGATTGGTTGGTAAGGATGGCGGTGGCGAGAGGAGAAAGGCTACTTGCTTCTAAAGGTTCAGATGAGCTGCGGGAAACAGCATTCTGTAAATAACGAAGACGAATAGAATGGATATGGGAAAGAATTGTTGGGAATGTATAAAGGTTATTTACTACTTCGAGTCTTGTTTCTGGTCTGAGGCGATAAGCCAGTCGAATAGCGTGATGGTCTAGTTTTATTATATCGAGGTATTGGAGAAGGGAGGCGGAGATCCAGGATAAGGAGGCGTACGTGATAACAGGCCGAACAAAAGCTTTGTACGTATTAATAATCTGTGTTGCTTTTAATCCCCAGGTTTGACCTAACAACCAGCGGAGGAGGTGAAACCTGCGGGATGCCTTTTTGTAAATCTGGTCCAAATGTATATTCCATTTTAAATTATTTTGAAAAGTGATGCCTAGGTAGGTAAGAGTGGTGGTTTCGGTAAGGGGTTGATCATGTAGGGATAGGTAAATTTGGTTAGTAGGACGGCATCTACGTTTACGATTGCGGAAAATTATAAATTGTGTTTTACTTACATTGATTTTGATGTGCCAACGATTCGGCCATTGTTCGAGTTCATTTAAGTAGGTTTGTAATCGGGATTGCAGGGATCGGTTATTAGTTCCTAGAGCCAGTATTGCTATGTCATCAGCGAATTGATATAATCTGAGTGGAGGAAGAGGTTGGGGAATATCGATACAAAACAAGATATACAAAAGCGGTGACAATGGACTACCTTGTAGGACTCCTGCTTTAATAGGAAAGGGGTAGGATAATGTATTATGAATATTGATTTGGGCTGTGTGGGATTTAAGAAAGTTGGCGAGGAAACGGATGATCGTCATAGGTAGCGGGAGGTGACGAAGTTTAAATATCAGTCCGTCGATCCATACCTTGTCAAAGGCTTTCTCAACGTCTAGACTGATAAGGGCTGCGCAGTTTTGGGGAGGTAAATATTTTGTGAGGGATGCAGAGATATGAAAGAGGTGGTCATGTGTGGAGTGCTGAGGGTGGAAACCGGCTTGCGATTGTGGTATGAGATGTACGGAATTGAGATAGGAATATATACGGCGTGCGAGGATGGTTTCTAAGATTTTAGAATACACTGTTAGAAGGCTAATAGGACGATATGAATTTAGGAGGGATGGTAGTTTTTTAGGTTTTAAAAATAACAAAATAGTAGCATGTCCCCAATGGGCAGGAAATAATCCAGTATGAAGAATGATAGTATATACTGCACTTAGAAGGTGTAGGAAGGGATGTGGAGCTTCTTTGATGTGTCGGTTAGTAATCTGATCTAGACCAGGGGCGGTGTTTTTTTTTTTTTTTTTGGTCCTGAGTACGTCTTTTATATCTTGTACGGTAATAGGAGCATTTAAGGGATGTTGGGAATCAGGGGCGAAAGGAGGTTCAAAACTAGGTCGAAGAGGAGGTTAAGTGATATCCGCATATTCGGATATTACAGCGTGGTCAGGATGGTAGAAATGAGGATCGGAAGACGGCGAGAAAATTACTCTATAATGATCTGCGAAAATGTCGGCCTTTACTTTAGGATCACTGGGTGCGGATTTGTTATGTATTATTGGATAATGGGGGTAGGATTTCTTTATGTGTGTCAGTTGTTTTAATTTGGTCCAATATTTGCGAGTATCAGTCGTGTTGGATAATTCAGTACAAGTATTTGCCCAGGCTTTTCGTTTCATAGCCTTGATGAATGAACGAGCATGTCTAAGGGTAGTTCTATGTTCGCGGAGGGTATTTGGGTCACGGGTGCGGAGGTATGCCTTGTAAAGGTCGTGGGAATATTGTAATAGCTGGAGTGCTTTAGGTGGGAGGGGAAGTTTGGAGGGATGGGAGGTGTGGCGAGGAATATGCAGTCTGTCGGCAGTAATTAGTGCGAATTCTAATGTCTTAATTACGTCATGTAATTCATGCTGTGATGTAGGTGGATCTGTATTGCGTATTGTGTCTGTTATTGTTTGCCTGTATGCTACCCAGTCGGTTCGATTATACTGTCTGACTGGTGGAGGACGTTGGGTATATTGATATGGGCTGGTTGGTACATTGGTTACGGTTAACAGGGCAGGGACTGCAGGTGAACTTATCAGAAGCCTATTTATGAGGCACAGTCTGATAACTGCATACGGGAGATAAAACTCCACAATGGAATTAATGCCCGCCTAGCAATTCCAAATGGAAATTCTTAATTCCCATGGAGGGAATTAGATATTTTTCCACTAATAGAGCATATCAAAAATCGGATCAAAAATTAGATGTATGGCTTTTCAGGCGTTTGCTCTATTAACCAGCATTTTGTCTTAGGTCTGACACTAGATGCTGACACTGATGCTGGGGTGTATGCAGGTGAACGTCGTGGTCGTCGTCAGGAGGTCAGTTCATTCCCACCACAATAGGGTGGGCGGGACATCATCTCAACCAAGGAGCTCTTCGGCCATAGGGGAAGACAATAAGTAGTAAAAGTGAAATGGAGAAGGCATGTATCGTGCACATCGAAAAGGGAAGGGAGTAAGTGAATTGGCGCAGGGAGACCGTGACAACAAGCCGGGACCCAGGGAGGAGCCGCAAAGCACCCGATCGGGCGAACCCCCGCAAACACCATAGGGAAGAGGGAAGAGGGAAGAGGGACGAGAAATTTATTGACAGAGCAAAGTATCCCGGGCGCGCATTACAGAAAAGTAAAGGTATTACATAAACAGTGAGTTATACAAAATGACAGAGAACTACGAAAGAGAGTGTTACAGAGTGTGAGGCGGGGCAGGTTGTGGGTACGGTGGGACGGTAGTGAAAGGAGGACAAGAGGGGTAAGATTGGAGGAGGAGATAATAGAGAGTGGTGGTGATATTGGTGACGGAGGTGGCAAGTAGACGGAGAGGTTCTAAAAAGGAAAGAGGCGGTGGGCTGGAAAGTAGGTGCGGAACAGGAGGGTAAAGAGCGTGCGACGGGGGGTCGGGTGGCGGTGGTGGTCGAGAACATGGAGAGGGGGGAGGGGACGGTGATCGCGCGGCGCGCAACGAGAAGGCTCCACACGATAAGTCCGCCGGTGAAGATGGACGCCGTCGGTGAGCAAGCGTTGATGGAGGTCGAGCAGAAGGTCTTGCTCAGAAATAGCAGGGTCAACGCCACGAAGAACACAGCTGAATGACGAAGACGGGTGATGTGCCGTAGTAGTGCCAGACTCTCTGACAGAGGCTGGCTGAGTGGCGTTGGCAGTAGCAACGGAGTCGGCAGGGGGCCGCTGGGGACTCGTGAGAGTCGTAGACACGGAGGATACGGTGGGAGACATCAACGGAGAGGAATGACTAGACGTAAGAGTGGGGGTGGAAGAAGAGGGAGAAAGATGAACGGAAGCAGTGACGGTAGTGGTAGTAATAGTTAAGAGTAGGTGAAAGATGTTGGACGGGGGTCGTGAGGGGAGCAGCGGAAGAAATAGGGAGGGGAGACGGTACAGAGAGAGGGAAGTCAGGATCAGAGGCTAGGTGCTGTAAAATATGGGCAGGAGTAGGAAGAACTTGATGCGAGACATGAAAGATCAGTAAGTCGCCGCGAAGGAGGGCCAAAGATGCCATGTGCGGGTCGCGAAAGAAGACCACAATATCAGGAGACGGCTGGGCAGAGAAAGCATCCTGGAGACGAAGTACCACTCGAACGTCAGCCCCGGTGTCACAAAGCCACTTGCGAATGGCGTCGGGGGAATAGGCAGTGTCCACATTCTTCACGAGACAAGAGGAAGACATGGTGGGGAGGCGACAACCAACTAGGTGTCTGCTCGTGTGCTTGTTCTTGGGCCGGCTGAGGATGCGAAGAGGCGAGCGCCACACAGCCGAAAAAATATGTGGACATACGAAGAAGGTAACGCCTTCACTCTGGCCAGGAGTTTCGGCAGGTTGGAGAAGGAGTGATGGTATGGGGAGGAGGGTAGTTTGATGTATGGAGTTAGGAGGTGTGTGCGGATGGTGTTTAATTATCGGGGATGTGTGCAAGGATTAATATAATAGGAAAGGAAGGTGGGTAAAGGAAGGCTTTTTTGTTGTGGGGGAGGGCATATAATTTTTATTTTCATTTTTTTGAGGGGGAGGGCATATATATTTTTGTTTTTTGTACATTGATATTTAAATATGGTTTACAGTTTGACAGTACTTGAGATATTAACATAAAATAATGAGTTTTATCTTTACAATCATGTATGAAGTTCCAAAGTTTAACACAGTGCTGATTAGAAATTTTCCGTTGATTCCTTCGCCATGATGATCTCTTCTGAAGATAGAGGGGCCAATATGTGAAGAGTAATATTAATTTCGTGATGCACTCACAAGACGACATTTAACAGGATGTAAGTGTATTCAGTGATTAAAAATATTGGGGAGTATGCGATGCTAGGATGTGGGTGCAGGAGCTGAGGGGGCTGGGGATGTGTTCAGAC
The DNA here is from genome assembly GCF_040414725.1 of Anabrus simplex. Taxonomy (NCBI): domain Eukaryota; kingdom Metazoa; phylum Arthropoda; class Insecta; order Orthoptera; family Tettigoniidae; genus Anabrus; species Anabrus simplex. The sequence goes on from NC_090270.1 coordinate 318,710,393, forward strand.
AAGGGTTTCTAACGGAGTAAAGTGGAAGTGCGAATTTAGACCGGAATGGGTGGTAAGAAAATGAAGATTAAATGTTTGGTTTGCTGCGGCTTGTAAGTGAGTGAGGACAAAGGGACGGTTGTAGGGATGGATATTTAGTAATGAAATGGTGACAAAACGAATTAGATCCTCTACTGTAGGTATATGGAAAAGGGAACGGCTAGGTGACGTAGGTGGATCAATGGTTCTGATAGGGGCTATGAGTTCTGGTTGATTTCGAGGTGGTGCAGGGCGGCGACGGCAACGGCGAGAATACACTGGGTGATTACCTCCACAGGTATGGCATTGCGGGGGTTGATGCGTGTTGGGGCACCGGGGTGTAAAGTGATCTTGATTGCAATGTCCACATTTAGGAGTCTTGGCGATACACTGAATGGTGGTATGATTATTGTAGATGAGACAGCGCTCACACCGGATGGCTTGTGGTGGTGGGGCACGAGATGGTTCCACTTTATGGTGGTGCCTATGTATAGAGACCCCGCTGGCCAAAATATGGTCGACATCTTCGGGCGATGGCAGAAGAATTCTCACCATATAGGTGGGACCCGTGAAGTTCTTGATTCTGAATGCCTTCTTGACTGGGATGCCTTCCGCGTGAAGTTCGGAGATTATTGTTTCTTCCGTAATTGTGGGGTCAACACCTCGTATTACACAGCTGAAAAGGCGGTAGCGTGGTGGGGTCGGGGGAGTTTTGATGGGTTGAGGAGAGAGGAGTTAAAAAGGGGTAGTTGATCCAAGTTGGTGAGCTCCTATTGCAGTGGTGAGTTGAGTGGCCGCAATGTCCCCATTAACTTGAATGATGACTCCAGTTGTTGTTCGTCGGATATCCGCTATATCCTCACGGCGCATATTAAATCTGAGCGGGGTGGAGAAAATAGCGTTGGGAGACTGGAACTCGGGGGCAGGATTTAACAGTAGAAATGAATGCGTTCCTGAGGGGGTAGGTTGAAGCAAACGTGAATAAACGATGGGACGTCTTGTGCCGGATACGGATGAAAATCCAAGTGTAGAGGGGGTAGTGGTGGCGGGTGGAGAATTGGCAGAAATGGGCTGATTGATGGCGGCCATGGACTGCGGAGGCGCACTTGTATTGTCTGTCGATGGTGCAGGGTTCGGGTCCAGAGCAAGGCGTCGTGGGGCTTGTTCTTCCTCCGGACTAGACTGTGGAGAAAACCTCTTAAACTGGAAGTGAACTGTAGTGTTGTCCCCCAGCGAAGCTGTTGTCGTGGGAAGAAATCTGGCCTGGTGGTCAGGAGCGGCAAAACTAGACAGTACGGCTGAGTGGTAAGCTGCTGCAGCTGTTTGACTGAAGTCAGTGGCGGTGGTGGCTGTCGTGGTCGTTGCTGTAGAGGTAGCTGGACGATAAGGTTGATAGCGATGCATAACGAAGAGTGGTGTTACGGTCGTCTAAGGAAGTGCAGTACGACTGGAGATGAGCTCGCCCTGAGGTGATACCTCTCGGAATTTCTTCTGTCCACCTAGTTAGAACACTTTTTTTAACAGGGAATGCCCTGCGTGCCTGAGTTACGGTGTAGAAAAACCGTTGGACGGCGAAGGATGCAGGTGAACATCCATCATCATCATCCATGACGTCATTTCATTCCTCCCGAAGGGGAGGCGGGCCATCAGCTGAACTAAGCAGCTCTTAGGCCATGAGAAGGAAGGAAATGTAACAGAAAAGACATACTGACTGACAGTGACAATGCAACACCAAGGAGGAGTGGTTCGAAAGGGATGAAAGTTGGGGAAAAAACAGAGACGGCACGGACGAATAATTGATGTTTATTTCAAACCGATATGCAGGTTACACAATGCGCACGGCATCGACTCAGTAGGATGTAGGACCACCGCGAGCGGCGATGCACGCAGAAACACGTCGAGGTACAGAGTCAATAAGAGTGCGGATGATGTCCTGAGGGATGGTTCTCCATTCTCTGTCAACCATTTGCCACAGTTGGTCGTCCGTACGAGGCTGGGGCAGAGTTTGCAAACGGCGTCCAATGAGATCCCACACGTGTTCGATTGGTGAGAGATCCGGAGAGTACGCTGGCCACGGAAGCATCGTACACCTCGTAGAGCCTGTTGGGAGATGCAAGCAGTGTGTGGGCGGGCATTATCCTGCTGAAACAGAGCATTGGGCAGCCCCTGAAGGTACGGGAGTGCCACCGGCCGCAGCACATGCTGCACATGCTGCACGTAGCGGTGGGCATTTAACGTGCCTTGAATACAAACTAGAGGTGACGTGAAATCATACGCAATAGCGCCCCAAACCATGATGCCGCGTTGTCTAGCGGTAGGGCGCTCCACAGTTACTGCCGGATTTGACCTTTCTCCACGCCGACGCCACACTCGTCTGCGGTGACTATCACTGACAGAAGAGAAGCGTGACTCATCGGAGAACACGACGTTCCGCCATTCCCTCATCCAAGTCGCTCTAGCCCGGCACCATGCCAGGCGTGCACGTCTATGCTGTGGAGTCAATTGTAGTCTTCTGAGCGGACGTCGGGAGTGCAGGTCTCCTTCAACCAATCGACGGGAAATTGTTCTGGTCGATATTGGAACAGCCAGGGTGTCTTGCACATGCTGAAGAATGGCGGTTGACGTGGCGTGCGGGGCTGCCACCGCTTGGCGGCGGATGCGCCGATCCTCGCGTGCTGACGTCACTCGGGCTGCGCCTGGACCCCTCGCACGTGCCACATGTCCCTGCGCCAACCATCTTCGCCACAGGCGCTGCACCGTGGACACATCCCTATGGGTATCGCCTGCGATTTGACGAAGCGACCAACCTGCCCTTCTCAGCCCGATCACCATACCCCTCGTAAAGTCGTCTGTCTGCTGGAAATGCCTCCGTTGACGGCGGCTTGGCATTCTTAGCTATACACGTGTCCTGTGGCACACGACAACACGTTCTGCAATGACTGTCGGCTGAGAAATCACGGTACGAAGTGGGCCATTCGCCATCGCCGTGTCACATTTATCGTTCGCTACGTGCGCAGCACAGCGGCGCATTTCACATCATGAGCATACCTCAGTGACGTCAGTCTAACCTGCAATTGGCATAAAGTTCTGACCACTCCTTCTTGGTGTTGCATTTGCTCTGTCAGTCAGTGTGCGTTAAGGAGCGGTTGATAGCTGTGGCGCAGGGGGCCGAGAGCCGCAAAGGGGGGCCCACAGGGCGGACCCACACCACACACACCGGGGCGGACCCCAACTGGAGTCATGTTTATTGAGGGAGGAGTTGGTGTATCTCGGGCGCGCAATATCAGAAGAGAACAAAATACATGAGAAAACAGAGTACATTAGACGAGAAAATTGTTACATATAGTGAGCAGTGGGAGGGTACGGGTTCGGGGGAAAGGTAGGGAAAGGAACATAGTGTTGGGACAACAGGTAATAGAGGGTGGTAGAAATGTTAGTGATAGAGGTGGAGAGAAGACGTAAAAGATCTAAGATCGGGAGCGGCGAAAGAGGAAACGAGTGTGTAGGAACGGATGGATAGGCAGCCTGCGGAAGGGGGGTGGGTGGCGGAGCAAGTGGTGGACGAGGCGGAGCCTCGGGAGAAGTGGGGTGGGCCAAGCGGGGCGGGGAGTGAGAGTGTTCAACACGATGGTGGCGACGACGAAGCCGAACACCGGAGGAGACCAGGTGATGGACATCCGCATCACACGGAAGGTGGAGACGCACCATAAACGTTGGACCACGATCATTGTAGATACGATAGACTCGGCGGGCAGGAATGCCCGCCATGTGAAGATCTTGCAGTATGTCGTCTTCAGGAATGGCAGGATCAACACCTCTGACGACACAACTCGGCGAGAGAAGAGGACGTTGGGCCAGGGAAGCGGCGGCAGTCTGGTCTTCACGAGGCGTGTCAGTGGCAGCCGTGAGGGTAGAAGAAGATGTCTGGGGACAGGGAGCGGTGGTGATGAAGGTGAAGGAGGTCGGTGACATGAGAGGGGAGGAGTGACTAGCTGTGGAAGTGAGTGTGAGGGAGGTCAAGGAGGTATTGACCGTAGTGGTAGGAGTAGTAACGGTAGAAGTGGTCGTACAGGAGGTAGGAAGGTGTGTGCGGGGCGGGTTAAAATGAGAGCCAAGAGGAAAATCAGGGAGGGAGGCCATTTGTTGCAAAAGATGATCCGGGGTAGGAACCGCCACGTGTGTGACACCGCCGAGAGAGACACCGTTGGCAATAATGCCAGCCGGTGGGCCGGGACAGCGGAAGAAGGCCACCACATCCGGAGAAGGTTGACCGGAGAAGCCATCTTGAAGACGGAGAATCGCATCGACGAAGGATCCTTGACTGCGGATTTCGTCGTGAATGGCAGTTGGAGAGTAGGAAGTATCCACGCCCTTGATGAGACAGGTATGCATTGTGGGGAAGGCGACAGCCAACGAGGCGTCTGCCAATTTGATTATTCTTGGGCCGGCTGAGACAGCGTCGAGAAGAGGGCCACCCAGCCGCAAAAATAGTGGGGCGTGACGTAGTGTTGGTGTGTGCAGGTGAACTTATCAGAAGCCTATTTATGAGGCACAGTCTAATAACTGCATACGGGAGATAAAACTCCACAAATGGAATTAATGCCCGCCTAGCAATTCCAAATGGAAATTCTTAAGACCCATGGAGGGAATTAGATATTTTTCCACCAATAGAGCATATCAAAAATCTGATCAAAAATTTGATGTATGGCTTTTCAGGCGTTTGCTCTCTGTTGAGTCTAGTGTCAGACCTAAGACGAAATGCTGGTTAATAGAGCAAACGCCTGAAAAGCCATACATCTAATATTTGATCAGATTTTTGATATGCTTTATTGGTGGAAAAATATCTAATTCCCTCCATGGGAATTAAGGATCTCCATTTGGAATTGCTAGGCGGGCATTAATTCCATTGTGGAGTTTTATCTCCCGTATGCAGTTATCAGACTGTGCCTCATAAATAGGCTTCTGATAAGTTCACCGGCATACACCAGCACTACGTCACGCCCCACTATTTTTGCGGCTGGGTGGCCCTCTTCTCGACGCTGTCTCAGCCGGCCCAAGAACAATCAAATTGGCAGACGCCTCGTTGGCTGTCGCCTTCCCCACAATGCATACCTGTCTCATCAAGGGCGTGGATACTTCCTACTCTCCAACTGCCATTCGCGACGAAATCCGCAGTCAAGGATCCTTCGTCGATGCGATTCTCCGTCTTCAAGATGGCTTCTCCGGTCAACCTTCTCCGGATGTGGTGGCCTTCTTCCGATGTCCCGGCCCACCGGCTGGCATTATTGCCAACGGTGTCTCTCTCGGCGGTGTCACACACGTGGCGGTTCCTACCCCGGGTCATCTTTTGCAACAAATGGCCTCCCTCCCTGATTTTCCTCTTGGCTCTCATTTTAACCCGCCCCGCACACACCTTCCTACCTCCTGTACGACCACTTCTACCGTTACTACTCCTACCACTACGGTCAATACCTCCTTGACCTCCCTCACACTCACTTCCACAGCTAGTCACTCCTCCCCTCTCATGTCACCGACCTCCTTCACCTTCATCACCACCGCTCCCTGTCCCCAGACATCTTCTTCTACCCTCACGGCTGCCACTGACACGCCTCGTGAAGACCAGACTGCCGCCGCTTCCCTGGCCCAACGTCCTCTTCTCTCGCCGAGTTGTGTCGTCAGAGGTGTTGATCCTGCCATTCCTGAAGACGACATACTGCAAGATCTTCACATGGCGGGCATTCCTGCCCGCCGAGTCTATCGTATCTACAATGATCGTGGTCCAACGTTTATGGTGCGTCTCCACCTTCCCTGTGATGCGGATGTCCATCACCTGGTCTCCTCCGGTGTTCGGCTTCGTCGTCGCCACCATCGTGTTGAACACTCTCACTCCCCGCCCCGCTTGGCCCACCCCACTTCTCCCGAGGCTCCGCCTCGTCCACCACTTGCTCCGCCACCCACCCCCCTTCCGCAGGCTGCCTATCCATCCGTTCCTACACACACGTTTCCTCTTTCGCCGCTCCCGATTTTGGATCTTTTACGTCTTCTCTCCACCTCTATCATTAATGTTTCTACCACCCTTTATTACTTGTTGTCCCAACACTATACTCCTTTCCCTACCTTTCCTCCGAACCCGTACCCTCCCACTGCTCCCTATATGTAACAATTTTCTCGTCTAATGTACTCTGATTTCTCATGTATTTTGTTCTTTTCTGATATTGCGCGCCCGAGATATCCCAACTCCTCCCTCAATAAACATGCATCCCGTTGGGGTCCGCCCCGGTGTGTGTGGTGTGGGTCCGCCCTGTGGGCCCCCTTTGCGGTTCACGGCCCCCTGCGCCACAGCTATAACCCGCTCCTTCATGTATGTACGATACATACTCTCTTCATTATGTCTTTCTGTTACATTTCCTTCATTCTCATGGCCGAAGAGCTGCTTTGTTCAGCTGATGGCCCGCCTCCCCTTTGGGAGGAATGAAATGACGTCATGGATGATTATGATGATGATGATGATGTTCACCGGCATACACCCCGGCATCAGTGGGTAGGGTCTGACACATCCCACTCTGATGAGTCTAGTGTCAGACCTAAGACGAAATGCTGGTTAATAGAGCAAACGCCTGAAAGCCATACATCTAATTTTTGATCAGATTTTTGATATGCTCTATTGGTGGAAAAATATCTAATTCCCTCCATGGGAATTAAGAATTTCCATTTGGTATATTACGCTCATTAACCTGTGATGACCAACTTTCAACAATAGATTTTCAGAATTTACACATGGTAAATAAATAAATGGCACACGGCTTTTAGTGCCGGGAGTGTCCGATGACATGTTCGGCTCGCCAGGTGCAGGTCTTTTGATTTGACACCCGCAGGTGACCTGCGCCGCATGATGAGGATTAAATGATGATGAGGACGACACATACACCCAGCCCCCGTGCCAGCAAAATTAACCAATGATGGTTTAAATTCCCGACCCTGCCGGGAATCAAACCCAGGATGCCTTTGACAAAAGGCCAGCACGCTAACCATTTAGCCATGGAGCTGGACTACACATGGTGAAGTCTGTTTATATCCAGACCAAATTTTCCCCGTCATTGGGTAATAATTCTGAGCCCAAACTTGAACTGACATTGACATCATTCTTCAATCAAATAGCTAAGAAGACAGAAGAGACAAATAAGGCTGTATTAAAAAAAGCACAAAATAAGGTAAGGCAAGCGCTAGACTTCACTGAGAATATGGATGACCTCTTACCAGACTGGGAGAACAATCTGGATCTATTTAACAGTGATACCCGGAGTCCTGCTGAGGAGTGTTTGATTTATTATCTATGAGGATATATATATTATGCAACATATCCAAGGTCACAAAATGCCATAAATGTGTCAGCCTGCTTCACAGAAATCCTACCGAAGAAATACTTGGCGAACCCCTCACATTTATTAGAGACTATAGCAATAAAAACAGCATTGACATCACTTTCCTCACTCATCCTTCAGGGGCAGTTTATATGTGTTCGTGCAAGCTGAAAGTGTAGTGGAACAAAAACTCCCCTGTGAACACAGTCTATGGGGTGATATATTTTACGAGTGTTTGGACAGTTTGCACAGTATCACTATTAATTCTATAGAATGAGGATGCTGCAGTGACCATGTTGTGGTCATTACTAGTAATGGGCAGTCTGAGACTAGGTCTCGAGATTTCTCGGGATTTCTCGAGACTAGCGCAGGCACTATTTCTCGCGAGAAATTTCGAGAGATCTCGAGAGCGTTGTCACCGCAGTGTGCGGCGAGCAGCGTGTCATAGACCTACAGGTACTCGGAGCTGAATGTTGTGTGTGCCGAGTTTGCGAATAGCCAACCACGGGCCTTCTCCCGTAAATACGTGTCAACAAGCGACTAGGGTGTTCATTTCTACCGAGGTCTATTTTGACGCAGTATAACATAATTATAAAGGATACGCATTCTGGCATTGTGTACTCTGGTAGGTACACGAATGAGTGGTTTAAGTACAGAACCTGACGGCTTCGGTAGGTACACGTACCTGGATATCAGAGGCGTGCATTATTCGAACTCGAGACGAGGTAAGATTCGCCTTGCTGCATATGCAACCACCATTACGCAGGAGTGGAATGTGTAATCTAAAATGCTTCAGTTTGCTCCAATTCTTTCGACAGATACGTGTACATCGTTATCAGACCCCACATTAAATATCACATTATGACCACTGCTTGTGTTTACTGATATTTTTGTGACGAAGGAAATAATTCCTTACAATGTTATAGAGTATTCGCGTCATATGTAAAGTTAAAGCATAATTACCCAACAACAAGAGTACAACGAGCAATTCCATAGAGAGGAAATATTACAAGAAGTACTACATTTAACATTCTAAATCCAGCACCATCATAAACAAATTCAGTATTTCCAGTGCTCAGTACTATAGGTTGAACTTTCTACTAGCTTAACATTACAAGTGATAATAAAGTGAAGTTAAAGCACCATTATCCTACAACTATAACAACAACAACGAAAGAAAATATGGCAAGAAATACTACTGGTTTACCTTTCTAAATCCAGCATCATTATACATAAATTCGCATACAACTTATGTATTTCCATTACTTAACACTACGGCTTACAATACTACAGGTTGAACTTCCTACTAGCTTAACACTACAAGTGATATTAAAGTTGAAACATAACTACCCAACAACTACAACAAGAGTACAACAAGCAGTTCCATGGAGAGAAAATATTAGAAGAAATACTACTAGTTTAACATTCTAAATCCAACAGAAAATCACAAATTCAGTGTCCATCGTTTGCAGCTTTTACTTTTCATTTTACACTAGCACAAATCATTATCTTAAACGATTTGATACCGAAAGAGAATCTATCAAAGACTGCTGCAGGTAATTTATTCCAATCCCTTATGGTTCTGTTTACGAAGGAAAACTTGCTACATCACTATGCTGGTTATTATTACACTACTGTAAGTGACCATTGCCACCGGGATATTTCCCATTTGCGATGTATTTGTTAATAATAATAATTAGGTACTTCGGTATATGACAGTGCAGTCCGGCCTGTCACCCGACGGTCCCGGGTTCGATTTCCGGCTGGGTCAGGGTTTTTGATTGTAAATGATTAATATTCCTGGCTTGGGGACTGGGTGTTTGTATCGTCCTTAACGCTCCTTTCCTCACATTCAGCACTCTACACTTCCTCCATTCCAATTACACGCAGGTTCATAGGCCTATCACATGGTGCAAGTAGGGGCAAAAAATCTCTTTAGGTCGACGCCCCGAACTAATGTCATTTAAAAAAAAATGGCAGTGCAATGTGTAATTGTGTCTAGTTGTACGCGACAACTTGTAGACGATGTCCGAAATACAACGTAAGTCGTGGACGTCGGTTATTTTGGAGAGATACCACATAGCACAGCCCGCTGTGTTGTTTATTCCAAACAAGTAAAATACGTCGGCAGAAATACTTATGGGATGATCCGATACTTAAACACACATAATATAAATGAAGAGGAATAGTCACAGAACACCTCCGGCCCGGTCTGAATCACAAGAAGCTACCCTGCCGACAACGATTGTGAGGCATCCAGGTAGGTTTACATCCTACTAACAGTTATTAACAAATTATACAGGTCATTCAGCTAAGAAGTCCACCTGAGATAATTCGTGAACAGTTTAAGATACTGGCATTGTCTTCAATTTGGTTAATGGTATTAAGCTCATAGTTCAACATGCAGTGCTTTCCTTTGCTTTTGACAAAATTTATCGTCACAAACGTTTCCATATGAGAACTGCTGATGATAACTATCAAGCTTACACTCGTAGTTACTGGGACGTCGCGTCGCACAGCTCGCAGCACACGAGAATCGGTCTCGAGAGCGTTGCCCATCACCCCTGCTGAAAGAAGTGGAGCAAAGTCGGGCATTTTAGATTACACGTTCCACTCATGTGCAATGGGGGTTGCATACGTAGCAAAGCACATCTTCCCCGTCTCAAGTTCGAATAATGCACGCCTCTAGTATCCAAGTAGGTGTACATCCTATCTACAGTTATTCACAAATTATGCAGGGTTATTCAGCTAAGATGTCCACCTCAAATGAGCCGTGAACAATTTAAGATACTGACATTCGGTTTTCACTTTCGTTAATGGTATTAAGGGGTTCATAGTTGAACATGCAGTACTTTTCCAGGCTTTTGATACAATGTATTGGCTCACACGCTTTCATATGAGAACGTTATTTCACGCAATAACTGGCAATGATATACTATCAAGTTTACAGTCGTATTGTAGTTACTTGTACGTCGCACAGCGTGCACTATAGGAGGATCGGTCTCGAGATTCTCGTGAGAGTATCGAGATCTGCGACGTCAGTCTCGAGAGTCTCGAGCGAGAGCGTTGCCCATCACTAGTCATTACCCCTAAGCTTGTGATACATTATATGAAGAGTTGATGTTATTTTGTAACAAGAGAGATGAGAAAGGAACTGAAATCTTCTAAGATCACAAAGTGTCCCTGGAAGCTATCTAAACTATCTGACAAATGACTTCTGTGTAGGGAAGCAAAAGAACTATGGCTTGTGGAGAGATGCAGAGAAATAGAACTTCTCCAAGAGAAACATGATTTGTGTAATCTCCACAAGAAGATCAAGGAACTTGTAGGCACATATCACAGGCCATGTAAAGCTATACTGAGGGATGCCAATGACACCATTTTGGTAGGAGTCGAAGACACGTTGAAGTGTTGGAAAGAATATGTTGAAAACCTATTTAGCGATGTAAGGCCAAACAAACCACCTTTTATTAGCGAAGGCAGCGAAACAAGTCCAAATATAACCCAAGAGGAAGTACTGTATGCAATCAAACTCCAAAAGAATGGAAAAGCTGTAGGTCCGGACAAGATTCATGCGGAAACTCTCAAATTCATTGCTGAAGGCCATGGCAGAGGACTAGAGCTGCTAACTACATTATTCAATGCAATATATAAATCTGGTAGAATTCCATCTGACTGGCTAAGATCTACTTTTGTCACCATGCCTATAAAGGCCAGTGCATCACATTGTGATGATTACCGTATGATCAGCCTAATGTCCCATGTGCTAAAGGTATATCTGCATATCATCCACACTCGAATCTACCTCAAATGCGAACGCCAAGTTGGACATACTCAGTTTGGCTTTCGGAATGGACTGGGTACTCACGAGGCTCTTTTTTCCTTGAATGTTTTGACCCAGAGATGCCTAGATATGAATGTAGATGTGCACACTTGCTCCATCGACTACCGAAAAGTTTCTATTGCATATCTCATGCAAAACTTGTTGAGATTTTAAAATCTACTGGTGTAGATGTTGGTGATCTTCATATCATTACCCATCTGTACTGGAATCACATGGCAGAGGTCAAAATAGAAGGAACTACTATTGAGGACATAACTATACGAAGAGGTGTCCACCAGAGATGTGTCTTGTCCCCACTCCTTTTCAACATCTACTCTGAAGCTGTGTTCAGAGAGGCTATTGAAGACCCACTCCTTTTCAACATCTACTCTTAAGCTGTGTTCAGAGAGGCTATGGAAGATGTTAATCTAGGTATCAAGATCAATGGCTATGTCATTAATAACATCCAGTTTGCAGATGACACGATTGTGTTAGCCAGCAACCCTAGTGATCTTCAAATCATTATAAACAACATCGTGAGGACCAGTGTAACCTACAGTTTATCCTTGAATATTAACAAGACCAAGCTGATTGTATTCTCGAAAACACCAAAACAGGCCTCCCTTTATATCAACAACATCGTCCAACAAGTATCTTCCATCAAATATCTTGGAACTCTAGTGAACCAGCATTGTGACTCAAAATGTGAAATCTTATCCAGGATTGGAGAAGCAAAAAATATGTTCAATACCATGAGGGCCTTATTTACCAGCCGAGAACTCAACCTCCAGCTCAGAGTTCGAATGCTACGTTGTTATGTCTTTCCTGTCCTTCTGTATGGTTTCGAAGGGTGGACGCTCAGCCCTTTATTGGAAAAGTGGATTGAATCTTTTGAAATGTACTTATACAGAAGAATACTCCGAATATCTTGGGTAGAAAAGAAGACAAATCAAGAAGTCCTCAACATCTTGAACAAGAAAGAGCTTTTCATGACCATCAAGGAGCGTAAGCTCAGCTATATCGGGCACATCATGAGAGGTGAACGATATGAACTTCTCCGACTGGTCATTCAAGGGAAGATTGATGGGAAAAGATCTGTGGGAAGACTGAGAAATTCCTGGCTGAAAGACTTGCGGCGGTGCTATGGACATACGTTGATAGAAACCTTCCTTGCTGCCGTTTCGCGTGTAATCAATCATAAATGGGATTGTAAATAAAGGGTACAGATCTCTGCACATGGTTATGACGATGTTTAGAGGTTATAGTAAGGATGAAAAGGAAAGGGCATATAAGTTGGAATTCAAGAGGACAAATAGGGGCAAATATTCATTTATAGGAAGGGGTATCAGAGATTGGAATAACTTACCAAGGGAGATGTTCAATAAATTTCCAATTTCTTTGCAATCGTTTAAGAAAAGGCTAGGTAAACAACAGATCGGGAATCTGCCACCTGGGCAACCGCTCTAAATGCAGATCAGGATTGATTGATTGATTGATTGATTGATTGATTGATTGATTGATTGATTGATTGATTGATTGATTGATTGATTGATTGATTGATTGATTGATTGATTGATTGATTGATTGATTGATTGATTGATTGATTGATTGATTGATTGATTGATTGATTGATTGATTGATTGATTGATTGATTGATTGATTGATTGATTGATTGATTGATTGATTGAACTTTCTGCTAAGACTCCAACTAGAGTATGGTTCCAGTGTATGGGACCTTCACCAGGATTACCTGACTCAAGAACTGGACAAAATACAAAGAAAAGCAGCTCGATTTTCTCTGGGTGATTTCCGACAAAAGAGCAGCATTACAAAAAATGTTGCAAAGTTTGGGCTTGGAGAATTGGGTGAAAGATGATGAGCTGCTCTACTAAGTGGTATGTTCTGAGCTCTCAGAGGAGAGATGGCACGGAATAACATTATAGACGAATAAGTTTGAGTGGCGTCTTTAAAAGTAGGAAAGATCATAATACGAAGATAAAGTTGGATTTCAAGAGGACAAATTGGGCCAAATATTAATTTATAGGAAGGGGAGTTAGGGATTGGAATAACTTACCAAGGGAGATGTTCAATAAATTTCCAATTTCTTTGAAATCATTTAAGAAAAAGCTAGGGAAAAAACAGATAGGAACATACCACTTAGTCGAGCAGTTCGTCTTCTTTCTCAGCACTGTTGCATTGCATGGCGCAAGGTGCAAAAGACAGCTTTACTAGGTTGACCAGAGTGCAGACCCCAACTCCTCAATTTTGAGCAATAGCGCAGTCTTCTCTCTTTCTCTATGCCTGTCTCGCTTGCTCCACCTGTCTGCTCCTTCCTCACTTGCTCCACCTGTCTGTTCCTTCCTCACTTGCTCCGCAGCACTCCTATCTGAGTCGAGTAGAGCCAAGCTTAGCCGAGTTGCCCCAAGACAAGATGCTGTTCTGAGCCGAGTCGAGTCAGACCGACGCACGGTGCACAGAACCTCTACGCATCAGTTCGCACGCGTGAGATTTTAGGCAATTGAGAGGCCCTGATTTGGTTACAAAGGAACGTAAACGGAATTATATCCTCAATTGACTGGAACATCTTAGAAAAGAAAAAAAACATGTATATGGCCAGCTTCTTTTGTTGGAGCAGAAACTGGGTGTCATGTAACGTCCACAATTGTCAATGTCTGTTTACTAGACACAGTTGCTTACTTCGTATCAGATAAATCCTCTTCAATCATCCTGAAGAGGCTGAAAAAGCACTATTCAAATTTTTCGGAATGTTAAAATCATGAGACAAGAAAGAACTGGACAAGCCTTGCAAAAAGTAATTTGCTATTCTAATGGCAAGCAATATGATAAAATACATTATGCCATGACTTTTGTGAAGTCTAAACCTTTTTAAAACAACAACCGAAACCAAACCCCATGACCTAGTAAGCGATCACTGCTCATCCTGAAGGCCTGAAAATTACAGGGTGTCGTGTGATCGGTCTGACAACTCTCCTCAACCATTATTCTAGGCTGGGGCCACTATCTCACCATGAAATATCTCCTCAGTTGTAATCAAGTAGGCTGACTGGACCCTGATCCAGCCCTCAGATCCAAGTAAACATCCCTGACCTGGCCGGGAACAGAAACTGGGGCCTCCAGGTAGGAAGCAGGCACACTATTAGTACACTGCAGATATATTGCATGTTCTAGGAATGAATTATAGTAATCTCACGATTAACACAAAACAAAATTAAACCTTGGGAATTACATTCACCCTAGTTGCTCTATTTCCATGCCCATATCACAGAAACAGGGTTACCAGATGCACTCATTTTTAGGGTGTCAACCTTTTGTACCGTACTCTCTCTGTTTTCAGCGAGTACTCTTTTGAATATTTTCTTGCACATTACGTTGTAGATGTTCCTTACTCTCTTACTTACTTTTGAAATTATAAATCTGCATTTAAATTGAAAAATATGAAAATTAATATTCATTAAATAAAACACACAATCGTCAGACCTTGTACTCACACTTAGATCTTACTTGCGCCAGCTACAACTCAGTGCAGCAATAAGAGAATGAGATTCTTGAATATCTCTAGGGTGTGGGGTAATAAGCTTACTTTTGACAACATACCATATATGTTCTGGAAAAAGGAGATTGGCATTCGGTTTCCCCATTAAATTTGAGGTTATATGATTCTACTCTAAAAATGAAATGATAAATTAATTTGGTAGAATAAAATATATTCTTTAAATTGTATAGAAAAAATAGTAAGTCTTGCTGTGATAAAACAGATGAGAATATGAAATTATGACTTTGCAACTGAAAGAAACTAGGCATGAATTTGAATTCTTCTTGACCGGATATTTAACAATTATACATGAAATTTATCCCTCACTGGTTCACTTGACTGTACCTTCAACACTTTGAGTGTAATTATGACGTATTCCTTCGATCTGGTGTTTACTGTAGATGTGTCAAGCCTAATTTGGTGATGTATCCATGTGACTGCTTCTTCACCAATTGATGACTTCTTAGTAAGTCTGTCCTATATGACTTCATGGAAAGCCTATCCTTCTCTGACTTCATGGCAAGCCTATTCTATCCAACTGCACTGACCGACCAACAATGGCCTCTCCTTCCAATTGACTTCTTCACTGTTCACCTTCCGTTTGACTAATGACCGAGTGAGGCCTCTCCATCTCGTTCACTCTCTGACAAACTGTGGCCTCTCCTTCCAATTGAATAATGACTGACGCTACAAGATACAGCCGCCTTATATAGACGTTGGCTGACACACCTACGCAATCTCCAGAAATAACTATGATCTACTTGCGACAAATGTTACATGCAATGGTGAAACCGTCGGCAGCACCCTGGGTTTCAAAAGAAAGTGAGCTCACCGCTAAATACGCATGATGACGTATCAGTGACTCTGCAATAACTCCAGCAGTATTTTGCAATATTACAATGTCACAAGTTATTACACACACAACATCCACATCTGATATACAGCAACTCTTACTGTACTTTTTTTAAAAGTATTAATCTACACACACGTATATATACATATTCAACTACAATCATGCAAGCGACAAGCATTATGTAAGTGAATTTAACAATAATAATAGTAATAATAATAGTATAGAAATAATAATAATAATAATAATAATAATAATAATAATAACAAAAATACAGATATCACCTTGTAACGGGATTTGAACCGTTACAACATATTTTAACTAAACAACACATTAAAAACTAAAGGAAGATATGGTAGAGCTAAAGAAGAGCGTTAGTCAGTCATAACACTACTAGTGACAGTGAGCCATCCTTATACAGCTCATCTCATTGGCTTCAGATCACATTTAATCAAATACTGAGGAATAATGCAGGAGAAAGAAGTTATTAATATTGAAGAATACCTTCTATTTGATCAATTTTCAAATTTGAAAAAATTTGTGATGCATTGTCTGATGAAAAATGGGCAAGATTCCAGGGCTACCATACTGAAATGACACTTTGTTCTAAATTTCTGAAATCCAGACCAGTGTTCTTGTCACTAGCCTGATCTAAGTTCCTAAGTTGCCAGCATTGTGTAGCACAGTGTGATGATGAGCGAGCCGCTGCATGTTGGATTCTTAACCTCTCTATTGTGAACCTGTTAGTAAAATTTTACCTTTGTGAAGATATGAGAGTTTTATTATGCCATACCTGCTCACAGTGCCAATGTGGAAATAAGTTCTAATTTAATGAAAGTACAGTGGACACCAGAAAGAAGTATGCAGGTGATTTTAGTTAGGATTTCCTTTTCCTCTACAATGTTCTTAATAAGCATTCGGTCTACACTGCTGCCACCATCCCCACCTTTGGAATAAATCTTGTCATGTTCCCACAAGTCACTGGATCTTCTGATGTAACTTTGATTGACTGTGAGAGATCCAGGATCTAGTTTGGTCACCTATTTGTGTAGACTATCAGCCGTCCTGCATAAGCAGTCCATCGCCCAGGGTACACCATGAGGAGGTTATCTACACATCTCACCCCAAAAGCCATCAACATGCTAAAAATGAGGAAGGCCGCAGGTTCAGATGGTATTTTTCCTGAATTCATAAGATATCTTGGGAAGCATGGGAAAATATGGCTCAAGAACTTCTTCAGTGATGTATTAGAGACTGGAATCATTCCCCCAGAGTTCAAGATGGCTCACACCATGGCAATTCTCAAACCAGAAAAATCAGCAGATGATCCCTCAAGCTACCATCCTATTGCACTACTGAGTATTTGCTACAAATTGTTGGAACACCTCATCCTCAACTGAATCCAGGAAATAATAAATGACCTAACACCAACATACCATGCGGGTTTCAGAATCAAACGAAGCTGCTGTGAACAAGTATTAGCATTAACATCATATATTGTGGCAGGATTCCAGAAGAAGCTAAAGACATCCTTCACTTTTGTTGCCCTGACAGCGGCATATTCAAACTTGAAAAGCATACACGCTGCCGAAATCTTACAGCCATTCTGAAGAACATGATGACAAATCGGTACTTCAAGGTCACCATAGAGCAAAAGACAAGCAAGTCTTTTACAGTAAAAAAAAAAAATGGACTACCTCAAGGGTCTGTATTAGCCTCACTACTTTTCAACTTGTACACCAATGACATGCCTGATACCATTAGCAAGAAATTCTGCTATGGTGACGACTTAGCCATCGCTGTCTAAACTGTCACAATAGAAGAGGGAGAAAGCTTTCTCTCCAATGACTTGGAAACTTGAATGCATACTACACGAAGTGGAGACTTTGCCCGAATCTGGCTAAGACAGAAGTATGCTCATTCCATCTGTGTAACCAAATAGATCACCAAAAGCTCAACATTGTGTTCTGCTGACAAAGAATTAAACATAATTTCAACCCCAAGTACCTTGGCATCACCTTAGACCGTTCTTTGTACAAAAAAACACTTGGAAAATGCAAGTTAGAAAATTAAAGTCAAGAAACAACATCATTAAGAAACTAGCTAGTACGACATGGGGAACTGATGCATCCTCACTACGCACTACTGCCCTCACCATGGTTTATCCAGTGGCTGAATATTGTGCTCTGGTGTGGCAACGTAGTGCTCATACTAGGAAGATCGACGTCCATTTGAACGAATGTATGAGAACCATAACAGGCACACTAAAATCCACCCCAATCCCGTGGCTACATACTATCAGTAACATACCACCTCCGGAACTGAGACGACAGGAAGCAACTACACACGAGTGAAAAAAAGTTACACAATCCTGATCATCCACAGAATCTCCCAATCCATGAGGTCCTTGCTGACCTACCTCCTTCTCGTCTTAAATCAAGGAAACCAATATGGCATGACGTAACTGGCTTCAATATCCAGGAAAAATGGCGCCAAAGCTGAAGCTCTGCATGTATAAAACACCAAGGCATCCAAGACCCCACAACTGGACTCCCAGGATTTCACCTGAAAAGACACCAATGGTCTAAACTCAACCGTTTAAGAACAGGTCACGCTAGATGTAATGCCATGCTACATAAGTGGGGACTTTGAGAATCCCCTGCCTGTGACTACAGAGCCCCTTTCCAGTCAGTGCAGCACATTATTGAGGAGTGCCCTCTGAGGAAGTATGATGGACCAGCCCAAGATCTCATCAGTGCTACACCCCACTTCTTAGAATGGCTGCAGCAACTGGACATTGATTTGTAAATGTGATCACTACCAATATTCTTGTACTTGTATATATTGTACATTTTCTTTTGTATACTTGCCATACAATGAATAAAAAATAAATAAGTCACTGGATAATAATAATAATAATAATAATAATAATAATAATAATAATAATGATAATAATAATAAACTGAATTTTTCTGTTCAAAACTAGACATCCATAGCCTCAATACAAAATACGGACAAATCAACAGAGTCCTTCACTTCAAATACCTGGGCAAAATGCTCGAACCAACCAGACAAGAGAAAATAGCCCAAAACAACAGTGTCCAAAAACTCAGAACAGATGCTATGACAACGCGGGGATGGATGGAAGTGAACTACGAATTAAGACATATTGTAATTAGATTGGCTGTTCATGGCTTTCACTTTAAGCTTTGCAAAACCAAAACATTTCATGAACCTGAATTCGGATGCATGTGTAAATTGTGCGATCGTGAATGTGATAGATACCACGTCTTAACATGTCCTAATAGAGGGAAATCATTGACTAAATTCTGTTCAGAAGAATGAGACCTATGTGGAAATGTTAGAATTAATGTACTTACTTACATGGCCATTTGGCTGCAATAAAACTATTATTTATTATTAAAACTCAGAAGAGCATATGGGAGAACAAGAAAATCTACAACAAAAAATGTATGTCTCTCCATGTTAAGATTATACATTACAATACTGTAATCAAACCTGAGGCTTTATATACAGGGGAAACTCTAACGCTTCATAGAAAGGGCAAGCTGGAAAATATCCTAAAAGAAGAGCAAAAAATCATGAGGAAACTTTTAGGACAAAGACACGTGGAAGAAGGGTACTGCCTCCCAACCCGGAAATCCACAGAAAATGATCTAATATTGCGGCAGACCTCAGGAAAAGTAGGCTAAAATTTTATGGACATGTTAAGAGGCTTCCAGAAACCAGACTAACCCACCAAGTTCTTGAAAGAGTTGATATATGTATGTTGGGTATTCAGCCCGAATGCTGGTTTGATCCTCTACAGCTCCAACAACAGCTGTCATAGATAGCCTAGGTGTCACTGAAGAGGCATACTAGGGCAGTGAGGAGTGAGGTAGTTTCCTGTTGCTTTCCTCACTGAGCCAGAAGTTGCTATTGCATATCAGTCTGCCAAGCCCACTGAAATGCTTGCACCAACCAACCCTATGAGCGATATTTTCACACCATTCATAACAGGGACTGGCTGCATAAGGAATGGCATTACTGGCATCGCTCATACCTCGGTCACTTTCATATTGTCAAAGCCAAGGATAAGACTGAGACAAGTCAATGAAAGTAACATTTATTCTAGCCCATACCAGAAGACATAGGGCACTTTGAACACTACATCCTGCCAGATTTTCCTTGGATACAACAAACAAAAGCAGACATGAAGAACACACAAAATCAACCTGAAGAAATTTTGAATCGAAATATATATAGAAAGAAAATTGACAAGTGGGAAGTTACTCCAGAGAATGAAGTACCAAAAAGAGCAGGTACCAAGTGGATGGAAGAAATGAAGTACCAAAAAGAGCAGGTACCAAGTGGATGGAAGAAAGGAAGTGAAGGAAGTGGCAATACCAGTCAACAGATGAAAGCATTCTAGATCCTCCACAAACGAAATCATAAATAAAGCTTTGTGTGTTCCGAAATGGACCATGCACGCATAATAATAATAAGAAGAAGAATATATTGCAGCCAAATGGCCATAACAGTAATACATACAGACGAATAGATAGAAAAGAATTAGGAGTAGGTCATTCTTTGCTGTAGTCCATTAGACATCTTGTTCTTTTTTGAGCAAACTGAGAAGATAATGTTCACAGAGTTTATCGCAAAGTTGGCATACATATGACTGTGTTGGTTTATGGAAACAAGACATCTTCCATAATTTGTGGTGGAAACCATGGACTGAGAGGTGAATGAGAGCACTTCACATTTTGTTGTTTGGCTCGGTCCATTTCCTGTTCATCATGGTGTCAGTAATATAGAAATCAGGCCAAATGCTACGCAGTGGGCTCCACGGTATGCACTAGCCAGCGTCTTGGTAGGTGTGCTAGGTACCAACTGATGAGCCCAACCTAGCACACGGGGGCGAAACGCTGGCAACTAGGAATGAGTTAGCTGGAAAATTTATAATATTCAATAACGGACCATTTATATTGGTATTATAAATTTACTCATTCGGGACAAATATTTCAGATTCCCTATGGAAATCAACATCTGTATCATCTGATGGCCAAGCAGGCATCAATTTTTGGTAATGAGACAAAGTCTCTCATAGTGCATTGGCACTGCTGGTGGCTCCAAGTAGCCTATGCAGTGGCCTCCACGGTGCTGGTGGCTCCAAGTAGCCTATGCAGTGGCCTCCACGGACATCTCCTCGCCAGCCAGCGATTCTCACCAGCCAGCGCTTCCTAGCGACCCGGAGAAGAACCGCCAGCCAGCGACAACCACCCGGCAGAGCAACCTAGTGGAGCAGCAGGTATCACCTCTCCAGCACACCGGTAAGCTGCCTCTTTCTTTTTTCTCTCCGTCCAGCGAGGGCCCCTACACCGTAAGCCGGTGCGACTCCCCAGTGGAGTTTAAAAAAGCATTCGGACAGGTGGACGAAGCGGCACTCGAGGGGTTTCACCCCAGAACTGTTTGGTTTGGTGTAGGGGCCCACGGAGGGCAGCTAGAGGTGTCTCCCGGCTCGACTGGGCGCACCCACCGACCTCCAGGAGTGCCAACACCTAGTAGCACTAGCAAGTGACAGACATTTAGAACTAGAGATAAGAAGCGCGAAGCGCAAATAACAGTGCTGAGAATTGTGCTTAGTGCTAGTGCCCTACAGTGCTCAGTGAACTAACTAACATCAGTGTACAGTGCTCTGTGACTGAATAACTATTTTAACTGAGTGGACAAGATGGATACAAGCACGGCAGTTACTTCCACCACTACGACCACCACCATCTCCCAAGCCGGCATGGACCAGCTTTTCTACAGCCAAGCACATAACTCAGTAATGTGCCCAACCAGCTCAAGTACTAGATACCACCAACTACCTATAAACCCAGCTCCTACCCGTGAGTCCTCGCACCCAGTATCCAAGCGACACCTCACCAGTCCCTCAGACAACAGTGAACCTAGAACCAAAATTCAAGCGACAGAACAGGAAATCATCAGGAACAACCCCCCCCCCTCCCCCACCCATTACCTTTACCAATCAAGAACCCTCCGCCCCCCTCTCCGGTGCAAGACGACCCATCTCCAACTCCCGGACCCTTCAAAAACCCCCCACTGGAACCCACGCCTTTCTCATCAAGGAACCAGCTCCAGAATTTAAAAACCCACAAAAAATCTTTGCAAAACTGTTACACTTCAACTTCCAACGCGAAGAAATCACCGATATTCGTCCAACAAACAACGGGGTCATCCTCAAGCTCATAGGGGAGGACGCCGCACGACGGCTCATGGGCTCGGTGGGTGCAGCCCAATTCGGCTCATCCGAACCCCTGAAACCCCTATCCCCACCCACAATAAAAAACCCACCCGCACCACCTCGTCACAGCTTACTTAGCTGCGTAATCCGTGGGGTGGACCCCGACATCCCAGACGATGTGATAGTCCAAGAACTAAACGAGGAAGGTATCCCCGTCCAAAAAGCATTCAGGATAAAAAACAACACGGGGCCCACCTACATGGTAAGAATCTTGCTCCCAACCTCCCAGGATGTCGACCGCGTACTAACCAATGGAGTATCTATTTTTAGACACCACCATCGGGTGGAACCCTCCCGAGCACCAGCGCCCCAACCCATCCGATGTGAGCGCTGCCTGTCATATAATAAGCATGACACAGCACACTGCAACTCCGTAAAACCAGTGTGCAGCCACTGCTCACAGCAGCACACCACCTCCCGATGCCCAAACACCCAGCTCCCCCCGAAATGTAACACCTGCGGAGAACCCCACCCCACCTACTCCCTCAAATGCAAATCCCGCCCTCAACCACCCGAAAACCGCCCAGAATTAGTAGCCCCATTCCGCACCATAGACCCCCCCACCCCATCAAACCAGTCCCTCTTCCCTCCCCCATCCCTCGAGGACATAATCCGTTTTGTAGCTCTATCCCTCATGAACATCCACCCATACCACAGACCACTGGTCATAGCCCAACTCCAGGCAGCAGCCAATCAAACCCTTAACGCCCACTTCCAACCCACCCACTCCGGACTGAATACCCACTTCCACTTCACCCGGATTGAAACATTAGTATAAGAAGCACCCACAAACTACCCGAGTAAAAAATCTTCCCACTACACCAACCCTAGGCTAGCACTCCCACCCACTATCGCTCCCACACCCCCACCCGATGGCAGCAACACGTAAGGAAAATAAGCTGTGACACCCCACCCACCACAGAATTACCGCCACCCCAACCCTTGTAACCCCTCATCCTACCCAAACCACAACCCAAACAACCTCTCCCCAATAAAAGCCCCACGAGCCCTCGTCGGACCCCCCCCCCCTCATAGCAGAAGTATACAATACATGTACTAATACTTTTCTCATATGTTTCAGAAGGAGAGCACCCCCAACAAAAGGCAAGAAGAAATTATTGTAAAATTTAAATTAAAACCAGAAAATGTAATTAAGACAAAACCTGTAAATATCTATGTAAATAACCATGTAAATATCCATGTAAATATCCATGTAAATATCAATAATCTAAACTGTAAATAATGTAAATCATGTAAAATAAGTAAAGCATCTATTGTAAATATCCTAACGGCCCCCCAATAAACTTAAACAATCAAACCGGGGGCAAGGGATATATTTCCATTTATTCCCAACTTTAACTGTAAAAACAATACGTTGGAAACAAATCTTTTACCAAAACAGCAAGAAGACCGGAAACATCAAAACAAGACTGATAATGTTCAAAAAGCAAATGTAAAAACACCAAAATTGTAAATTGTAAATATTCTGTACTAAATGAAAAATCAATAAATACTTAGCCAAGAGGTCGAAACCCCCTCCCAACTCCTTCACAGAATCAAACCTATCCCCCCCGCCCACAAACCTAATCAATCCTCCAAACCCGCCAAATCTCCTGGCCAGAGAGAAGGCGTTACCTTCTAGGTGGCCCGCCCCTCCCCTTCGGGGAGGGGAATGAAAACTTTCCCCTAGTCCCTAGCCTCCACGGATCCCTCGTCCTTCATTTGTCCACGCATTTTTTCGGCTGGGTGGCGCTCTTCTCAGCTCCTGCTCAGTCGGCCTAAGAACAATCTCAAGGGCAGACGCCTAGTTGGCTGTCGCCTCCCTCCAACACAATGTATTCGTGTCTCATCAAGAACGTGAACACCTCTCATTCTCCCACCGCTATCCGAGATGAAATACGTCGTGGAGCCCACGCTGAAGCAGTTCTTCACCTTCAGGATGGCCACTCCGGTCAACCTTCTCCCGACGTCGTGGCCTTCTTCCGCTATCCAGGACCGCCAGACGCAATCATCTGCAACGGCATCCGTCTTTTTGATGTCAAACATATAGCGGTCCCTGTTCCGGAGCATCTGCTACAACAAATGCTTTCCCTTCCCGACTTCCCCTTCACTCCTATTATCAATCCCACCTCACCCACTCCTACTACTACAACCCCCATCACTACCTCTACCCGCCTTTCCCAGTCTTCTTCTTCCTCCACTGTTACGTATAGAGTCACTCCTCGCCTATTACGGTCATACCTGCTTCACTACCTTCGCTTGCCTCCTGTCCTCCCCCGCCCTCTGCTGATATGATGAATCCCGCAGTCGCAGCCCCGCCCATCTCCTGCTGCAACGGAGACTCTTCTCCCTCGGATAATCAACAGTTTTCCTCACCGAGCTGCGTCATCCGTGGGATTGACCCTGCCGTCACTGACCAAGACATTCTGCGTGAACTGCAAATGAAGGGCATCCCAGTCAGCCGGGTCTTCAGAATCTTCAACACAGATGGTCCGACCTTCATGGTTCATCTAAGACTTTTTTTCCTTTGCCGATGTCGACCATCTTATTACCTCCGGCGTCCCCTTTCAAGGGCGAACCCACCATGTGGAGCCCTCTCGTTCCCCGCCGCGGCTCGTCCGTTCATCACAACACTCTCCTGGCCGTTCTTCTCCCACCACCACTTCTTCTCGCCCTTCTCGCCCTTCTCGCGTCCCGCCACCCACCCCACCACTGCCCCACCCCACTGTCCCTCTTCCATACACCACCTTTACTCTGCCACCTCTTCCGATACTGGACCTCCTACGTCTACTGGCCACGTCTGTCACTAACCTGTCTACAACTCTATACTACTTCCTTCTACAATATTATCCCGTTCCTTCCTCCCACTTTTCACTGAACCCGTCACTTACTGCTCCTCATTGTTTGTAATCTATGTCGTCTCACTTTAGTACCACTCTGTAATATCTTCTTTCACATCGATCTCCTTCGTCTCTTCGCTACTTCTCTCACCAATATGACAACTACTCTTTCCTACCTTCTTCTCCAATACTCTCCACCTCTGAACTCCCTTTTTCTTCCGCACTCCACTACTCCCCCTTCTCAGTCGATGTACCCTGTTTCTGTAAAGTTTTTCTCACATTCAATATTGTACCGTACAAATCTGTAATGCGCGCCCAAGCTGCCCCGTTCTAAATTGAATCTGTTTTCTTTCTCATGTATTTGTGGGGTCTGCCTGTGCGGGGTGTTTTGCGGATCTTCCTTGGGTCCCGGCTTGCTGTGATGGTCCCCTTGCGCCCAACTCATTTCTCGTTTTCTTTTCTGGTATGTACGATACATACCTTCCTCCATTGTTTTTTCTATATCACTTTTCTTCTTCGATGGCTGAAGAGCTCCTTTGTTGAGCTGAAAACATAACCTACTCTAAGCCTTCAACACAGATGGTCCGACCTTCATGGTTCATCTAAGACTTTTTTTCCTTTGCCGATGTCGACCATCTTATTACCTCCGGCGTCCCCTTTCAAGGGCGAACCCACCATGTGGAGCCCTCTCGTTCCCCGCCGCGGCTCGTCCGTTCATCACAACACACATCACACACGGCACCAGTACACGCACACTTGACCACATACACAAAAGTGGGCATACTCTAGGCCGTCGCAACTTCCAATTTTAGCTCGGCTGGGCGGCCTTCATCTCTACCTGCCACCTAGCCGACCCTAATCAGCATATAGGTTGACGCCTCGTTGGCTGTTGATCTCCCCATGACCATGGCCTATTGTATCATCCCCGGAGTGGATCCAGACATCTCCGTAGAAGATATCATCGATGACCTTCTCGCCGCTGACTTCCCGGTACATAACGCCTACAGACTGACGGTTGGCCAGACCTCTACACCCTCTACGCAGAGTCTAGTACATCTCAGCGGAGAGGACGCCCTCCGCCGCCTCTTCGCTTCCGGCGCGACGATCCATTGTAAGAACTATGCAGTGGTGCCAACCCCTCCAGACATTCAAGCCCAACTCATCGAATCACCAACACTTGTCCCAGTTGTTCACGAGCCCTCATCCTGGATGACGCTTCAGTCATCAACACCCTCCTTCCCAACAACCACCACCATTACCACCACCACCACGATGTCCGCTAGTATCCTTTGTTCTCTTCCTGTCACAACAGTTACCACTTGTCACCCATCACCTGTTATGTCGTCATCTCTCCCAATTTCTTTGTCCACTGCCCTTCAGCAACTCTCTGCTAGCACGCCGGACTCAACTATCGCCGCTTCGCCATCGATATCTTCGCCAGCCAACACCTCAGCAGCCGCCGCCCAGATATCATCGACCTAGTCATCTTCACAGTCCCCTCCAGCTGTGTATAGCTGTCTACTACGTGGAATTCCACCTGAAATTTCCGACAGGGACGTTCTACAAGAACTTCGTGCAGCGGGCATTCCGGTCCGACGTGCTATCCGGATTCGGAATGCCCATGGCCCAACATTTCTGGTTCGGCTCCAACTGTCTACATCTGAGGCCGTCCTCCAGCTCATCACTACCGATGCCAGTGTCCACGGCCAATATTATCGAGTGGAACCCTCTCATTCCCCACCCTCACCCGGTCGCCAACCCCCTCATCAAACGTCTCGTCGCCTCCTGTTTACCTATCTCCACCAGTATGTCCACCCCTTCCTCCAACTGGTTTCATCCCTCCACCCCTCCCAACATTTGAACTCCTTTGTCTTCTCATCACTTCCCTCAATCATATGACAGCCACCCTCCATCTCCTCACCTTGCACCTTTACCCCGGCACTTCCTTCCAAACTTCATCTCTCCCCCTTGCACAACACCTTTTCCCTCACACCCTTCCGTAAATCATCTATGTGCTTTACTATGTACTTATGAATTAAATAAAGCGTTTGTTCAATCCCTAGGCATAGATATAATTCCTATCCCATCTCCTACTTCTTCACATCCTTTACCCACCTCCTTCTTCCATCACATCTCCCCAACCTGTCCGCATCTCTTGGCCAGAGAGAGGGCGTTACCCTCTAGGTGGCCCGCCCCACGCCTTCAGGGTGGGGAATGAAAGCATTGTTAGTAGTAGTAGCCTCCACGATATGCACTAGCCAGTGTCTTGGTAGGTGAGCTAGATACCAACTGATGAGCCCAACCTAGCACACGGGGGCGAAACGCTGGCAACCAGGAATGAGTTAGCTGGAAAATGTATAATGTCCAATAACGGACCATTTATATTGGTACTAGCAAACGTACCCGTGCTTCGCTACGGTATTCTACATTGTATACGGATATCGACGTAAATACTGTGCGTGCAGCAAATGAGATTGTTTTAAAATTGCATGTCTCTTAGCCTTATCCGAGAAATAGCATGGGGAGGTCCACATACGTTGTTTCCAATGTAAAGTGAGGGTTGCGGAGTTGTGATGATAACGCCAGGCTCACTTGCCTACTGCCATTCACAATCGAGTTGGCAAGTTTACATTATAATTGCAGGCCCCAATGCCTACTGCGCGGTCGCAATCGATTTGGAGAGTTTTAGTTACAATGGCAGACCCATTTCCTACTTTCAGACAGGTTACAGTTGAGGAGTTTTTATTATAATACCAGGCAACTTCCCTACCACCAGTCAAAATTGAGTTGTGCAGTTATCATTATAATGACAGTCCCTTTTTACTGCTGCTAGCCAGCTTACTGACAGTCACACAGAATTAGTGAGTTTCCATGAAAATAGCAGACCACTATGCCTAATGCTAGTCAAATTTTAGATTGGAACATTTGTTTATAATGGCGGGCACCCTGGCCTAGAGCCAAACACAATAGAGTAGGGGACTTACGAACAAAACTGCATGATCCCTTGCCTTCTGCAAGACGAATCGAAAAGTGAATTATTCATTAAAATGGTAGGCCCTCCTTACTAATGCCAGTTACACAGGAGTTGGAGAAGGACCCCATTCCTACTGCCAGCAGTCAAAGTCGGTGTAGGGAGTACTGATTACAATAGCAGACACATCCTTTCTCGATCGCTACAAATCGACATCCATGAATATATACAGATGGACATACGAAAGTATATGAATGTTTACAATATTGCAGACCTTCATTTACAGATTAACTGCTGCTAAACGGTATGTCATATCGACAAAGGATTGTACCGTAAGGCGCAGTATTTAGCGATCTAAATGGCTGGTCCTATGATATTTTCTCGCATCTAATCTATTCATGGGTCAGATTGAATCAGAAACGTTGAAATTTGTGTAAGAATATCTTACATTGCATTACTTTTCGGATAATTATGTGACATAGCATTTGGCTCACATATGGGTACTGGGTGGGCCAATGTTTGTGTAGAGTTTGATCATACTATCTTTCCTGTAAGTGATTGAAATGATGCACATGAGAAGAAAAGGTTTAGAAATTAATTTCCATTAAGGCAGGTAGATTTCCATTAAGTTTGGTTGTGTGTATTTTGAGGGAGTGCAAAATCACGGTTTCGATTTCGTATAAACCTCCAATTAGTTCAGGGATTTAGAAACAATATTTGCCCTAAAACCTCCCCAAAGGACAGGTGGATTCTAAATATGAAGTTTGGTGGAAATATATCCAGTAATTTTCAAGTTAGAGAAAGACAAACAGACCAACAAACAAACAAACAAAGAAACAAACAAACAAACTAACTAACTAACGGACACCAAGGAAACCTACCCTTGGACAGATGGATGCTATATATAAAATTTGGTTCAAATATCTTGTTAGTTTTCAAGTTGTAAGAAGTACGCTTTACACGCACCCGCTCTTGCGTTAAGTCCGCTGGGATTTGTACCGAAAAACGGTCCGTTAATGATATCTCCCTTACTAAATCCTGTTATCGAAATGATGCACATGAGAAAAAAAGGTTTTGAAATTAATTTTCATTAAGGCAGGTTGATTTCCATTAAGTTCGGTTGTGTATACTTTGAGGGAGTGCAAAATCACGGTTTCGGTTTCGTAAAAATCCCCACTCAGTTCAATGATTTAGAAACGATATTTGCGCTAAAAACCTACCAAAGGAGAGGTGGATTCTAAATATGATGTTTGGTGGAAATATATATTTAGTAGTTTTCAAGTTATAGAAGGACAGACAAACAGACAAACAGACAAACAGACAAACAAACAAACAGACACCTAAGCTAAAAATGATGCAGATGGTCATTATTACACCTGAAACGGATAACTGTACGGAAATTTCGAAAAAATAATCAATGTAAAGACACACGGTCGTTACGATTTTATTTTTTGCGCTAAAACCTACCCAAGGACAGGTGGATTCTAAATATGAAGTTTGGTGGAAATATATCCAGTAGTTTTTAAGTTATAGAAATCAGACAAACAGACAAACAGACAGACAAACAGACAAACAGACACCAAAGCTAAAAATGATGCAGATGGTCATTATTACACCTGAAACGGATAACTGTACGGAAATTTCGCCAAAATAATCAATGTACAGACACACGGTCGTTACGATTTTATTTATATAGATGACGGATAAGCATGAGCACGTTGAAAAGTGCAGACTTCCACTTCGAGATTCATATCTCCTAAACGGTTTATGATATTAAGAAACGGTTTGCGCCATCAGACGCCCCATTTATTGTTCTACATGTTTGTTTCTAAACCATATCCTCGTATCTCCAATATTAAGGGGGTAAATTGAGTTCAAGTTTTGAATAGGGTGAAATTTGGGTGCATTTTTAACATTTTACATTACTTTTTGCCTACTTATGTATAAGCTAGTATCATAAAATTTGGTACACATATGTCCCTTAATCGTGCCAATGTGCGCACCTAACGTGATGATCCTATCATTCTTATAAGTGTGTCAAACAATGAAATATACTTGTAAAAATCACCAAATTTACGAACAATCCAGAAATACGGCCAAATTTAACGTATAAGGGAGAGAGATACGACAAAATGTCACAGGACCAAAGTTGTAGATCACTCCGAATTGAAGGGACATTGTGCCATCCGTTTTGTGATACGACTTACCGTTTAGCCAAAAAATAGCTCAAAAGGAATGTCTGCACAGTCATTAAAATTGCCTCCATATTTCGATATCTTTAGGGGTAAAAAGTGAAAAATTTGAACATCTTGGAATTTTCCCGTCGGTTAGGGACCAAAAGCTATAATTTCACCAAATTTCAATTGTCTACCTCGTCTGGCAGGTTGTGCCGCCATCTTGATTTGGAGGGATAGGGGATAAAAATGAGGAAATTCCCGAAAATTTTTAAGCCCACGAAACCTATAGGTTATCGTTTTGGATATACTATACGACTGTGTTCTTATGCTGAGCCCAAAATTTGAGCCCCCCCGGCGTGCCCCCTTCAGGGAATTCTGAGAATTTCCGATTTTTCTAGGGATCCTGGGGTCATCAGTTTCCCCCGTACCAAGTTTCAAATTTCTGAGATTTCTGGAAGTGCCTCATTAATTCACGTCTTTTTTCATTTTTAAATATTTATATATACATCGCTCCAGCCCGACTTGCTTTTATATATATAGATGACGGATAAGCATGAGCACGTTGAAAAGTGCAGACTTCCACTTCGAGATTCATATCGCCTAAACGGTTTATGATATTAAGAAACGGTTTGCGCCATCAGACGCCCCATTTATTGCTCTAAATGTTTGTTGCTAAACCATATCCTCGTATCTCCCATATTAAGGGGGTAAATTGAGTTCAAATTTTGAATAGGGTGAAATTTGGGTGCATTTTTAACATTTTACATTACATTTTGCCTACTTATGTATAAGCTAGAATCATGAAATTTGGTACACATATGTCCCTTAATCGTGCCAATGTGAGCACCTAACGTGATGATCCTATCATTCTTAAAAGTGTGTCAAACAATGAAATATACTTGTAAAAATCACCAAATTTACGAACAATCCAGAAATACGGCCAAATTTAACGTATAAGGGAGAGAGATACGACAAAATGTCACAGGACCAAAGTTGTAGATCACTCCGAATTGAAGGGACATTGTGCCATCCGTTTTGTGATACGACTTACCGTTTAGCCAAAAAATAGCTCAAAAGGAATGTCTGCACAGTCATTAAAATTGCCTCCATATTTCGATATCTTTAGGGGTAAAAAGTGAAAAATTTGAACATCTTGGAATTTTCCCGTCGGTTAGGGACCAAAAGCTATAATTTCACCAAATTTCAATTGTCTACCTCGTCTGGCAGGTTGTGCCGCCATCTTGATTTGGAGGGATAGGGGATAAAAATGAGGAAATTCCCGAAAATTTTTAAGCCCACGAAACCTATAGGTTATCGTTTTGGATATACTATACGACTGTGTTCTTATGCTGAGCCCAAAATTTGAGCCCCCCCGGCGTGCCCCCTTCAGGGAATTCTGAGAATTTCCGATTTTTCTAGGGATCCTGGGGTCATCAGTTTCCCCCGTACCAAGTTTCAAATTTCTGAGATTTCTGGAAGTGCCTCATTAATTCACGTCTTTTTTCATTTTTAAATATTTATATATACATCGCTCCAGCCCGACTTGCTTTTATATATATAGATGACGGATAAGCATGAGCACGTTGAAAAGTGCAGACTTCCACTTCGAGATTCATATCGCCTAAACGGTTTATGATATTAAGAAACGGTTTGCGCCATCAGACGCCCCATTTATTGCTCTAAATGTTTGTTGCTAAACCATATCCTCGTATCTCCCATATTAAGGGGGTAAATTGAGTTCAAATTTTGAATAGGGTGAAATTTGGGTGCATTTTTAACATTTTACATTACATTTTGCCTACTTATGTATAAGCTAGAATCATGAAATTTGGTACACATATGTCCCTTAATCGTGCCAATGTGAGCACCTAACGTGATGATCCTATCATTCTTAAAAGTGTGTCAAACAATGAAATATACTTGTAAAAATCACCAAATTTACGAACAATCCAGAAATACGGCCAAATTTAACGTATAAGGGAGAGAGATACGACAAAATGTCACAGGACCAAAGTTGTAGATCACTCCGAATTGAAGGGACATTGTGCCATCCGTTTTGTGATACGACTTACCGTTTAGCCAAAAAATAGCTCAAAAGGAATGTCTGCACAGTCATTAAAATTGCCTCCATATTTCGATATCTTTAGGGGTAAAAAGTGAAAAATTTGAACATCTTGGAATTTTCCCGTCGGTTAGGGACCAAAAGCTATAATTTCACCAAATTTCAATTGTCTACCTCGTCTGGCAGGTTGTGCCGCCATCTTGATTTGGGGGGATAGGGGATAAAAATGAGGAAATTCCCGAAAATTTTTAAGCCCACGAAACCTATAGGTTATCGTTTTGGATATACTATACGACTGTGTTCTTATGCTGAGCCCAAAATTTGAGCCCCCCAGCGTGCCCCCTTCAGGGAATTTTGAGAATTTCCGATTTTTATAGGGATCCTGGGGTCATCAGTTTCCCCCGTACCAAGTTTCAAATTTCTGAGATTTCTGGAAGTGCCTCATTAATTCACGTCTTTTTTCATTTTTAAATATTTATATATACATCGCTCCAGCCCGACTTGCTTTTATATATATAGATGACGGATAAGCATGAGCACGTTGAAAAGTGCAGACTTCCACTTCGAGATTCATATCGCCTAAACGGTTTATGATATTAAGAAACGGTTTGCGCCATCAGACGCCCCATTTATTTCTCTAAATGTTTGTTGCTAAACCATATCCTCGTATCTCCCATATTAAGGGGGTAAATTTAGTTCAAATTTTGAATAGGGTGAAATTTGGGTGCATTTTTAACATTTTACATTACATTTTGCCTACTTATGTATAAGCTAGAATCATGAAATTTGGTACTCATATGTCCCTTAATCGTGCCAATGTGAGCACCTAACGTGATGATCCTATCATTCTTAAAAGTGTGTCAAACAATGAAATATACTTGTAAAAATCACCAAATTTACGAACAATCCAGAAATACGGCCAAATTTAACGTATAAGGGAGAGAGATACGACAAAATGTCACAGGACCAAAGTTGTAGATCACTCCGAATTGAAGGGACATTGTGCCATCCGTTTTGTGATACGACTTACCGTTTAGCCAAAAAATAGCTCAAAAGGAATGTCTGCACAGTCATTAAAATTGCCTCCATATTTCGATATCTTTAGGGGTAAAAAGTGAAAAATTTGAACATCTTGGAATTTTCCCGTCGGTTAGGGACCAAAAGCTATAATTTCACCAAATTTCAATTGTCTACCTCGTCTGGCAGGTTGTGCCGCCATCTTGATTTGGGGGGATAGGGGATAAAAATGAGGAAATTCCCGAAAATTTTTAAGCCCACGAAACCTATAGGTTATCGTTTTGGATATACTATACGACTGTGTTCTTATGCTGAGCCCAAAATTTGAGCCCCCCAGCGTGCCCCCTTCAGGGAATTTTGAGAATTTCCGATTTTTATAGGGATCCTGGGGTCATCAGTTTCCCCCGTACCAAGTTTCAAATTTCTGAGATTTCTGGAAGTGCCTCATTAATTCACGTCTTTTTTCATTTTTAAATATTTATATATACATCGCTCCAGCCCGACTTGCTTTTATATATATAGATGACGGATAAGCATGAGCACGTTGAAAAGTGCAGACTTCCACTTCGAGATTCATATCGCCTAAACGGTTTATGATATTAAGAAACGGTTTGCGCCATCAGACGCCCCATTTATTGCTCTAAATGTTTGTTGCTAAACCATATCCTCGTATCTCCCATATTAAGGGGGTAAATTGAGTTCAAATTTTGAATAGGGTGAAATTTGGGTGCATTTTTAACATTTTACATTACATTTTGCCTACTTATGTATAAGCTAGAATCATGAAATTTGGTACTCATATGTCCCTTAATCGTGCCAATGTGAGCACCTAACGTGATGATCCTATCATTCTTAAAAGTGTGTCAAACAATGAAATATACTTGTAAAAATCACCAAATTTACGAACAATCCAGAAATACGGCCAAATTTAACGTATAAGGGAGAGAGATACGACAAAATGTCACAGGACCAAAGTTGTAGATCACTCCGAATTGAAGGGACATTGTGCCATCCGTTTTGTGATACGACTTACCGTTTAGCCAAAAAATAGCTCAAAAGGAATGTCTGCACAGTCATTAAAATTGCCTCCATATTTCGATATCTTTAGGGGTAAAAAGTGAAAAATTTGAACATCTTGGAATTTTCCCGTCGGTTAGGGACCAAAAGCTATAATTTCACCAAATTTCAATTGTCTACCTCGTCTGGCAGGTTGTGCCGCCATCTTGATTTGGAGGGATAGGGGATAAAAATGAGGAAATTCCCGAAAATTTTTAAGCCCACGAAACCTATAGGTTATCGTTTTGGATATACTATACGACTGTGTTCTTATGCTGAGCCCAAAATTTGAGCCCCCCCGGCGTGCCCCCTTCAGGGAATTCTGAGAATTTCCGATTTTTCTAGGGATCCTGGGGTCATCAGTTTCCCCCGTACCAAGTTTCAAATTTCTGAGATTTCTGGAAGTGCCTCATTAATTCACGTCTTTTTTCATTTTTAAATATTTATATATACATCGCTCCAGCCCGACTTGCTTTTATATATATAGATGACGGATAAGCATGAGCACGTTGAAAAGTGCAGACTTCCACTTCGAGATTCATATCGCCTAAACGGTTTATGATATTAAGAAACGGTTTGCGCCATCAGACGCCCCATTTATTGCTCTAAATGTTTGTTGCTAAACCATATCCTCGTATCTCCCATATTAAGGGGGTAAATTGAGTTCAAAATTTGAATAGGGTGAAATTTGGGTGCATTTTTAACATTTTACATTACATTTTGCCTACTTATGTATAAGCTAGAATCATGAAATTTGGTACACATATGTCCCTTAATCGTGCCAATGTGAGCACCTAACGTGATGATCCTATCATTCTTAAAAGTGTGTCAAACAATGAAATATACTTGTAAAAATCACCAAATTTACGAACAATCCAGAAATACGGCCAAATTTAACGTATAAGGGAGAGAGATACGACAAAATGTCACAGGACCAAAGTTGTAGATCACTCCGAATTGAAGGGACATTGTGCCATCCGTTTTGTGATACGACTTACCGTTTAGCCAAAAAATAGCTCAAAAGGAATGTCTGCACAGTCATTAAAATTGCCTCCATATTTCGATATCTTTAGGGGTAAAAAGTGAAAAATTTGAACATCTTGGAATTTTCCCGTCGGTTAGGGACCAAAAGCTATAATTTCACCAAATTTCAATTGTCTACCTCGTCTGGCAGGTTGTGCCGCCATCTTGATTTGGAGGGATAGGGGATAAAAATGAGGAAATTCCCGAAAATTTTTAAGCCCACGAAACCTATAGGTTATCGTTTTGGATATACTATACGACTGTGTTCTTATGCTGAGCCCAAAATTTGAGCCCCCCCGGCGTGCCCCCTTCAGGGAATTCTGAGAATTTCCGATTTTTCTAGGGATCCTGGGGTCATCAGTTTCCCCCGTACCAAGTTTCAAATTTCTGAGATTTCTGGAAGTGCCTCATTAATTCACGTCTTTTTTCATTTTTAAATATTTATATATACATCGCTCCAGCCCGACTTGCTTTTATATATATAGATGACGGATAAGCATGAGCACGTTGAAAAGTGCAGACTTCCACTTCGAGATTCATATCGCCTAAACGGTTTATGATATTAAGAAACGGTTTGCGCCATCAGACGCCCCATTTATTGCTCTAAATGTTTGTTGCTAAACCATATCCTCGTATCTCCCATATTAAGGGGGTAAATTGAGTTCAAATTTTGAATAGGGTGAAATTTGGGTGCATTTTTAACATTTTACATTACATTTTGCCTACTTATGTATAAGCTAGAATCATGAAATTTGGTACACATATGTCCCTTAATCGTGCCAATGTGAGCACCTAACGTGATGATCCTATCATTCTTAAAAGTGTGTCAAACAATGAAATATACTTGTAAAAATCACCAAATTTACGAACAATCCAGAAATACGGCCAAATTTAACGTATAAGGGAGAGAGATACGACAAAATGTCACAGGACCAAAGTTGTAGATCACTCCGAATTGAAGGGACATTGTGCCATCCGTTTTGTGATACGACTTACCGTTTAGCCAAAAAATAGCTCAAAAGGAATGTCTGCACAGTCATTAAAATTGCCTCCATATTTCGATATCTTTAGGGGTAAAAAGTGAAAAATTTGAACATCTTGGAATTTTCCCGTCGGTTAGGGACCAAAAGCTATAATTTCACCAAATTTCAATTGTCTACCTCGTCTGGCAGGTTGTGCCGCCATCTTGATTTGGGGGGATAGGGGATAAAAATGAGGAAATTCCCGAAAATTTTTAAGCCCACGAAACCTATAGGTTATCGTTTTGGATATACTATACGACTGTGTTCTTATGCTGAGCCCAAAATTTGAGCCCCCCAGCGTGCCCCCTTCAGGGAATTTTGAGAATTTCCGATTTTTATAGGGATCCTGGGGTCATCAGTTTCCCCCGTACCAAGTTTCAAATTTCTGAGATTTCTGGAAGTGCCTCATTAATTCACGTCTTTTTTCATTTTTAAATATTTATATATACATCGCTCCAGCCCGACTTGCTTTTATATATATAGATGACGGATAAGCATGAGCACGTTGAAAAGTGCAGACTTCCACTTCGAGATTCATATCGCCTAAACGGTTTATGATATTAAGAAACGGTTTGCGCCATCAGACGCCCCATTTATTTCTCTAAATGTTTGTTGCTAAACCATATCCTCGTATCTCCCATATTAAGGGGGTAAATTTAGTTCAAATTTTGAATAGGGTGAAATTTGGGTGCATTTTTAACATTTTACATTACATTTTGCCTACTTATGTATAAGCTAGAATCATGAAATTTGGTACTCATATGTCCCTTAATCGTGCCAATGTGAGCACCTAACGTGATGATCCTATCATTCTTAAAAGTGTGTCAAACAATGAAATATACTTGTAAAAATCACCAAATTTACGAACAATCCAGAAATACGGCCAAATTTAACGTATAAGGGAGAGAGATACGACAAAATGTCACAGGACCAAAGTTGTAGATCACTCCGAATTGAAGGGACATTGTGCCATCCGTTTTGTGATACGACTTACCGTTTAGCCAAAAAATAGCTCAAAAGGAATGTCTGCACAGTCATTAAAATTGCCTCCATATTTCGATATCTTTAGGGGTAAAAAGTGAAAAATTTGAACATCTTGGAATTTTCCCGTCGGTTAGGGACCAAAAGCTATAATTTCACCAAATTTCAATTGTCTACCTCGTCTGGCAGGTTGTGCCGCCATCTTGATTTGGGGGGATAGGGGATAAAAATGAGGAAATTCCCGAAAATTTTTAAGCCCACGAAACCTATAGGTTATCGTTTTGGATATACTATACGACTGTGTTCTTATGCTGAGCCCAAAATTTGAGCCCCCCAGCGTGCCCCCTTCAGGGAATTTTGAGAATTTCCGATTTTTATAGGGATCCTGGGGTCATCAGTTTCCCCCGTACCAAGTTTCAAATTTCTGAGATTTCTGGAAGTGCCTCATTAATTCACGTCTTTTTTCATTTTTAAATATTTATATATACATCGCTCCAGCCCGACTTGCTTTTATATATATAGATGACGGATAAGCATGAGCACGTTGAAAAGTGCAGACTTCCACTTCGAGATTCATATCGCCTAAACGGTTTATGATATTAAGAAACGGTTTGCGCCATCAGACGCCCCATTTATTTCTCTAAATGTTTGTTGCTAAACCATATCCTCGTATCTCCCATATTAAGGGGGTAAATTGAGTTCAAATTTTGAATAGGGTGAAATTTGGGTGCATTTTTAACATTTTACATTACATTTTGCCTACTTATGTATAAGCTAGAATCATGAAATTTGGTACTCATATGTCCCTTAATCGTGCCAATGTGAGCACCTAACGTGATGATCCTATCATTCTTAAAAGTGTGTCAAACAATGAAATATACTTGTAAAAATCACCAAATTTACGAACAATCCAGAAATACGGCCAAATTTAACGTATAAGGGAGAGAGATACGACAAAATGTCACAGGACCAAAGTTGTAGATCACTCCGAATTGAAGGGACATTGTGCCATCCGTTTTGTGATACGACTTACCGTTTAGCCAAAAAATAGCTCAAAAGGAATGTCTGCACAGTCATTAAAATTGCCTCCATATTTCGATATCTTTAGGGGTAAAAAGTGAAAAATTTGAACATCTTGGAATTTTCCCGTCGGTTAGGGACCAAAAGCTATAATTTCACCAAATTTCAATTGTCTACCTCGTCTGGCAGGTTGTGCCGCCATCTTGATTTGGGGGGATAGGGGATAAAAATGAGGAAATTCCCGAAAATTTTTAAGCCCACGAAACCTATAGGTTATCGTTTTGGATATACTATACGACTGTGTTCTTATGCTGAGCCCAAAATTTGAGCCCCCCCAGCGTGCCCCCTTCAGGGAATTCTGAGAATTTCCGATTTTTCTAGGGATCCTGGGGTCATCAGTTTCCCCCGTACCAAGTTTCAAATTTCTGAGATTTCTGGAAGTGCCTCATTAATTCACGTCTTTTTTCATTTTTAAATATTTATATATACATCGCTCCAGCCCGACTTGCTTTTATATATATAGATGACGGATAAGCTTGAGCACGTTGAAAAGTGCAGACTTCCACTTCGAGATTCATATCGCCTAAACGGTTTATGATATTAAGAAACGGTTTGCGCCATCAGACGCCCCATTTATTGCTCTAAATGTTTGTTGCTAAACCATATCCTCGTATCTCCCATATTAAGGGGGTAAATTGAGTTCAAATTTTGAATAGGGTGAAATTTGGGTGCATTTTTAACATTTTACATTACATTTTGCCTACTTATGTATAAGCTAGAATCATGAAATTTGGTACTCATATGTCCCTTAATCGTGCCAATGTGAGCACCTAACGTGATGATCCTATCATTCTTAAAAGTGTGTCAAACAATGAAATATACTTGTAAAAATCACCAAATTTACGAACAATCCAGAAATACGGCCAAATTTAACGTATAAGGGAGAGAGATACGACAAAATGTCACAGGACCAAAGTTGTAGATCACTCCGAATTGAAGGGACATTGTGCCATCCGTTTTGTGATACGACTTACCGTTTAGCCAAAAAATAGCTCAAAAGGAATGTCTGCACAGTCATTAAAATTGCCTCCATATTTCGATATCTTTAGGGGTAAAAAGTGAAAAATTTGAACATCTTGGAATTTTCCCGTCGGTTAGGGACCAAAAGCTATAATTTCACCAAATTTCAATTGTCTACCTCGTCTGGCAGGTTGTGCCGCCATCTTGATTTGGGGGGATAGGGGATAAAAATGAGGAAATTCCCGAAAATTTTTAAGCCCACGAAACCTATAGGTTATCGTTTTGGATATACTATACGACTGTGTTCTTATGCTGAGCCCAAAATTTGAGCCCCCCCAGCGTGCCCCCTTCAGGGAATTCTGAGAATTTCCGATTTTTCTAGGGATCCTGGGGTCATCAGTTTCCCCCGTACCAAGTTTCAAATTTCTGAGATTTCTGGAAGTGCCTCATTAATTCACGTCTTTTTTCATTTTTAAATATTTATATATACATCGCTCCAGCCCGACTTGCTTTTATATATATAGATGACGGATAAGCTTGAGCACGTTGAAAAGTGCAGACTTCCACTTCGAGGTTCATATCGCCTAAACGGTTTATGATATTAAGAAACGGTTTGCGCCATCAGACGCCCCATTTATTGCTCTAAATGTTTGTTGCTAAACCATATCCTCGTATCTCCCATATTAAGGGGGTAAATTGAGTTCAAATTTTGAATAGGGTGAAATTTGGGTGCATTTTTAACATTTTACATTACATTTTGCCTACTTATGTATAAGCTAGAATCATGAAATTTGGTACTCATATGTCCCTTAATCATGCCAATGTGAGCACCTAACGTGATGATCCTATCATTCTTAAAAGTGTGTCAAACAATGAAATATTCTTGTAAAAATCACCAAATTTACGAACAATCCAGAAATACGGCCAAATTTAACGTATAAGGGAGAGAGATACGACAAAATGTCACAGGACCAAAGTTGTAGATCACTCCGAATTGAAGGGACATTGTGCCATCCGTTTTGTGATACGACTTACCGTTTAGCCAAAAAATAGCTCGAAAGGAATGTCTGCACAGTCATTAAAATTGCCTCCATATTTCGATATCTTTAGGGGTAAAAAGTGAAAAATTTGAACATCTTGGAATTTTCCCGTCGGTTAGGGACCAAAAGCTATAATTTCACCAAATTTCAATTGTCTACCTCGTCTGGCAGGTTGTGCCGCCATCTTGATTTGGGGGGATAGGGGATAAAAATGAGGAAATTCCCGAAAATTTTTAAGCCCACGAAACCTATAGGTTATCGTTTTGGATATACTATACGACTGTGTTCTTATGCTGAGCCCAAAATTTGAGCCCCCCCAGCGTGCCCCCTTCAGGGAATTCTGAGAATTTCCGATTTTTCTAGGGATCCTGGGGTCATCAGTTTCCCCCGTACCAAGTTTCAAATTTCTGAGATTTCTGGAAGTGCCTCATTAATTCACGTCTTTTTTCATTTTTAAATATTTATATATACATCGCTCCAGCCCGACTTGCTTTTATATATATAGATAGATGACGGATAAGCATGAGCACGTTGAAAAGTGCAGACTTCCACTTCGAGATTCATATCGCCTAAACGGTTTATGATATTAAGAAACGGTTTGCGCCATCAGACGCCCCATTTATTGCTCTAAATGTTTGTTGCTAAACCATATCCTCGTATCTCCCATATTAAGGGGGTAAATTGAGTTCAAATTTTGAATAGGGTGAAATTTGGGTGCATTTTTAACATTTTACATTACATTTTGCCTACTTATGTATAAGCTAGAATCATGAAATTTGGTACTCATATGTCCCTTAATCGTGCCAATGTGAGCACCTAACGTGATGATCCTATCATTCTTAAAAGTGTGTCAAACAATGAAATATACTTGTAAAAATCACCAAATTTACGAACAATCCAGAAATACGGCCAAATTTAACGTATAAGGGAGAGAGATACGACAAAATGTCACAGGACCAAAGTTGTAGATCACTCCGAATTGAAGGGACATTGTGCCATCCGTTTTGTGATACGACTTACCGTTTAGCCAAAAAATAGCTCAAAAGGAATGTCTGCACAGTCATTAAAATTGCCTCCATATTTCGATATCTTTAGGGGTAAAAAGTGAAAAATTTGAACATCTTGGAATTTTCCCGTCGGTTAGGGACCAAAAGCTATAATTTCACCAAATTTCAATTGTCTACCTCGTCTGGCAGGTTGTGCCGCCATCTTGATTTGGGGGGATAGGGGATAAAAATGAGGAAATTCCCGAAAATTTTTAAGCCCACGAAACCTATAGGTTATCGTTTTGGATATACTATACGACTGTGTTCTTATGCTGAGCCCAAAATTTGAGCCCCCCAGCGTGCCCCCTTCAGGGAATTTTGAGAATTTCCGATTTTTATAGGGATCCTGGGGTCATCAGTTTCCCCCGTACCAAGTTTCAAATTTCTGAGATTTCTGGAAGTGCCTCATTAATTCACGTCTTTTTTCATTTTTAAATATTTATATATACATCGCTCCAGCCCGACTTGCTTTTATATATATAGATGACGGATAAGCATGAGCACGTTGAAAAGTGCAGACTTCCACTTCGAGATTCATATCGCCTAAACGGTTTATGATATTAAGAAACGGTTTGCGCCATCAGACGCCCCATTTATTTCTCTAAATGTTTGTTGCTAAACCATATCCTCGTATCTCCCATATTAAGGGGGTAAATTGAGTTCAAATTTTGAATAGGGTGAAATTTGGGTGCATTTTTAACATTTTACATTACATTTTGCCTACTTATGTATAAGCTAGAATCATGAAATTTGGTACTCATATGTCCCTTAATCGTGCCAATGTGAGCACCTAACGTGATGATCCTATCATTCTTAAAAGTGTGTCAAACAATGAAATATACTTGTAAAAATCACCAAATTTACGAACAATCCAGAAATACGGCCAAATTTAACGTATAAGGGAGAGAGATACGACAAAATGTCACAGGACCAAAGTTGTAGATCACTCCGAATTGAAGGGACATTGTGCCATCCGTTTTGTGATACGACTTACCGTTTAGCCAAAAAATAGCTCAAAAGGAATGTCTGCACAGTCATTAAAATTGCCTCCATATTTCGATATCTTTAGGGGTAAAAAGTGAAAAATTTGAACATCTTGGAATTTTCCCGTCGGTTAGGGACCAAAAGCTATAATTTCACCAAATTTCAATTGTCTACCTCGTCTGGCAGGTTGTGCCGCCATCTTGATTTGGGGGGATAGGGGATAAAAATGAGGAAATTCCCGAAAATTTTTAAGCCCACGAAACCTATAGGTTATCGTTTTGGATATACTATACGACTGTGTTCTTATGCTGAGCCCAAAATTTGAGCCCCCCCAGCGTGCCCCCTTCAGGGAATTCTGAGAATTTCCGATTTTTCTAGGGATCCTGGGGTCATCAGTTTCCCCCGTACCAAGTTTCAAATTTCTGAGATTTCTGGAAGTGCCTCATTAATTCACGTCTTTTTTCATTTTTAAATATTTATATATACATCGCTCCAGCCCGACTTGCTTTTATATATATAGATGACGGATAAGCTTGAGCACGTTGAAAAGTGCAGACTTCCACTTCGAGATTCATATCGCCTAAACGGTTTATGATATTAAGAAACGGTTTGCGCCATCAGACGCCCCATTTATTGCTCTAAATGTTTGTTGCTAAACCATATCCTCGTATCTCCCATATTAAGGGGGTAAATTGAGTTCAAATTTTGAATAGGGTGAAATTTGGGTGCATTTTTAACATTTTACATTACATTTTGCCTACTTATGTATAAGCTAGAATCATGAAATTTGGTACACATATGTCCCTTAATCGTGCCAATGTGAGCACCTAACGTGATGATCCTATCATTCTTAAAAGTGTGTCAAACAATGAGATATACTTGTAAAAATCACCAAATTTACGAACAATCCAGAAATACGGCCAAATTTAACGTATAAGGGAGAGAGATACGACAAAATGTCACAGGACCAAAGTTGTAGATCACTCCGAATTGAAGGGACATTGTGCCATCCGTTTTGTGATACGACTTACCGTTTAGCCAAAAAATAGCTCAAAAGGAATGTCTGCACAGTCATTAAAATTGCCTCCATATTTCGATATCTTTAGGGGTAAAAAGTGAAAAATTTGAACATCTTGGAATTTTCCCGTCGGTTAGGGACCAAAAGCTATAATTTCACCAAATTTCAATTGTCTACCTCGTCTGGCAGGTTGTGCCGCCATCTTGATTTGGGGGGATAGGGGATAAAAATGAGGAAATTCCCGAAAATTTTTAAGCCCACGAAACCTATAGGTTATCGTTTTGGATATACTATACGACTGTGTTCTTATGCTGAGCCCAAAATTTGAGCCCCCCAGCGTGCCCCCTTCAGGGAATTTTGAGAATTTCCGATTTTTATAGGGATCCTGGGGTCATCAGTTTCCCCCGTACCAAGTTTCAAATTTCTGAGATTTCTGGAAGTGCCTCATTAATTCACGTCTTTTTTCATTTTTAAATATTTATATATACATCGCTCCAGCCCGACTTGCTTTTATATATATAGATAGATGACGGATAAGCATGAGCACGTTGAAAAGTGCAGACTTCCACTTCGAGATTCATATCGCCTAAACGGTTTATGATATTAAGAAACGGTTTGCGCCATCAGACGCCCCATTTATTTCTCTAAATGTTTGTTGCTAAACCATATCCTCGTATCTCCCATATTAAGGGGGTAAATTTAGTTCAAATTTTGAATAGGGTGAAATTTGGGTGCATTTTTAACATTTTACATTACATTTTGCCTACTTATGTATAAGCTAGAATCATGAAATTTGGTACTCATATGTCCCTTAATCGTGCCAATGTGAGCACCTAACGTGATGATCCTATCATTCTTAAAAGTGTGTCAAACAATGAAATATACTTGTAAAAATCACCAAATTTACGAACAATCCAGAAATACGGCCAAATTTAACGTATAAGGGAGAGAGATACGACAAAATGTCACAGGACCAAAGTTGTAGATCACTCCGAATTGAAGGGACATTGTGCCATCCGTTTTGTGATACGACTTACCGTTTAGCCAAAAAATAGCTCAAAAGGAATGTCTGCACAGTCATTAAAATTGCCTCCATATTTCGATATCTTTAGGGGTAAAAAGTGAAAAATTTGAACATCTTGGAATTTTCCCGTCGGTTAGGGACCAAAAGCTATAATTTCACCAAATTTCAATTGTCTACCTCGTCTGGCAGGTTGTGCCGCCATCTTGATTTGGGGGGATAGGGGATAAAAATGAGGAAATTCCCGAAAATTTTTAAGCCCACGAAACCTATAGGTTATCGTTTTGGATATACTATACGACTGTGTTCTTATGCTGAGCCCAAAATTTGAGCCCCCCAGCGTGCCCCCTTCAGGGAATTTTGAGAATTTCCGATTTTTATAGGGATCCTGGGGTCATCAGTTTCCCCCGTACCAAGTTTCAAATTTCTGAGATTTCTGGAAGTGCCTCATTAATTCACGTCTTTTTTCATTTTTAAATATTTATATATACATCGCTCCAGCCCGACTTGCTTTTATATATATAGATGACGGATAAGCATGAGCACGTTGAAAAGTGCAGACTTCCACTTCGAGATTCATATCGCCTAAACGGTTTATGATATTAAGAAACGGTTTGCGCCATCAGACGCCCCATTTATTTCTCTAAATGTTTGTTGCTAAACCATATCCTCGTATCTCCCATATTAAGGGGGTAAATTGAGTTCAAATTTTGAATAGGGTGAAAT
This sequence comes from Anabrus simplex, assembly GCF_040414725.1. NCBI lineage: Eukaryota > Metazoa > Arthropoda > Insecta > Orthoptera > Tettigoniidae > Anabrus > Anabrus simplex. Next base: position 318,755,332 of record NC_090270.1, read on the forward strand.
TTGGGTGCATTTTTAACATTTTACATTACATTTTGCCTACTTATGTATAAGCTAGAATCATGAAATTTGGTACTCATATGTCCCTTAATCGTGCCAATGTGAGCACCTAACGTGATGATCCTATCATTCTTAAAAGTGTGTCAAACAATGAAATATACTTGTAAAAATCACCAAATTTACGAACAATCCAGAAATACGGCCAAATTTAACGTATAAGGGAGAGAGATACGACAAAATGTCACAGGACCAAAGTTGTAGATCACTCCGAATTGAAGGGACATTGTGCCATCCGTTTTGTGATACGACTTACCGTTTAGCCAAAAAATAGCTCAAAAGGAATGTCTGCACAGTCATTAAAATTGCCTCCATATTTCGATATCTTTAGGGGTAAAAAGTGAAAAATTTGAACATCTTGGAATTTTCCCGTCGGTTAGGGACCAAAAGCTATAATTTCACCAAATTTCAATTGTCTACCTCGTCTGGCAGGTTGTGCCGCCATCTTGATTTGGGGGGATAGGGGATAAAAATGAGGAAATTCCCGAAAATTTTTAAGCCCACGAAACCTATAGGTTATCGTTTTGGATATACTATACGACTGTGTTCTTATGCTGAGCCCAAAATTTGAGCCCCCCCAGCGTGCCCCCTTCAGGGAATTCTGAGAATTTCCGATTTTTCTAGGGATCCTGGGGTCATCAGTTTCCCCCGTACCAAGTTTCAAATTTCTGAGATTTCTGGAAGTGCCTCATTAATTCACGTCTTTTTTCATTTTTAAATATTTATATATACATCGCTCCAGCCCGACTTGCTTTTATATATATAGATGACGGATAAGCTTGAGCACGTTGAAAAGTGCAGACTTCCACTTCGAGATTCATATCGCCTAAACGGTTTATGATATTAAGAAACGGTTTGCGCCATCAGACGCCCCATTTATTGCTCTAAATGTTTGTTGCTAAACCATATCCTCGTATCTCCCATATTAAGGGGGTAAATTGAGTTCAAATTTTGAATAGGGTGAAATTTGGGTGCATTTTTAACATTTTACATTACATTTTGCCTACTTATGTATAAGCTAGAATCATGAAATTTGGTACTCATATGTCCCTTAATCGTGCCAATGTGAGCACCTAACGTGATGATCCTGTCATTCTTAAAAGTGTGTCAAACAATGAAATATACTTGTAAAAATCACCAAATTTACGAACAATCCAGAAATACGGCCAAATTTAACGTATAAGGGAGAGAGATACGACAAAATGTCACAGGACCAAAGTTGTAGATCACTCCGAATTGAAGGGACATTGTGCCATCCGTTTTGTGATACGACTTACCGTTTAGCCAAAAAATAGCTCAAAAGGAATGTCTGCACAGTCATTAAAATTGCCTCCATATTTCGATATCTTTAGGGGTAAAAAGTGAAAAATTTGAACATCTTGGAATTTTCCCGTCGGTTAGGGACCAAAAGCTATAATTTCACCAAATTTCAATTGTCTACCTCGTCTGGCAGGTTGTGCCGCCATCTTGATTTGGGGGGATAGGGGATAAAAATGAGGAAATTCCCGAAAATTTTTAAGCCCACGAAACCTATAGGTTATCGTTTTGGATATACTATACGACTGTGTTCTTATGCTGAGCCCAAAATTTGAGCCCCCCCAGCGTGCCCCCTTCAGGGAATTCTGAGAATTTCCGATTTTTCTAGGGATCCTGGGGTCATCAGTTTCCCCCGTACCAAGTTTCAAATTTCTGAGATTTCTGGAAGTGCCTCATTAATTCACGTCTTTTTTCATTTTTAAATATTTATATATACATCGCTCCAGCCCGACTTGCTTTTATATATATAGATGACGGATAAGCTTGAGCACGTTGAAAAGTGCAGACTTCCACTTCGAGATTCATATCGCCTAAACGGTTTATGATATTAAGAAACGGTTTGCGCCATCAGACGCCCCATTTATTGCTCTAAATGTTTGTTGCTAAACCATATCCTCGTATCTCCCATATTAAGGGGGTAAATTGAGTTCAAATTTTGAATAGGGTGAAATTTGGGTGCATTTTTAACATTTTACATTACATTTTGCCTACTTATGTATAAGCTAGAATCATGAAATTTGGTACTCATATGTCCCTTAATCATGCCAATGTGAGCACCTAACGTGATGATCCTATCATTCTTAAAAGTGTGTCAAACAATGAAATATTCTTGTAAAAATCACCAAATTTACGAACAATCCAGAAATACGGCCAAATTTAACGTATAAGGGAGAGAGATACGACAAAATGTCACAGGACCAAAGTTGTAGATCACTCCGAATTGAAGGGACATTGTGCCACCCGTTTTGTGATACGACTTACCGTTTAGCCAAAAAATAGCTCGAAAGGAATGTCTGCACAGTCATTAAAATTGCCTCCATATTTCGATATCTTTAGGGGTAAAAAGTGAAAAATTTGAACATCTTGGAATTTTCCCGTCGGTTAGGGACCAAAAGCTATAATTTCACCAAATTTCAATTGTCTACCTCGTCTGGCAGGTTGTGCCGCCATCTTGATTTGGGGGGATAGGGGATAAAAATGAGGAAATTCCCGAAAATTTTTAAGCCCACGAAACCTATAGGTTATCGTTTTGGATATACTATACGACTGTGTTCTTATGCTGAGCCCAAAATTTGAGCCCCCCCAGCGTGCCCCCTTCAGGGAATTCTGAGAATTTCCGATTTTTCTAGGGATCCTGGGGTCATCAGTTTCCCCCGTACCAAGTTTCAAATTTCTGAGATTTCTGGAAGTGCCTCATTAATTCACGTCTTTTTTCATTTTTAAATATTTATATATACATCGCTCCAGCCCGACTTGCTTTTATATATATAGATAGATGACGGATAAGCATGAGCACGTTGAAAAGTGCAGACTTCCACTTCGAGATTCATATCGCCTAAACGGTTTATGATATTAAGAAACGGTTTGCGCCATCAGACGCCCCATTTATTGCTCTAAATGTTTGTTGCTAAACCATATCCTCGTATCTCCCATATTAAGGGGGTAAATTGAGTTCAAATTTTGAATAGGGTGAAATTTGGGTGCATTTTTAACATTTTACATTACATTTTGCCTACTTATGTATAAGCTAGAATCATGAAATTTGGTACACATATGTCCCTTAATCGTGCCAATGTGAGCACCTAACGTGATGATCCTATCATTCTTAAAAGTGTGTCAAACAATGAAATATACTTGTAAAAATCACCAAATTTACGAACAATCCAGAAATACGGCCAAATTTAACGTATAAGGGAGAGAGATACGACAAAATGTCACAGGACCAAAGTTGTAGATCACTCCGAATTGAAGGGACATTGTGCCATCCGTTTTGTGATACGACTTACCGTTTAGCCAAAAAATAGCTCAAAAGGAATGTCTGCACAGTCATTAAAATTGCCTCCATATTTCGATATCTTTAGGGGTAAAAAGTGAAAAATTTGAACATCTTGGAATTTTCCCGTCGGTTAGGGACCAAAAGCTATAATTTCACCAAATTTCAATTGTCTACCTCGTCTGGCAGGTTGTGCCGCCATCTTGATTTGGGGGGATAGGGGATAAAAATGAGGAAATTCCCGAAAATTTTTAAGCCCACGAAACCTATAGGTTATCGTTTTGGATATACTATACGACTGTGTTCTTATGCTGAGCCCAAAATTTGAGCCCCCCAGCGTGCCCCCTTCAGGGAATTTTGAGAATTTCCGATTTTTATAGGGATCCTGGGGTCATCAGTTTCCCCCGTACCAAGTTTCAAATTTCTGAGATTTCTGGAAGTGCCTCATTAATTCACGTCTTTTTTCATTTTTAAATATTTATATATACATCGCTCCAGCCCGACTTGCTTTTATATATATAGATGACGGATAAGCATGAGCACGTTGAAAAGTGCAGACTTCCACTTCGAGATTCATATCGCCTAAACGGTTTATGATATTAAGAAACGGTTTGCGCCATCAGACGCCCCATTTATTTCTCTAAATGTTTGTTGCTAAACCATATCCTCGTATCTCCCATATTAAGGGGGTAAATTGAGTTCAAATTTTGAATAGGGTGAAATTTGGGTGCATTTTTAACATTTTACATTACATTTTGCCTACTTATGTATAAGCTAGAATCATGAAATTTGGTACACATATGTCCCTTAATCGTGCCAATGTGAGCACCTAACGTGATGATCCTATCATTCTTAAAAGTGTGTCAAACAATGAAATATACTTGTAAAAATCACCAAATTTACGAACAATCCAGAAATACGGCCAAATTTAACGTATAAGGGAGAGAGATACGACAAAATGTCACAGGACCAAAGTTGTAGATCACTCCGAATTGAAGGGACATTGTGCCATCCGTTTTGTGATACGACTTACCGTTTAGCCAAAAAATAGCTCAAAAGGAATGTCTGCACAGTCATTAAAATTGCCTCCATATTTCGATATCTTTAGGGGTAAAAAGTGAAAAATTTGAACATCTTGGAATTTTCCCGTCGGTTAGGGACCAAAAGCTATAATTTCACCAAATTTCAATTGTCTACCTCGTCTGGCAGGTTGTGCCGCCATCTTGATTTGGGGGGATAGGGGATAAAAATGAGGAAATTCCCGAAAATTTTTAAGCCCACGAAACCTATAGGTTATCGTTTTGGATATACTATACGACTGTGTTCTTATGCTGAGCCCAAAATTTGAGCCCCCCAGCGTGCCCCCTTCAGGGAATTTTGAGAATTTCCGATTTTTATAGGGATCCTGGGGTCATCAGTTTCCCCCGTACCAAGTTTCAAATTTCTGAGATTTCTGGAAGTGCCTCATTAATTCACGTCTTTTTTCATTTTTAAATATTTATATATACATCGCTCCAGCCCGACTTGCTTTTATATATATAGATGACGGATAAGCATGAGCACGTTGAAAAGTGCAGACTTCCACTTCGAGATTCATATCGCCTAAACGGTTTATGATATTAAGAAACGGTTTGCGCCATCAGACGCCCCATTTATTTCTCTAAATGTTTGTTGCTAAACCATATCCTCGTATCTCCCATATTAAGGGGGTAAATTGAGTTCAAATTTTGAATAGGGTGAAATTTGGGTGCATTTTTAACATTTTACATTACATTTTGCCTACTTATGTATAAGCTAGAATCATGAAATTTGGTACTCATATGTCCCTTAATCATGCCAATGTGAGCACCTAACGTGATGATCCTATCATTCTTAAAAGTGTGTCAAACAATGAAATATTCTTGTAAAAATCACCAAATTTACGAACAATCCAGAAATACGGCCAAATTTAACGTATAAGGGAGAGAGATACGACAAAATGTCACAGGACCAAAGTTGTAGATCACTCCGAATTGAAGGGACATTGTGCCATCCGTTTTGTGATACGACTTACCGTTTAGCCAAAAAATAGCTCGAAAGGAATGTCTGCACAGTCATTAAAATTGCCTCCATATTTCGATATCTTTAGGGGTAAAAAGTGAAAAATTTGAACATCTTGGAATTTTCCCGTCGGTTAGGGACCAAAAGCTATAATTTCACCAAATTTCAATTGTCTACCTCGTCTGGCAGGTTGTGCCGCCATCTTGATTTGGGGGGATAGGGGATAAAAATGAGGAAATTCCCGAAAATTTTTAAGCCCACGAAACCTATAGGTTATCGTTTTGGATATACTATACGACTGTGTTCTTATGCTGAGCCCAAAATTTGAGCCCCCCCAGCGTGCCCCCTTCAGGGAATTCTGAGAATTTCCGATTTTTATAGGGATCCTGGGGTCATCAGTTTTCCCCGTACCAAGTTTCAAATTTCTGAGATTTCTGGAAGTGCCTCATTAATTCACGTCTTTTTTCATTTTTAAATATTTATATATACATCGCTCCAGCCCGACTTGCTTTTATATATATAGATAGATGACGGATAAGCATGAGCACGTTGAAAAGTGCAGACTTCCACTTCGAGATTCATATCGCCTAAACGGTTTATGATATTAAGAAACGGTTTGCGCCATCAGACGCCCCATTTATTTCTCTAAATGTTTGTTGCTAAACCATATCCTCGTATCTCCCATATTAAGGGGGTAAATTGAGTTCAAATTTTGAATAGGGTGAAATTTGGGTGCATTTTTAACATTTTACATTACATTTTGCCTACTTATGTATAAGCTAGAATCATGAAATTTGGTACTCATATGTCCCTTAATCGTGCCAATGTGAGCACCTAACGTGATGATCCTATCATTCTTAAAAGTGTGTCAAACAATGAAATATACTTGTAAAAATCACCAAATTTACGAACAATCCAGAAATACGGCCAAATTTAACGTATAAGGGAGAGAGATACGACAAAATGTCACAGGACCAAAGTTGTAGATCACTCCGAATTGAAGGGACATTGTGCCATCCGTTTTGTGATACGACTTACCGTTTAGCCAAAAAATAGCTCAAAAGGAATGTCTGCACAGTCATTAAAATTGCCTCCATATTTCGATATCTTTAGGGGTAAAAAGTGAAAAATTTGAACATCTTGGAATTTTCCCGTCGGTTAGGGACCAAAAGCTATAATTTCACCAAATTTCAATTGTCTACCTCGTCTGGCAGGTTGTGCCGCCATCTTGATTTGGGGGGATAGGGGATAAAAATGAGGAAATTCCCGAAAATTTTTAAGCCCACGAAACCTATAGGTTATCGTTTTGGATATACTATACGACTGTGTTCTTATGCTGAGCCCAAAATTTGAGCCCCCCCAGCGTGCCCCCTTCAGGGAATTCTGAGAATTTCCGATTTTTCTAGGGATCCTGGGGTCATCAGTTTCCCCCGTACCAAGTTTCAAATTTCTGAGATTTCTGGAAGTGCCTCATTAATTCACGTCTTTTTTCATTTTTAAATATTTATATATACATCGCTCCAGCCCGACTTGCTTTTATATATATAGATGACGGATAAGCTTGAGCACGTTGAAAAGTGCAGACTTCCACTTCGAGATTCATATCGCCTAAACGGTTTATGATATTAAGAAACGGTTTGCGCCATCAGACGCCCCATTTATTGCTCTAAATGTTTGTTGCTAAACCATATCCTCGTATCTCCCATATTAAGGGGGTAAATTGAGTTCAAATTTTGAATAGGGTGAAATTTGGGTGCATTTTTAACATTTTACATTACATTTTGCCTACTTATGTATAAGCTAGAATCATGAAATTTGGTACTCATATGTCCCTTAATCGTGCCAATGTGAGCACCTAACGTGATGTACCTATCATTCTTAAAAGTGTGTCAAACAATGAAATATACTTGTAAAAATCACCAAATTTACGAACAATCCAGAAATACGGCCAAATTTAACGTATAAGGGAGAGAGATACGACAAAATGTCACAGGACCAAAGTTGTAGATCACTCCGAATTGAAGGGACATTGTGCCATCCGTTTTGTGATACGACTTACCGTTTAGCCAAAAAATAGCTCAAAAGGAATGTCTGCACAGTCATTAAAATTGCCTCCATATTTCGATATCTTTAGGGGTAAAAAGTGAAAAATTTGAACATCTTGGAATTTTCCCGTCGGTTAGGGACCAAAAGCTATAATTTCACCAAATTTCAATTGTCTACCTCGTCTGGCAGGTTGTGCCGCCATCTTGATTTGGGGGGATAGGGGATAAAAATGAGGAAATTCCCGAAAATTTTTAAGTCCACGAAACCTATAGGTTATCGTTTTGGATATACTATACGACTGTGTTCTTATGCTGAGCCCAAAATTTGAGCCCCCCCAGCGTGCCCCCTTCAGGGAATTCTGAGAATTTCCGATTTTTCTAGGGATCCTGGGGTCATCAGTTTCCCCCGTACCAAGTTTCAAATTTCTGAGATTTCTGGAAGTGCCTCATTAATTCACGTCTTTTTTCATTTTTAAATATTTATATATACATCGCTCCAGCCCGACTTGCTTTTATATATATAGATGACGGATAAGCTTGAGCACGTTGAAAAGTGCAGACTTCCACTTCGAGATTCATATCGCCTAAACGGTTTATGATATTAAGAAACGGTTTGCGCCATCAGACGCCCCATTTATTGCTCTAAATGTTTGTTGCTAAACCATATCCTCGTATCTCCCATATTAAGGGGGTAAATTGAGTTCAAATTTTGAATAGGGTGAAATTTGGGTGCATTTTTAACATTTTACATTACATTTTGCCTACTTATGTATAAGCTAGAATCATGAAATTTGGTACTCATATGTCCCTTAATCATGCCAATGTGAGCACCTAACGTGATGATCCTATCATTCTTAAAAGTGTGTCAAACAATGAAATATTCTTGTAAAAATCACCAAATTTACGAACAATCCAGAAATACGGCCAAATTTAACGTATAAGGGAGAGAGATACGACAAAATGTCACAGGACCAAAGTTGTAGATCACTCCGAATTGAAGGGACATTGTGCCATCCGTTTTTGATACGACTTACCCTTTAGCCAAAAAATAGCTCGAAAGGAATGTCTGCACAGTCATTAAAATTGCCTCCATATTTCGATATCTTTAGGGGTAAAAAGTGAAAAATTTGAACATCTTGGAATTTTCCCGTCGGTTAGGGACCAAAAGCTATAATTTCACCAAATTTCAATTGTCTACCTCGTCTGGCAGGTTGTGCCGCCATCTTGATTTGGGGGGATAGGGGATAAAAATGAGGAAATTCCCGAAAATTTTTAAGCCCACGAAACCTATAGGTTATCGTTTTGGATATACTATACGACTGTGTTCTTATGCTGAGCCCAAAATTTGAGCCCCCCCAGCGTGCCCCCTTCAGGGAATTCTGAGAATTTCCGATTTTTCTAGGGATCCTGGGGTCATCAGTTTCCCCCGTACCAAGTTTCAAATTTCTGAGATTTCTGGAAGTGCCTCATTAATTCACGTCTTTTTTCATTTTTAAATATTTATATATACATCGCTCCAGCCCGACTTGCTTTTATATATATAGATAGATAGATGACGGATAAGCATGAGCACGTTGAAAAGTGCAGACTTCCACTTCGAGATTCATATCGCCTAAACGGTTTATGATATTAAGAAACGGTTTGCGCCATCAGACGCCCCATTTATTGCTCTAAATGTTTGTTGCTAAACCATATCCTCGTATCTCCCATATTAAGGGGGTAAATTGAGTTCAAATTTTGAATAGGGTGAAATTTGGGTGCATTTTTAACATTTTACATTACATTTTGCCTACTTATGTATAAGCTAGAATCATGAAATTTGGTACTCATATGTCCCTTAATCGTGCCAATGTGAGCACCTAACGTGATGTACCTATCATTCTTAAAAGTGTGTCAAACAATGAAATATACTTGTAAAAATCACCAAATTTACGAACAATCCAGAAATACGGCCAAATTTAACGTATAAGGGAGAGAGATACGACAAAATGTCACAGGACCAAAGTTGTAGATCACTCCGAATTGAAGGGACATTGTGCCATCCGTTTTGTGATACGACTTACCGTTTAGCCAAAAAATAGCTCAAAAGGAATGTCTGCACAGTCATTAAAATTGCCTCCATATTTCGATATCTTTAGGGGTAAAAAGTGAAAAATTTGAACATCTTGGAATTTTCCCGTCGGTTAGGGACCAAAAGCTATAATTTCACCAAATTTCAATTGTCTACCTCGTCTGGCAGGTTGTGCCGCCATCTTGATTTGGGGGGATAGGGGATAAAAATGAGGAAATTCCCGAAAATTTTTAAGCCCACGAAACCTATAGGTTATCGTTTTGGATATACTATACGACTGTGTTCTTATGCTGAGCCCAAAATTTGAGCCCCCCCAGCGTGCCCCCTTCAGGGAATTCTGAGAATTTCCGATTTTTCTAGGGATCCTGGGGTCATCAGTTTCCCCCGTACCAAGTTTCAAATTTCTGAGATTTCTGGAAGTGCCTCATTAATTCACGTCTTTTTTCATTTTTAAATATTTATATATACATCGCTCCAGCCCGACTTGCTTTTATATATATAGATGACGGATAAGCTTGAGCACGTTGAAAAGTGCAGACTTCCACTTCGAGATTCATATCGCCTAAACGGTTTATGATATTAAGAAACGGTTTGCGCCATCAGACGCCCCATTTATTGCTCTAAATGTTTGTTGCTAAACCATATCCTCGTATCTCCCATATTAAGGGGGTAAATTGAGTTCAAATTTTGAATAGGGTGAAATTTGGGTGCATTTTTAACATTTTACATTACATTTTGCCTACTTATGTATAAGCTAGAATCATGAAATTTGGTACTCATATGTCCCTTAATCATGCCAATGTGAGCACCTAACGTGATGATCCTATCATTCTTAAAAGTGTGTCAAACAATGAAATATTCTTGTAAAAATCACCAAATTTACGAACAATCCAGAAATACGGCCAAATTTAACGTATAAGGGAGAGAGATACGACAAAATGTCACAGGACCAAAGTTGTAGATCACTCCGAATTGAAGGGACATTGTGCCATCCGTTTTTGATACGACTTACCCTTTAGCCAAAAAATAGCTCGAAAGGAATGTCTGCACAGTCATTAAAATTGCCTCCATATTTCGATATCTTTAGGGGTAAAAAGTGAAAAATTTGAACATCTTGGAATTTTCCCGTCGGTTAGGGACCAAAAGCTATAATTTCACCAAATTTCAATTGTCTACCTCGTCTGGCAGGTTGTGCCGCCATCTTGATTTGGGGGGATAGGGGATAAAAATGAGGAAATTCCCGAAAATTTTTAAGCCCACGAAACCTATAGGTTATCGTTTTGGATATACTATACGACTGTGTTCTTATGCTGAGCCCAAAATTTGAGCCCCCCCAGCGTGCCCCCTTCAGGGAATTCTGAGAATTTCCGATTTTTCTAGGGATCCTGGGGTCATCAGTTTCCCCCGTACCAAGTTTCAAATTTCTGAGATTTCTGGAAGTGCCTCATTAATTCACGTCTTTTTTCATTTTTAAATATTTATATATACATCGCTCCAGCCCGACTTGCTTTTATATATATAGATGACGGATAAGCTTGAGCACGTTGAAAAGTGCAGACTTCCACTTCGAGATTCATATCGCCTAAACGGTTTATGATATTAAGAAACGGTTTGCGCCATCAGACGCCCCATTTATTGCTCTAAATGTTTGTTGCTAAACCATATCCTCGTATCTCCCATATTAAGGGGGTAAATTGAGTTCAAATTTTGAATAGGGTGAAATTTGGGTGCATTTTTAACATTTTACATTACATTTTGCCTACTTATGTATAAGCTAGAATCATGAAATTTGGTACTCATATGTCCCTTAATCGTGCCAATGTGAGCACCTAACGTGATGATCCTATCATTCTTAAAAGTGTGTCAAACAATGAAATATACTTGTAAAAATCACCAAATTTACGAACAATCCAGAAATACGGCCAAATTTAACGTATAAGGGAGAGAGATACGACAAAATGTCACAGGACCAAAGTTGTAGATCACTCCGAATTGAAGGGACATTGTGCCATCCGTTTTGTGATACGACTTACCGTTTAGCCAAAAAATAGCTCAAAAGGAATGTCTGCACAGTCATTAAAATTGCCTCCATATTTCGATATCTTTAGGGGTAAAAAGTGAAAAATTTGAACATCTTGGAATTTTCCCGTCGGTTAGGGACCAAAAGCTATAATTTCACCAAATTTCAATTGTCTACCTCGTCTGGCAGGTTGTGCCGCCATCTTGATTTGGGGGGATAGGGGATAAAAATGAGGAAATTCCCGAAAATTTTTAAGCCCACGAAACCTATAGGTTATCGTTTTGGATATACTATACGACTGTGTTCTTATGCTGAGCCCAAAATTTGAGCCCCCCCAGCGTGCCCCCTTCAGGGAATTCTGAGAATTTCCGATTTTTCTAGGGATCCTGGGGTCATCAGTTTCCCCCGTACCAAGTTTCAAATTTCTGAGATTTCTGGAAGTGCCTCATTAATTCACGTCTTTTTTCATTTTTAAATATTTATATATACATCGCTCCAGCCCGACTTGCTTTTATATATATAGATAGATGACGGATAAGCATGAGCACGTTGAAAAGTGCAGACTTCCACTTCGAGATTCATATCGCCTAAACGGTTTATGATATTAAGAAACGGTTTGCGCCATCAGACGCCCCATTTATTGCTCTAAATGTTTGTTGCTAAACCATATCCTCGTATCTCCCATATTAAGGGGGTAAATTGAGTTCAAATTTTGAATAGGGTGAAATTTGGGTGCATTTTTAACATTTTACATTACATTTTGCCTCCTTATGTATAAGCTAGAATCATGAAATTTGGTACACATATGTCCCTTAATCGTGCCAATGTGAGCACCTAACGTGATGATCCTATCATTCTTAAAAGTGTGTCAAACAATGAAACATACTTGTAAACATCACCAAATTTACGAACAATCCAGAAATACGGCCAAATTTAACGTATAAGGGAGAGAGATACGACAAAATGTCACAGGACCAAAGTTGTAGATCACTCCGAATTGAAGGGACATTGTGCCATCCGTTTTGTGATACGACTTACCGTTTAGCCAAAAAATAGCTCAAAAGGAATGTCTGCACAGTCATTAAAATTGCCTCCATATTTCGATATCTTTAGGGGTAAAAAGTGAAAAATTTGAACATCTTGGAATTTTCCCGTCGGTTAGGGACCAAAAGCTATAATTTCACCAAATTTCAATTGTCTACCTCGTCTGGCAGGTTGTGCCGCCATCTTGATTTGGGGGGATAGGGGATAAAAATGAGGAAATTCCCGAAAATTTTTAAGCCCACGAAACCTATAGGTTATCGTTTTGGATATACTATACGACTGTGTTCTTATGCTGAGCCCAAAATTTGAGCCCCCCAGCGTGCCCCCTTCAGGGAATTTTGAGAATTTCCGATTTTTATAGGGATCCTGGGGTCATCAGTTTCCCCCGTACCAAGTTTCAAATTTCTGAGATTTCTGGAAGTGCCTCATTAATTCACGTCTTTTTTCATTTTTAAATATTTATATATACATCGCTCCAGCCCGACTTGCTTTTATATATATAGATGACGGATAAGCATGAGCACGTTGAAAAGTGCAGACTTCCACTTCGAGATTCATATCGCCTAAACGGTTTATGATATTAAGAAACGGTTTGCGCCATCAGACGCCCCATTTATTTCTCTAAATGTTTGTTGCTAAACCATATCCTCGTATCTCCCATATTAAGGGGGTAAATTGAGTTCAAATTTTGAATAGGGTGAAATTTGGGTGCATTTTTAACATTTTACATTACATTTTGCCTACTTATGTATAAGCTAGAATCATGAAATTTGGTACTCATATGTCCCTTAATCGTGCCAATGTGAGCACCTAACGTGATGATCCTATCATTCTTAAAAGTGTGTCAAACAATGAAATATACTTGTAAAAATCACCAAATTTACGAACAATCCAGAAATACGGCCAAATTTAACGTATAAGGGAGAGAGATACGACAAAATGTCACAGGACCAAAGTTGTAGATCACTCCGAATTGAAGGGACATTGTGCCATCCGTTTTGTGATACGACTTACCGTTTAGCCAAAAAATAGCTCAAAAGGAATGTCTGCACAGTCATTAAAATTGCCTCCATATTTCGATATCTTTAGGGGTAAAAAGTGAAAAATTTGAACATCTTGGAATTTTCCCGTCGGTTAGGGACCAAAAGCTATAATTTCACCAAATTTCAATTGTCTACCTCGTCTGGCAGGTTGTGCCGCCATCTTGATTTGGGGGGATAGGGGATAAAAATGAGGAAATTCCCGAAAATTTTTAAGCCCACGAAACCTATAGGTTATCGTTTTGGATATACTATACGACTGTGTTCTTATGCTGAGCCCAAAATTTGAGCCCCCCCAGCGTGCCCCCTTCAGGGAATTCTGAGAATTTCCGATTTTTCTAGGGATCCTGGGGTCATCAGTTTCCCCCGTACCAAGTTTCAAATTTCTGAGATTTCTGGAAGTGCCTCATTAATTCACGTCTTTTTTCATTTTTAAATATTTATATATACATCGCTCCAGCCCGACTTGCTTTTATATATATAGATGACGGATAAGCTTGAGCACGTTGAAAAGTGCAGACTTCCACTTCGAGATTCATATCGCCTAAACGGTTTATGATATTAAGAAACGGTTTGCGCCATCAGACGCCCCATTTATTGCTCTAAATGTTTGTTGCTAAACCATATCCTCGTATCTCCCATATTAAGGGGGTAAATTGAGTTCAAATTTTGAATAGGGTGAAATTTGGGTGCATTTTTAACATTTTACATTACATTTTGCCTACTTATGTATAAGCTAGAATCATGAAATTTGGTACTCATATGTCCCTTAATCGTGCCAATGTGAGCACCTAACGTGATGATCCTATCATTCTTAAAAGTGTGTCAAACAATGAAATATTCTTGTAAAAATCACCAAATTTACGAACAATCCAGAAATACGGCCAAATTTAACGTATAAGGGAGAGAGATACGACAAAATGTCACAGGACCAAAGTTGTAGATCACTCCGAATTGAAGGGACATTGTGCCATCCGTTTTGTGATACGACTTACCGTTTAGCCAAAAAATAGCTCGAAAGGAATGTCTGCACAGTCATTAAAATTGCCTCCATATTTCGATATCTTTAGGGGTAAAAAGTGAAAAATTTGAACATCTTGGAATTTTCCCGTCGGTTAGGGACCAAAAGCTATAATTTCACCAAATTTCAATTGTCTACCTCGTCTGGCAGGTTGTGCCGCCATCTTGATTTGGGGGGATAGGGGATAAAAATGAGGAAATTCCCGAAAATTTTTAAGCCCACGAAACCTATAGGTTATCGTTTTGGATATACTATACGACTGTGTTCTTATGCTGAGCCCAAAATTTGAGCCCCCCCAGCGTGCCCCCTTCAGGGAATTCTGAGAATTTCCGATTTTTCTAGGGATCCTGGGGTCATCAGTTTCCCCCGTACCAAGTTTCAAATTTCTGAGATTTCTGGAAGTGCCTCATTAATTCACGTCTTTTTTCATTTTTAAATATTTATATATACATCGCTCCAGCCCGACTTGCTTTTATATATATAGATAGA
Organism: Anabrus simplex; assembly: GCF_040414725.1. Classification (NCBI taxonomy): domain Eukaryota; kingdom Metazoa; phylum Arthropoda; class Insecta; order Orthoptera; family Tettigoniidae; genus Anabrus; species Anabrus simplex. The sequence continues at coordinate 318,770,466 of NC_090270.1, forward strand.
TGACGGATAAGCATGAGCACGTTGAAAAGTGCAGACTTCCACTTCGAGATTCATATCGCCTAAACGGTTTATGATATTAAGAAACGGTTTGCGCCATCAGACGCCCCATTTATTGCTCTAAATGTTTGTTGCTAAACCATATCCTCGTATCTCCCATATTAAGGGGGTAAATTGAGTTCAAATTTTGAATAGGGTGAAATTTGGGTGCATTTTTAACATTTTACATTACATTTTGCCTACTTATGTATAAGCTAGAATCATGAAATTTGGTACTCATATGTCCCTTAATCGTGCCAATGTGAGCACCTAACGTGATGATCCTATCATTCTTAAAAGTGTGTCAAACAATGAAATATACTTGTAAAAATCACCAAATTTACGAACAATCCAGAAATACGGCCAAATTTAACGTATAAGGGAGAGAGATACGACAAAATGTCACAGGACCAAAGTTGTAGATCACTCCGAATTGAAGGGACATTGTGCCATCCGTTTTGTGATACGACTTACCGTTTAGCCAAAAAATAGCTCAAAAGGAATGTCTGCACAGTCATTAAAATTGCCTCCATATTTCGATATCTTTAGGGGTAAAAAGTGAAAAATTTGAACATCTTGGAATTTTCCCGTCGGTTAGGGACCAAAAGCTATAATTTCACCAAATTTCAATTGTCTACCTCGTCTGGCAGGTTGTGCCGCCATCTTGATTTGGGGGGATAGGGGATAAAAATGAGGAAATTCCCGAAAATTTTTAAGCCCACGAAACCTATAGGTTATCGTTTTGGATATACTATACGACTGTGTTCTTATGCTGAGCCCAAAATTTGAGCCCCCCCAGCGTGCCCCCTTCAGGGAATTCTGAGAATTTCCGATTTTTCTAGGGATCCTGGGGTCATCAGTTTCCCCCGTACCAAGTTTCAAATTTCTGAGATTTCTGGAAGTGCCTCATTAATTCACGTCTTTTTTCATTTTTAAATATTTATATATACATCGCTCCAGCCCGACTTGCTTTTATATATATAGATGACGGATAAGCTTGAGCACGTTGAAAAGTGCAGACTTCCACTTCGAGATTCATATCGCCTAAACGGTTTATGATATTAAGAAACGGTTTGCGCCATCAGACGCCCCATTTATTGCTCTAAATGTTTGTTGCTAAACCATATCCTCGTATCTCCCATATTAAGGGGGTAAATTGAGTTCAAATTTTGAATAGGGTGAAATTTGGGTGCATTTTTAACATTTTACATTACATTTTGCCTCCTTATGTATAAGCTAGAATCATGAAATTTGGTACACATATGTCCCTTAATCGTGCCAATGTGAGCACCTAACGTGATGATCCTATCATTCTTAAAAGTGTGTCAAACAATGAAACATACTTGTAAACATCACCAAATTTACGAACAATCCAGAAATACGGCCAAATTTAACGTATAAGGGAGAGAGATACGACAAAATGTCACAGGACCAAAGTTGTAGATCACTCCGAATTGAAGGGACATTGTGCCATCCGTTTTGTGATACGACTTACCGTTTAGCCAAAAAATAGCTCAAAAGGAATGTCTGCACAGTCATTAAAATTGCCTCCATATTTCGATATCTTTAGGGGTAAAAAGTGAAAAATTTGAACATCTTGGAATTTTCCCGTCGGTTAGGGACCAAAAGCTATAATTTCACCAAATTTCAATTGTCTACCTCGTCTGGCAGGTTGTGCCGCCATCTTGATTTGGGGGGATAGGGGATAAAAATGAGGAAATTCCCGAAAATTTTTAAGCCCACGAAACCTATAGGTTATCGTTTTGGATATACTATACGACTGTGTTCTTATGCTGAGCCCAAAATTTGAGCCCCCCAGCGTGCCCCCTTCAGGGAATTTTGAGAATTTCCGATTTTTATAGGGATCCTGGGGTCATCAGTTTCCCCCGTACCAAGTTTCAAATTTCTGAGATTTCTGGAAGTGCCTCATTAATTCACGTCTTTTTTCATTTTTAAATATTTATATATACATCGCTCCAGCCCGACTTGCTTTTATATATATAGATGACGGATAAGCATGAGCACGTTGAAAAGTGCAGACTTCCACTTCGAGATTCATATCGCCTAAACGGTTTATGATATTAAGAAACGGTTTGCGCCATCAGACGCCCCATTTATTTCTCTAAATGTTTGTTGCTAAACCATATCCTCGTATCTCCCATATTAAGGGGGTAAATTGAGTTCAAATTTTGAATAGGGTGAAATTTGGGTGCATTTTTAACATTTTACATTACATTTTGCCTACTTATGTATAAGCTAGAATCATGAAATTTGGTACTCATATGTCCCTTAATCGTGCCAATGTGAGCACCTAACGTGATGATCCTATCATTCTTAAAAGTGTGTCAAACAATGAAATATACTTGTAAAAATCACCAAATTTACGAACAATCCAGAAATACGGCCAAATTTAACGTATAAGGGAGAGAGATACGACAAAATGTCACAGGACCAAAGTTGTAGATCACTCCGAATTGAAGGGACATTGTGCCATCCGTTTTGTGATACGACTTACCGTTTAGCCAAAAAATAGCTCAAAAGGAATGTCTGCACAGTCATTAAAATTGCCTCCATATTTCGATATCTTTAGGGGTAAAAAGTGAAAAATTTGAACATCTTGGAATTTTCCCGTCGGTTAGGGACCAAAAGCTATAATTTCACCAAATTTCAATTGTCTACCTCGTCTGGCAGGTTGTGCCGCCATCTTGATTTGGGGGGATAGGGGATAAAAATGAGGAAATTCCCGAAAATTTTTAAGCCCACGAAACCTATAGGTTATCGTTTTGGATATACTATACGACTGTGTTCTTATGCTGAGCCCAAAATTTGAGCCCCCCCAGCGTGCCCCCTTCAGGGAATTCTGAGAATTTCCGATTTTTCTAGGGATCCTGGGGTCATCAGTTTCCCCCGTACCAAGTTTCAAATTTCTGAGATTTCTGGAAGTGCCTCATTAATTCACGTCTTTTTTCATTTTTAAATATTTATATATACATCGCTCCAGCCCGACTTGCTTTTATATATATAGATGACGGATAAGCTTGAGCACGTTGAAAAGTGCAGACTTCCACTTCGAGATTCATATCGCCTAAACGGTTTATGATATTAAGAAACGGTTTGCGCCATCAGACGCCCCATTTATTGCTCTAAATGTTTGTTGCTAAACCATATCCTCGTATCTCCCATATTAAGGGGGTAAATTGAGTTCAAATTTTGAATAGGGTGAAATTTGGGTGCATTTTTAACATTTTACATTACATTTTGCCTACTTATGTATAAGCTAGAATCATGAAATTTGGTACTCATATGTCCCTTAATCGTGCCAATGTGAGCACCTAACGTGATGATCCTATCATTCTTAAAAGTGTGTCAAACAATGAAATATTCTTGTAAAAATCACCAAATTTACGAACAATCCAGAAATACGGCCAAATTTAACGTATAAGGGAGAGAGATACGACAAAATGTCACAGGACCAAAGTTGTAGATCACTCCGAATTGAAGGGACATTGTGCCATCCGTTTTGTGATACGACTTACCGTTTAGCCAAAAAATAGCTCGAAAGGAATGTCTGCACAGTCATTAAAATTGCCTCCATATTTCGATATCTTTAGGGGTAAAAAGTGAAAAATTTGAACATCTTGGAATTTTCCCGTCGGTTAGGGACCAAAAGCTATAATTTCACCAAATTTCAATTGTCTACCTCGTCTGGCAGGTTGTGCCGCCATCTTGATTTGGGGGGATAGGGGATAAAAATGAGGAAATTCCCGAAAATTTTTAAGCCCACGAAACCTATAGGTTATCGTTTTGGATATACTATACGACTGTGTTCTTATGCTGAGCCCAAAATTTGAGCCCCCCCAGCGTGCCCCCTTCAGGGAATTCTGAGAATTTCCGATTTTTCTAGGGATCCTGGGGTCATCAGTTTCCCCCGTACCAAGTTTCAAATTTCTGAGATTTCTGGAAGTGCCTCATTAATTCACGTCTTTTTTCATTTTTAAATATTTATATATACATCGCTCCAGCCCGACTTGCTTTTATATATATAGATAGATGACGGATAAGCATGAGCACGTTGAAAAGTGCAGACTTCCACTTCGAGATTCATATCGCCTAAACGGTTTATGATATTAAGAAACGGTTTGCGCCATCAGACGCCCCATTTATTGCTCTAAATGTTTGTTGCTAAACCATATCCTCGTATCTCCCATATTAAGGGGGTAAATTGAGTTCAAATTTTGAATAGGGTGAAATTTGGGTGCATTTTTAACATTTTACATTACATTTTGCCTACTTATGTATAAGCTAGAATCATGAAATTTGGTACTCATATGTCCCTTAATCGTGCCAATGTGAGCACCTAACGTGATGATCCTATCATTCTTAAAAGTGTGTCAAACAATGAAATATACTTGTAAAAATCACCAAATTTACGAACAATCCAGAAATACGGCCAAATTTAACGTATAAGGGAGAGAGATACGACAAAATGTCACAGGACCAAAGTTGTAGATCACTCCGAATTGAAGGGACATTGTGCCATCCGTTTTGTGATACGACTTACCGTTTAGCCAAAAAATAGCTCAAAAGGAATGTCTGCACAGTCATTAAAATTGCCTCCATATTTCGATATCTTTAGGGGTAAAAAGTGAAAAATTTGAACATCTTGGAATTTTCCCGTCGGTTAGGGACCAAAAGCTATAATTTCACCAAATTTCAATTGTCTACCTCGTCTGGCAGGTTGTGCCGCCATCTTGATTTGGGGGGATAGGGGATAAAAATGAGGAAATTCCCGAAAATTTTTAAGCCCACGAAACCTATAGGTTATCGTTTTGGATATACTATACGACTGTGTTCTTATGCTGAGCCCAAAATTTGAGCCCCCCCAGCGTGCCCCCTTCAGGGAATTCTGAGAATTTCCGATTTTTCTAGGGATCCTGGGGTCATCAGTTTCCCCCGTACCAAGTTTCAAATTTCTGAGATTTCTGGAAGTGCCTCATTAATTCACGTCTTTTTTCATTTTTAAATATTTATATATACATCGCTCCAGCCCGACTTGCTTTTATATATATAGATGACGGATAAGCTTGAGCACGTTGAAAAGTGCAGACTTCCACTTCGAGATTCATATCGCCTAAACGGTTTATGATATTAAGAAACGGTTTGCGCCATCAGACGCCCCATTTATTGCTCTAAATGTTTGTTGCTAAACCATATCCTCGTATCTCCCATATTAAGGGGGTAAATTGAGTTCAAATTTTGAATAGGGTGAAATTTGGGTGCATTTTTAACATTTTACATTACATTTTGCCTACTTATGTATAAGCTAGAATCATGAAATTTGGTACTCATATGTCCCTTAATCGTGCCAATGTGAGCACCTAACGTGATGATCCTATCATTCTTAAAAGTGTGTCAAACAATGAAATATTCTTGTAAAAATCACCAAATTTACGAACAATCCAGAAATACGGCCAAATTTAACGTATAAGGGAGAGAGATACGACAAAATGTCACAGGACCAAAGTTGTAGATCACTCCGAATTGAAGGGACATTGTGCCATCCGTTTTGTGATACGACTTACCGTTTAGCCAAAAAATAGCTCGAAAGGAATGTCTGCACAGTCATTAAAATTGCCTCCATATTTCGATATCTTTAGGGGTAAAAAGTGAAAAATTTGAACATCTTGGAATTTTCCCGTCGGTTAGGGACCAAAAGCTATAATTTCACCAAATTTCAATTGTCTACCTCGTCTGGCAGGTTGTGCCGCCATCTTGATTTGGGGGGATAGGGGATAAAAATGAGGAAATTCCCGAAAATTTTTAAGCCCACGAAACCTATAGGTTATCGTTTTGGATATACTATACGACTGTGTTCTTATGCTGAGCCCAAAATTTGAGCCCCCCCAGCGTGCCCCCTTCAGGGAATTCTGAGAATTTCCGATTTTTCTAGGGATCCTGGGGTCATCAGTTTCCCCCGTACCAAGTTTCAAATTTCTGAGATTTCTGGAAGTGCCTCATTAATTCACGTCTTTTTTCATTTTTAAATATTTATATATACATCGCTCCAGCCCGACTTGCTTTTATATATATAGATAGATGACGGATAAGCATGAGCACGTTGAAAAGTGCAGACTTCCACTTCGAGATTCATATCGCCTAAACGGTTTATGATATTAAGAAACGGTTTGCGCCATCAGACGCCCCATTTATTGCTCTAAATGTTTGTTGCTAAACCATATCCTCGTATCTCCCATATTAAGGGGGTAAATTGAGTTCAAATTTTGAATAGGGTGAAATTTGGGTGCATTTTTAACATTTTACATTACATTTTGCCTACTTATGTATAAGCTAGAATCATGAAATTTGGTACTCATATGTCCCTTAATCGTGCCAATGTGAGCACCTAACGTGATGATCCTATCATTCTTAAAAGTGTGTCAAACAATGAAATATACTTGTAAAAATCACCAAATTTACGAACAATCCAGAAATACGGCCAAATTTAACGTATAAGGGAGAGAGATACGACAAAATGTCACAGGACCAAAGTTGTAGATCACTCCGAATTGAAGGGACATTGTGCCATCCGTTTTGTGATACGACTTACCGTTTAGCCAAAAAATAGCTCAAAAGGAATGTCTGCACAGTCATTAAAATTGCCTCCATATTTCGATATCTTTAGGGGTAAAAAGTGAAAAATTTGAACATCTTGGAATTTTCCCGTCGGTTAGGGACCAAAAGCTATAATTTCACCAAATTTCAATTGTCTACCTCGTCTGGCAGGTTGTGCCGCCATCTTGATTTGGGGGGATAGGGGATAAAAATGAGGAAATTCCCGAAAATTTTTAAGCCCACGAAACCTATAGGTTATCGTTTTGGATATACTATACGACTGTGTTCTTATGCTGAGCCCAAAATTTGAGCCCCCCCAGCGTGCCCCCTTCAGGGAATTCTGAGAATTTCCGATTTTTCTAGGGATCCTGGGGTCATCAGTTTCCCCCGTACCAAGTTTCAAATTTCTGAGATTTCTGGAAGTGCCTCATTAATTCACGTCTTTTTTCATTTTTAAATATTTATATATACATCGCTCCAGCCCGACTTGCTTTTATATATATAGATAGATAGATGACGGATAAGCATGAGCACGTTGAAAAGTGCAGACTTCCACTTCGAGATTCATATCGCCTAAACGGTTTATGATATTAAGAAACGGTTTGCGCCATCAGACGCCCCATTTATTGCTCTAAATGTTTGTTGCTAAACCATATCCTCGTATCTCCCATATTAAGGGGGTAAATTGAGTTCAAATTTTGAATAGGGTGAAATTTGGGTGCATTTTTAACATTTTACATTACATTTTGCCTACTTATGTATAAGCTAGAATCATGAAATTTGGTACTCATATGTCCCTTAATCGTGCCAATGTGAGCACCTAACGTGATGTACCTATCATTCTTAAAAGTGTGTCAAACAATGAAATATACTTGTAAAAATCACCAAATTTACGAACAATCCAGAAATACGGCCAAATTTAACGTATAAGGGAGAGAGATACGACAAAATGTCACAGGACCAAAGTTGTAGATCACTCCGAATTGAAGGGACATTGTGCCATCCGTTTTGTGATACGACTTACCGTTTAGCCAAAAAATAGCTCAAAAGGAATGTCTGCACAGTCATTAAAATTGCCTCCATATTTCGATATCTTTAGGGGTAAAAAGTGAAAAATTTGAACATCTTGGAATTTTCCCGTCGGTTAGGGACCAAAAGCTATAATTTCACCAAATTTCAATTGTCTACCTCGTCTGGCAGGTTGTGCCGCCATCTTGATTTGGGGGGATAGGGGATAAAAATGAGGAAATTCCCGAAAATTTTTAAGCCCACGAAACCTATAGGTTATCGTTTTGGATATACTATACGACTGTGTTCTTATGCTGAGCCCAAAATTTGAGCCCCCCCAGCGTGCCCCCTTCAGGGAATTCTGAGAATTTCCGATTTTTCTAGGGATCCTGGGGTCATCAGTTTCCCCCGTACCAAGTTTCAAATTTCTGAGATTTCTGGAAGTGCCTCATTAATTCACGTCTTTTTTCATTTTTAAATATTTATATATACATCGCTCCAGCCCGACTTGCTTTTATATATATAGATGACGGATAAGCTTGAGCACGTTGAAAAGTGCAGACTTCCACTTCGAGATTCATATCGCCTAAACGGTTTATGATATTAAGAAACGGTTTGCGCCATCAGACGCCCCATTTATTGCTCTAAATGTTTGTTGCTAAACCATATCCTCGTATCTCCCATATTAAGGGGGTAAATTGAGTTCAAATTTTGAATAGGGTGAAATTTGGGTGCATTTTTAACATTTTACATTACATTTTGCCTACTTATGTATAAGCTAGAATCATGAAATTTGGTACTCATATGTCCCTTAATCATGCCAATGTGAGCACCTAACGTGATGATCCTATCATTCTTAAAAGTGTGTCAAACAATGAAATATTCTTGTAAAAATCACCAAATTTACGAACAATCCAGAAATACGGCCAAATTTAACGTATAAGGGAGAGAGATACGACAAAATGTCACAGGACCAAAGTTGTAGATCACTCCGAATTGAAGGGACATTGTGCCATCCGTTTTTGATACGACTTACCCTTTAGCCAAAAAATAGCTCGAAAGGAATGTCTGCACAGTCATTAAAATTGCCTCCATATTTCGATATCTTTAGGGGTAAAAAGTGAAAAATTTGAACATCTTGGAATTTTCCCGTCGGTTAGGGACCAAAAGCTATAATTTCACCAAATTTCAATTGTCTACCTCGTCTGGCAGGTTGTGCCGCCATCTTGATTTGGGGGGATAGGGGATAAAAATGAGGAAATTCCCGAAAATTTTTAAGCCCACGAAACCTATAGGTTATCGTTTTGGATATACTATACGACTGTGTTCTTATGCTGAGCCCAAAATTTGAGCCCCCCCAGCGTGCCCCCTTCAGGGAATTCTGAGAATTTCCGATTTTTCTAGGGATCCTGGGGTCATCAGTTTCCCCCGTACCAAGTTTCAAATTTCTGAGATTTCTGGAAGTGCCTCATTAATTCACGTCTTTTTTCATTTTTAAATATTTATATATACATCGCTCCAGCCCGACTTGCTTTTATATATATAGATGACGGATAAGCTTGAGCACGTTGAAAAGTGCAGACTTCCACTTCGAGATTCATATCGCCTAAACGGTTTATGATATTAAGAAACGGTTTGCGCCATCAGACGCCCCATTTATTGCTCTAAATGTTTGTTGCTAAACCATATCCTCGTATCTCCCATATTAAGGGGGTAAATTGAGTTCAAATTTTGAATAGGGTGAAATTTGGGTGCATTTTTAACATTTTACATTACATTTTGCCTACTTATGTATAAGCTAGAATCATGAAATTTGGTACTCATATGTCCCTTAATCGTGCCAATGTGAGCACCTAACGTGATGATCCTATCATTCTTAAAAGTGTGTCAAACAATGAAATATACTTGTAAAAATCACCAAATTTACGAACAATCCAGAAATACGGCCAAATTTAACGTATAAGGGAGAGAGATACGACAAAATGTCACAGGACCAAAGTTGTAGATCACTCCGAATTGAAGGGACATTGTGCCATCCGTTTTGTGATACGACTTACCGTTTAGCCAAAAAATAGCTCAAAAGGAATGTCTGCACAGTCATTAAAATTGCCTCCATATTTCGATATCTTTAGGGGTAAAAAGTGAAAAATTTGAACATCTTGGAATTTTCCCGTCGGTTAGGGACCAAAAGCTATAATTTCACCAAATTTCAATTGTCTACCTCGTCTGGCAGGTTGTGCCGCCATCTTGATTTGGGGGGATAGGGGATAAAAATGAGGAAATTCCCGAAAATTTTTAAGCCCACGAAACCTATAGGTTATCGTTTTGGATATACTATACGACTGTGTTCTTATGCTGAGCCCAAAATTTGAGCCCCCCCAGCGTGCCCCCTTCAGGGAATTCTGAGAATTTCCGATTTTTCTAGGGATCCTGGGGTCATCAGTTTCCCCCGTACCAAGTTTCAAATTTCTGAGATTTCTGGAAGTGCCTCATTAATTCACGTCTTTTTTCATTTTTAAATATTTATATATACATCGCTCCAGCCCGACTTGCTTTTATATATATAGATAGATGACGGATAAGCATGAGCACGTTGAAAAGTGCAGACTTCCACTTCGAGATTCATATCGCCTAAACGGTTTATGATATTAAGAAACGGTTTGCGCCATCAGACGCCCCATTTATTGCTCTAAATGTTTGTTGCTAAACCATATCCTCGTATCTCCCATATTAAGGGGGTAAATTGAGTTCAAATTTTGAATAGGGTGAAATTTGGGTGCATTTTTAACATTTTACATTACATTTTGCCTCCTTATGTATAAGCTAGAATCATGAAATTTGGTACACATATGTCCCTTAATCGTGCCAATGTGAGCACCTAACGTGATGATCCTATCATTCTTAAAAGTGTGTCAAACAATGAAACATACTTGTAAACATCACCAAATTTACGAACAATCCAGAAATACGGCCAAATTTAACGTATAAGGGAGAGAGATACGACAAAATGTCACAGGACCAAAGTTGTAGATCACTCCGAATTGAAGGGACATTGTGCCATCCGTTTTGTGATACGACTTACCGTTTAGCCAAAAAATAGCTCAAAAGGAATGTCTGCACAGTCATTAAAATTGCCTCCATATTTCGATATCTTTAGGGGTAAAAAGTGAAAAATTTGAACATCTTGGAATTTTCCCGTCGGTTAGGGACCAAAAGCTATAATTTCACCAAATTTCAATTGTCTACCTCGTCTGGCAGGTTGTGCCGCCATCTTGATTTGGGGGGATAGGGGATAAAAATGAGGAAATTCCCGAAAATTTTTAAGCCCACGAAACCTATAGGTTATCGTTTTGGATATACTATACGACTGTGTTCTTATGCTGAGCCCAAAATTTGAGCCCCCCCAGCGTGCCCCCTTCAGGGAATTCTGAGAATTTCCGATTTTTCTAGGGATCCTGGGGTCATCAGTTTCCCCCGTACCAAGTTTCAAATTTCTGAGATTTCTGGAAGTGCCTCATTAATTCACGTCTTTTTTCATTTTTAAATATTTATATATACATCGCTCCAGCCCGACTTGCTTTTATATATATAGATAGATGACGGATAAGCATGAGCACGTTGAAAAGTGCAGACTTCCACTTCGAGATTCATATCGCCTAAACGGTTTATGATATTAAGAAACGGTTTGCGCCATCAGACGCCCCATTTATTGCTCTAAATGTTTGTTGCTAAACCATATCCTCGTATCTCCCATATTAAGGGGGTAAATTGAGTTCAAATTTTGAATAGGGTGAAATTTGGGTGCATTTTTAACATTTTACATTACATTTTGCCTACTTATGTATAAGCTAGAATCATGAAATTTGGTACTCATATGTCCCTTAATCGTGCCAATGTGAGCACCTAACGTGATGATCCTATCATTCTTAAAAGTGTGTCAAACAATGAAATATACTTGTAAAAATCACCAAATTTACGAACAATCCAGAAATACGGCCAAATTTAACGTATAAGGGAGAGAGATACGACAAAATGTCACAGGACCAAAGTTGTAGATCACTCCGAATTGAAGGGACATTGTGCCATCCGTTTTGTGATACGACTTACCGTTTAGCCAAAAAATAGCTCAAAAGGAATGTCTGCACAGTCATTAAAATTGCCTCCATATTTCGATATCTTTAGGGGTAAAAAGTGAAAAATTTGAACATCTTGGAATTTTCCCGTCGGTTAGGGACCAAAAGCTATAATTTCACCAAATTTCAATTGTCTACCTCGTCTGGCAGGTTGTGCCGCCATCTTGATTTGGGGGGATAGGGGATAAAAATGAGGAAATTCCCGAAAATTTTTAAGCCCACGAAACCTATAGGTTATCGTTTTGGATATACTATACGACTGTGTTCTTATGCTGAGCCCAAAATTTGAGCCCCCCCAGCGTGCCCCCTTCAGGGAATTCTGAGAATTTCCGATTTTTCTAGGGATCCTGGGGTCATCAGTTTCCCCCGTACCAAGTTTCAAATTTCTGAGATTTCTGGAAGTGCCTCATTAATTCACGTCTTTTTTCATTTTTAAATATTTATATATACATCGCTCCAGCCCGACTTGCTTTTATATATATAGATGACGGATAAGCTTGAGCACGTTGAAAAGTGCAGACTTCCACTTCGAGATTCATATCGCCTAAACGGTTTATGATATTAAGAAACGGTTTGCGCCATCAGACGCCCCATTTATTGCTCTAAATGTTTGTTGCTAAACCATATCCTCGTATCTCCCATATTAAGGGGGTAAATTGAGTTCAAATTTTGAATAGGGTGAAATTTGGGTGCATTTTTAACATTTTACATTACATTTTGCCTACTTATGTATAAGCTAGAATCATGAAATTTGGTACTCATATGTCCCTTAATCGTGCCAATGTGAGCACCTAACGTGATGATCCTATCATTCTTAAAAGTGTGTCAAACAATGAAATATTCTTGTAAAAATCACCAAATTTACGAACAATCCAGAAATACGGCCAAATTTAACGTATAAGGGAGAGAGATACGACAAAATGTCACAGGACCAAAGTTGTAGATCACTCCGAATTGAAGGGACATTGTGCCATCCGTTTTGTGATACGACTTACCGTTTAGCCAAAAAATAGCTCGAAAGGAATGTCTGCACAGTCATTAAAATTGCCTCCATATTTCGATATCTTTAGGGGTAAAAAGTGAAAAATTTGAACATCTTGGAATTTTCCCGTCGGTTAGGGACCAAAAGCTATAATTTCACCAAATTTCAATTGTCTACCTCGTCTGGCAGGTTGTGCCGCCATCTTGATTTGGGGGGATAGGGGATAAAAATGAGGAAATTCCCGAAAATTTTTAAGCCCACGAAACCTATAGGTTATCGTTTTGGATATACTATACGACTGTGTTCTTATGCTGAGCCCAAAATTTGAGCCCCCCCAGCGTGCCCCCTTCAGGGAATTCTGAGAATTTCCGATTTTTCTAGGGATCCTGGGGTCATCAGTTTCCCCCGTACCAAGTTTCAAATTTCTGAGATTTCTGGAAGTGCCTCATTAATTCACGTCTTTTTTCATTTTTAAATATTTATATATACATCGCTCCAGCCCGACTTGCTTTTATATATATAGATAGATGACGGATAAGCATGAGCACGTTGAAAAGTGCAGACTTCCACTTCGAGATTCATATCGCCTAAACGGTTTATGATATTAAGAAACGGTTTGCGCCATCAGACGCCCCATTTATTGCTCTAAATGTTTGTTGCTAAACCATATCCTCGTATCTCCCATATTAAGGGGGTAAATTGAGTTCAAATTTTGAATAGGGTGAAATTTGGGTGCATTTTTAACATTTTACATTACATTTTGCCTACTTATGTATAAGCTAGAATCATGAAATTTGGTACTCATATGTCCCTTAATCGTGCCAATGTGAGCACCTAACGTGATGATCCTATCATTCTTAAAAGTGTGTCAAACAATGAAATATACTTGTAAAAATCACCAAATTTACGAACAATCCAGAAATACGGCCAAATTTAACGTATAAGGGAGAGAGATACGACAAAATGTCACAGGACCAAAGTTGTAGATCACTCCGAATTGAAGGGACATTGTGCCATCCGTTTTGTGATACGACTTACCGTTTAGCCAAAAAATAGCTCAAAAGGAATGTCTGCACAGTCATTAAAATTGCCTCCATATTTCGATATCTTTAGGGGTAAAAAGTGAAAAATTTGAACATCTTGGAATTTTCCCGTCGGTTAGGGACCAAAAGCTATAATTTCACCAAATTTCAATTGTCTACCTCGTCTGGCAGGTTGTGCCGCCATCTTGATTTGGGGGGATAGGGGATAAAAATGAGGAAATTCCCGAAAATTTTTAAGCCCACGAAACCTATAGGTTATCGTTTTGGATATACTATACGACTGTGTTCTTATGCTGAGCCCAAAATTTGAGCCCCCCCAGCGTGCCCCCTTCAGGGAATTCTGAGAATTTCCGATTTTTCTAGGGATCCTGGGGTCATCAGTTTCCCCCGTACCAAGTTTCAAATTTCTGAGATTTCTGGAAGTGCCTCATTAATTCACGTCTTTTTTCATTTTTAAATATTTATATATACATCGCTCCAGCCCGACTTGCTTTTATATATATAGATGACGGATAAGCTTGAGCACGTTGAAAAGTGCAGACTTCCACTTCGAGATTCATATCGCCTAAACGGTTTATGATATTAAGAAACGGTTTGCGCCATCAGACGCCCCATTTATTGCTCTAAATGTTTGTTGCTAAACCATATCCTCGTATCTCCCATATTAAGGGGGTAAATTGAGTTCAAATTTTGAATAGGGTGAAATTTGGGTGCATTTTTAACATTTTACATTACATTTTGCCTCCTTATGTATAAGCTAGAATCATGAAATTTGGTACACATATGTCCCTTAATCGTGCCAATGTGAGCACCTAACGTGATGATCCTATCATTCTTAAAAGTGTGTCAAACAATGAAACATACTTGTAAACATCACCAAATTTACGAACAATCCAGAAATACGGCCAAATTTAACGTATAAGGGAGAGAGATACGACAAAATGTCACAGGACCAAAGTTGTAGATCACTCCGAATTGAAGGGACATTGTGCCATCCGTTTTGTGATACGACTTACCGTTTAGCCAAAAAATAGCTCAAAAGGAATGTCTGCACAGTCATTAAAATTGCCTCCATATTTCGATATCTTTAGGGGTAAAAAGTGAAAAATTTGAACATCTTGGAATTTTCCCGTCGGTTAGGGACCAAAAGCTATAATTTCACCAAATTTCAATTGTCTACCTCGTCTGGCAGGTTGTGCCGCCATCTTGATTTGGGGGGATAGGGGATAAAAATGAGGAAATTCCCGAAAATTTTTAAGCCCACGAAACCTATAGGTTATCGTTTTGGATATACTATACGACTGTGTTCTTATGCTGAGCCCAAAATTTGAGCCCCCCAGCGTGCCCCCTTCAGGGAATTTTGAGAATTTCCGATTTTTATAGGGATCCTGGGGTCATCAGTTTCCCCCGTACCAAGTTTCAAATTTCTGAGATTTCTGGAAGTGCCTCATTAATTCACGTCTTTTTTCATTTTTAAATATTTATATATACATCGCTCCAGCCCGACTTGCTTTTATATATATAGATGACGGATAAGCATGAGCACGTTGAAAAGTGCAGACTTCCACTTCGAGATTCATATCGCCTAAACGGTTTATGATATTAAGAAACGGTTTGCGCCATCAGACGCCCCATTTATTTCTCTAAATGTTTGTTGCTAAACCATATCCTCGTATCTCCCATATTAAGGGGGTAAATTGAGTTCAAATTTTGAATAGGGTGAAATTTGGGTGCATTTTTAACATTTTACATTACATTTTGCCTACTTATGTATAAGCTAGAATCATGAAATTTGGTACTCATATGTCCCTTAATCGTGCCAATGTGAGCACCTAACGTGATGATCCTATCATTCTTAAAAGTGTGTCAAACAATGAAATATACTTGTAAAAATCACCAAATTTACGAACAATCCAGAAATACGGCCAAATTTAACGTATAAGGGAGAGAGATACGACAAAATGTCACAGGACCAAAGTTGTAGATCACTCCGAATTGAAGGGACATTGTGCCATCCGTTTTGTGATACGACTTACCGTTTAGCCAAAAAATAGCTCAAAAGGAATGTCTGCACAGTCATTAAAATTGCCTCCATATTTCGATATCTTTAGGGGTAAAAAGTGAAAAATTTGAACATCTTGGAATTTTCCCGTCGGTTAGGGACCAAAAGCTATAATTTCACCAAATTTCAATTGTCTACCTCGTCTGGCAGGTTGTGCCGCCATCTTGATTTGGGGGGATAGGGGATAAAAATGAGGAAATTCCCGAAAATTTTTAAGCCCACGAAACCTATAGGTTATCGTTTTGGATATACTATACGACTGTGTTCTTATGCTGAGCCCAAAATTTGAGCCCCCCCAGCGTGCCCCCTTCAGGGAATTCTGAGAATTTCCGATTTTTCTAGGGATCCTGGGGTCATCAGTTTCCCCCGTACCAAGTTTCAAATTTCTGAGATTTCTGGAAGTGCCTCATTAATTCACGTCTTTTTTCATTTTTAAATATTTATATATACATCGCTCCAGCCCGACTTGCTTTTATATATATAGATGACGGATAAGCTTGAGCACGTTGAAAAGTGCAGACTTCCACTTCGAGATTCATATCGCCTAAACGGTTTATGATATTAAGAAACGGTTTGCGCCATCAGACGCCCCATTTATTGCTCTAAATGTTTGTTGCTAAACCATATCCTCGTATCTCCCATATTAAGGGGGTAAATTGAGTTCAAATTTTGAATAGGGTGAAATTTGGGTGCATTTTTAACATTTTACATTACATTTTGCCTACTTATGTATAAGCTAGAATCATGAAATTTGGTACTCATATGTCCCTTAATCGTGCCAATGTGAGCACCTAACGTGATGATCCTATCATTCTTAAAAGTGTGTCAAACAATGAAATATTCTTGTAAAAATCACCAAATTTACGAACAATCCAGAAATACGGCCAAATTTAACGTATAAGGGAGAGAGATACGACAAAATGTCACAGGACCAAAGTTGTAGATCACTCCGAATTGAAGGGACATTGTGCCATCCGTTTTGTGATACGACTTACCGTTTAGCCAAAAAATAGCTCGAAAGGAATGTCTGCACAGTCATTAAAATTGCCTCCATATTTCGATATCTTTAGGGGTAAAAAGTGAAAAATTTGAACATCTTGGAATTTTCCCGTCGGTTAGGGACCAAAAGCTATAATTTCACCAAATTTCAATTGTCTACCTCGTCTGGCAGGTTGTGCCGCCATCTTGATTTGGGGGGATAGGGGATAAAAATGAGGAAATTCCCGAAAATTTTTAAGCCCACGAAACCTATAGGTTATCGTTTTGGATATACTATACGACTGTGTTCTTATGCTGAGCCCAAAATTTGAGCCCCCCCAGCGTGCCCCCTTCAGGGAATTCTGAGAATTTCCGATTTTTCTAGGGATCCTGGGGTCATCAGTTTCCCCCGTACCAAGTTTCAAATTTCTGAGATTTCTGGAAGTGCCTCATTAATTCACGTCTTTTTTCATTTTTAAATATTTATATATACATCGCTCCAGCCCGACTTGCTTTTATATATATAGATAGATGACGGATAAGCATGAGCACGTTGAAAAGTGCAGACTTCCACTTCGAGATTCATATCGCCTAAACGGTTTATGATATTAAGAAACGGTTTGCGCCATCAGACGCCCCATTTATTGCTCTAAATGTTTGTTGCTAAACCATATCCTCGTATCTCCCATATTAAGGGGGTAAATTGAGTTCAAATTTTGAATAGGGTGAAATTTGGGTGCATTTTTAACATTTTACATTACATTTTGCCTACTTATGTATAAGCTAGAATCATGAAATTTGGTACTCATATGTCCCTTAATCGTGCCAATGTGAGCACCTAACGTGATGATCCTATCATTCTTAAAAGTGTGTCAAACAATGAAATATACTTGTAAAAATCACCAAATTTACGAACAATCCAGAAATACGGCCAAATTTAACGTATAAGGGAGAGAGATACGACAAAATGTCACAGGACCAAAGTTGTAGATCACTCCGAATTGAAGGGACATTGTGCCATCCGTTTTGTGATACGACTTACCGTTTAGCCAAAAAATAGCTCAAAAGGAATGTCTGCACAGTCATTAAAATTGCCTCCATATTTCGATATCTTTAGGGGTAAAAAGTGAAAAATTTGAACATCTTGGAATTTTCCCGTCGGTTAGGGACCAAAAGCTATAATTTCACCAAATTTCAATTGTCTACCTCGTCTGGCAGGTTGTGCCGCCATCTTGATTTGGGGGGATAGGGGATAAAAATGAGGAAATTCCCGAAAATTTTTAAGCCCACGAAACCTATAGGTTATCGTTTTGGATATACTATACGACTGTGTTCTTATGCTGAGCCCAAAATTTGAGCCCCCCCAGCGTGCCCCCTTCAGGGAATTCTGAGAATTTCCGATTTTTCTAGGGATCCTGGGGTCATCAGTTTCCCCCGTACCAAGTTTCAAATTTCTGAGATTTCTGGAAGTGCCTCATTAATTCACGTCTTTTTTCATTTTTAAATATTTATATATACATCGCTCCAGCCCGACTTGCTTTTATATATATAGATGACGGATAAGCTTGAGCACGTTGAAAAGTGCAGACTTCCACTTCGAGATTCATATCGCCTAAACGGTTTATGATATTAAGAAACGGTTTGCGCCATCAGACGCCCCATTTATTGCTCTAAATGTTTGTTGCTAAACCATATCCTCGTATCTCCCATATTAAGGGGGTAAATTGAGTTCAAATTTTGAATAGGGTGAAATTTGGGTGCATTTTTAACATTTTACATTACATTTTGCCTCCTTATGTATAAGCTAGAATCATGAAATTTGGTACACATATGTCCCTTAATCGTGCCAATGTGAGCACCTAACGTGATGATCCTATCATTCTTAAAAGTGTGTCAAACAATGAAACATACTTGTAAACATCACCAAATTTACGAACAATCCAGAAATACGGCCAAATTTAACGTATAAGGGAGAGAGATACGACAAAATGTCACAGGACCAAAGTTGTAGATCACTCCGAATTGAAGGGACATTGTGCCATCCGTTTTGTGATACGACTTACCGTTTAGCCAAAAAATAGCTCAAAAGGAATGTCTGCACAGTCATTAAAATTGCCTCCATATTTCGATATCTTTAGGGGTAAAAAGTGAAAAATTTGAACATCTTGGAATTTTCCCGTCGGTTAGGGACCAAAAGCTATAATTTCACCAAATTTCAATTGTCTACCTCGTCTGGCAGGTTGTGCCGCCATCTTGATTTGGGGGGATAGGGGATAAAAATGAGGAAATTCCCGAAAATTTTTAAGCCCACGAAACCTATAGGTTATCGTTTTGGATATACTATACGACTGTGTTCTTATGCTGAGCCCAAAATTTGAGCCCCCCAGCGTGCCCCCTTCAGGGAATTTTGAGAATTTCCGATTTTTATAGGGATCCTGGGGTCATCAGTTTCCCCCGTACCAAGTTTCAAATTTCTGAGATTTCTGGAAGTGCCTCATTAATTCACGTCTTTTTTCATTTTTAAATATTTATATATACATCGCTCCAGCCCGACTTGCTTTTATATATATAGATGACGGATAAGCATGAGCACGTTGAAAAGTGCAGACTTCCACTTCGAGATTCATATCGCCTAAACGGTTTATGATATTAAGAAACGGTTTGCGCCATCAGACGCCCCATTTATTTCTCTAAATGTTTGTTGCTAAACCATATCCTCGTATCTCCCATATTAAGGGGGTAAATTGAGTTCAAATTTTGAATAGGGTGAAATTTGGGTGCATTTTTAACATTTTACATTACATTTTGCCTACTTATGTATAAGCTAGAATCATGAAATTTGGTACTCATATGTCCCTTAATCGTGCCAATGTGAGCACCTAACGTGATGATCCTATCATTCTTAAAAGTGTGTCAAACAATGAAATATACTTGTAAAAATCACCAAATTTACGAACAATCCAGAAATACGGCCAAATTTAACGTATAAGGGAGAGAGATACGACAAAATGTCACAGGACCAAAGTTGTAGATCACTCCGAATTGAAGGGACATTGTGCCATCCGTTTTGTGATACGACTTACCGTTTAGCCAAAAAATAGCTCAAAAGGAATGTCTGCACAGTCATTAAAATTGCCTCCATATTTCGATATCTTTAGGGGTAAAAAGTGAAAAATTTGAACATCTTGGAATTTTCCCGTCGGTTAGGGACCAAAAGCTATAATTTCACCAAATTTCAATTGTCTACCTCGTCTGGCAGGTTGTGCCGCCATCTTGATTTGGGGGGATAGGGGATAAAAATGAGGAAATTCCCGAAAATTTTTAAGCCCACGAAACCTATAGGTTATCGTTTTGGATATACTATACGACTGTGTTCTTATGCTGAGCCCAAAATTTGAGCCCCCCCAGCGTGCCCCCTTCAGGGAATTCTGAGAATTTCCGATTTTTCTAGGGATCCTGGGGTCATCAGTTTCCCCCGTACCAAGTTTCAAATTTCTGAGATTTCTGGAAGTGCCTCATTAATTCACGTCTTTTTTCATTTTTAAATATTTATATATACATCGCTCCAGCCCGACTTGCTTTTATATATATAGATGACGGATAAGCTTGAGCACGTTGAAAAGTGCAGACTTCCACTTCGAGATTCATATCGCCTAAACGGTTTATGATATTAAGAAACGGTTTGCGCCATCAGACGCCCCATTTATTGCTCTAAATGTTTGTTGCTAAACCATATCCTCGTATCTCCCATATTAAGGGGGTAAATTGAGTTCAAATTTTGAATAGGGTGAAATTTGGGTGCATTTTTAACATTTTACATTACATTTTGCCTACTTATGTATAAGCTAGAATCATGAAATTTGGTACTCATATGTCCCTTAATCGTGCCAATGTGAGCACCTAACGTGATGATCCTATCATTCTTAAAAGTGTGTCAAACAATGAAATATTCTTGTAAAAATCACCAAATTTACGAACAATCCAGAAATACGGCCAAATTTAACGTATAAGGGAGAGAGATACGACAAAATGTCACAGGACCAAAGTTGTAGATCACTCCGAATTGAAGGGACATTGTGCCATCCGTTTTGTGATACGACTTACCGTTTAGCCAAAAAATAGCTCGAAAGGAATGTCTGCACAGTCATTAAAATTGCCTCCATATTTCGATATCTTTAGGGGTAAAAAGTGAAAAATTTGAACATCTTGGAATTTTCCCGTCGGTTAGGGACCAAAAGCTATAATTTCACCAAATTTCAATTGTCTACCTCGTCTGGCAGGTTGTGCCGCCATCTTGATTTGGGGGGATAGGGGATAAAAATGAGGAAATTCCCGAAAATTTTTAAGCCCACGAAACCTATAGGTTATCGTTTTGGATATACTATACGACTGTGTTCTTATGCTGAGCCCAAAATTTGAGCCCCCCCAGCGTGCCCCCTTCAGGGAATTCTGAGAATTTCCGATTTTTCTAGGGATCCTGGGGTCATCAGTTTCCCCCGTACCAAGTTTCAAATTTCTGAGATTTCTGGAAGTGCCTCATTAATTCACGTCTTTTTTCATTTTTAAATATTTATATATACATCGCTCCAGCCCGACTTGCTTTTATATATATAGATAGATGACGGATAAGCATGAGCACGTTGAAAAGTGCAGACTTCCACTTCGAGATTCATATCGCCTAAACGGTTTATGATATTAAGAAACGGTTTGCGCCATCAGACGCCCCATTTATTGCTCTAAATGTTTGTTGCTAAACCATATCCTCGTATCTCCCATATTAAGGGGGTAAATTGAGTTCAAATTTTGAATAGGGTGAAATTTGGGTGCATTTTTAACATTTTACATTACATTTTGCCTACTTATGTATAAGCTAGAATCATGAAATTTGGTACTCATATGTCCCTTAATCGTGCCAATGTGAGCACCTAACGTGATGATCCTATCATTCTTAAAAGTGTGTCAAACAATGAAATATACTTGTAAAAATCACCAAATTTACGAACAATCCAGAAATACGGCCAAATTTAACGTATAAGGGAGAGAGATACGACAAAATGTCACAGGACCAAAGTTGTAGATCACTCCGAATTGAAGGGACATTGTGCCATCCGTTTTGTGATACGACTTACCGTTTAGCCAAAAAATAGCTCAAAAGGAATGTCTGCACAGTCATTAAAATTGCCTCCATATTTCGATATCTTTAGGGGTAAAAAGTGAAAAATTTGAACATCTTGGAATTTTCCCGTCGGTTAGGGACCAAAAGCTATAATTTCACCAAATTTCAATTGTCTACCTCGTCTGGCAGGTTGTGCCGCCATCTTGATTTGGGGGGATAGGGGATAAAAATGAGGAAATTCCCGAAAATTTTTAAGCCCACGAAACCTATAGGTTATCGTTTTGGATATACTATACGACTGTGTTCTTATGCTGAGCCCAAAATTTGAGCCCCCCCAGCGTGCCCCCTTCAGGGAATTCTGAGAATTTCCGATTTTTCTAGGGATCCTGGGGTCATCAGTTTCCCCCGTACCAAGTTTCAAATTTCTGAGATTTCTGGAAGTGCCTCATTAATTCACGTCTTTTTTCATTTTTAAATATTTATATATACATCGCTCCAGCCCGACTTGCTTTTATATATATAGATGACGGATAAGCTTGAGCACGTTGAAAAGTGCAGACTTCCACTTCGAGATTCATATCGCCTAAACGGTTTATGATATTAAGAAACGGTTTGCGCCATCAGACGCCCCATTTATTGCTCTAAATGTTTGTTGCTAAACCATATCCTCGTATCTCCCATATTAAGGGGGTAAATTGAGTTCAAATTTTGAATAGGGTGAAATTTGGGTGCATTTTTAACATTTTACATTACATTTTGCCTACTTATGTATAAGCTAGAATCATGAAATTTGGTACTCATATGTCCCTTAATCGTGCCAATGTGAGCACCTAACGTGATGATCCTATCATTCTTAAAAGTGTGTCAAACAATGAAATATTCTTGTAAAAATCACCAAATTTACGAACAATCCAGAAATACGGCCAAATTTAACGTATAAGGGAGAGAGATACGACAAAATGTCACAGGACCAAAGTTGTAGATCACTCCGAATTGAAGGGACATTGTGCCATCCGTTTTGTGATACGACTTACCGTTTAGCCAAAAAATAGCTCGAAAGGAATGTCTGCACAGTCATTAAAATTGCCTCCATATTTCGATATCTTTAGGGGTAAAAAGTGAAAAATTTGAACATCTTGGAATTTTCCCGTCGGTTAGGGACCAAAAGCTATAATTTCACCAAATTTCAATTGTCTACCTCGTCTGGCAGGTTGTGCCGCCATCTTGATTTGGGGGGATAGGGGATAAAAATGAGGAAATTCCCGAAAATTTTTAAGCCCACGAAACCTATAGGTTATCGTTTTGGATATACTATACGACTGTGTTCTTATGCTGAGCCCAAAATTTGAGCCCCCCCAGCGTGCCCCCTTCAGGGAATTCTGAGAATTTCCGATTTTTCTAGGGATCCTGGGGTCATCAGTTTCCCCCGTACCAAGTTTCAAATTTCTGAGATTTCTGGAAGTGCCTCATTAATTCACGTCTTTTTTCATTTTTAAATATTTATATATACATCGCTCCAGCCCGACTTGCTTTTATATATATAGATAGATGACGGATAAGCATGAGCACGTTGAAAAGTGCAGACTTCCACTTCGAGATTCATATCGCCTAAACGGTTTATGATATTAAGAAACGGTTTGCGCCATCAGACGCCCCATTTATTGCTCTAAATGTTTGTTGCTAAACCATATCCTCGTATCTCCCATATTAAGGGGGTAAATTGAGTTCAAATTTTGAATAGGGTGAAATTTGGGTGCATTTTTAACATTTTACATTACATTTTGCCTACTTATGTATAAGCTAGAATCATGAAATTTGGTACTCATATGTCCCTTAATCGTGCCAATGTGAGCACCTAACGTGATGATCCTATCATTCTTAAAAGTGTGTCAAACAATGAAATATACTTGTAAAAATCACCAAATTTACGAACAATCCAGAAATACGGCCAAATTTAACGTATAAGGGAGAGAGATACGACAAAATGTCACAGGACCAAAGTTGTAGATCACTCCGAATTGAAGGGACATTGTGCCATCCGTTTTGTGATACGACTTACCGTTTAGCCAAAAAATAGCTCAAAAGGAATGTCTGCACAGTCATTAAAATTGCCTCCATATTTCGATATCTTTAGGGGTAAAAAGTGAAAAATTTGAACATCTTGGAATTTTCCCGTCGGTTAGGGACCAAAAGCTATAATTTCACCAAATTTCAATTGTCTACCTCGTCTGGCAGGTTGTGCCGCCATCTTGATTTGGGGGGATAGGGGATAAAAATGAGGAAATTCCCGAAAATTTTTAAGCCCACGAAACCTATAGGTTATCGTTTTGGATATACTATACGACTGTGTTCTTATGCTGAGCCCAAAATTTGAGCCCCCCCAGCGTGCCCCCTTCAGGGAATTCTGAGAATTTCCGATTTTTCTAGGGATCCTGGGGTCATCAGTTTCCCCCGTACCAAGTTTCAAATTTCTGAGATTTCTGGAAGTGCCTCATTAATTCACGTCTTTTTTCATTTTTAAATATTTATATATACATCGCTCCAGCCCGACTTGCTTTTATATATATAGATGACGGATAAGCTTGAGCACGTTGAAAAGTGCAGACTTCCACTTCGAGATTCATATCGCCTAAACGGTTTATGATATTAAGAAACGGTTTGCGCCATCAGACGCCCCATTTATTGCTCTAAATGTTTGTTGCTAAACCATATCCTCGTATCTCCCATATTAAGGGGGTAAATTGAGTTCAAATTTTGAATAGGGTGAAATTTGGGTGCATTTTTAACATTTTACATTACATTTTGCCTCCTTATGTATAAGCTAGAATCATGAAATTTGGTACACATATGTCCCTTAATCGTGCCAATGTGAGCACCTAACGTGATGATCCTATCATTCTTAAAAGTGTGTCAAACAATGAAACATACTTGTAAACATCACCAAATTTACGAACAATCCAGAAATACGGCCAAATTTAACGTATAAGGGAGAGAGATACGACAAAATGTCACAGGACCAAAGTTGTAGATCACTCCGAATTGAAGGGACATTGTGCCATCCGTTTTGTGATACGACTTACCGTTTAGCCAAAAAATAGCTCAAAAGGAATGTCTGCACAGTCATTAAAATTGCCTCCATATTTCGATATCTTTAGGGGTAAAAAGTGAAAAATTTGAACATCTTGGAATTTTCCCGTCGGTTAGGGACCAAAAGCTATAATTTCACCAAATTTCAATTGTCTACCTCGTCTGGCAGGTTGTGCCGCCATCTTGATTTGGGGGGATAGGGGATAAAAATGAGGAAATTCCCGAAAATTTTTAAGCCCACGAAACCTATAGGTTATCGTTTTGGATATACTATACGACTGTGTTCTTATGCTGAGCCCAAAATTTGAGCCCCCCAGCGTGCCCCCTTCAGGGAATTTTGAGAATTTCCGATTTTTATAGGGATCCTGGGGTCATCAGTTTCCCCCGTACCAAGTTTCAAATTTCTGAGATTTCTGGAAGTGCCTCATTAATTCACGTCTTTTTTCATTTTTAAATATTTATATATACATCGCTCCAGCCCGACTTGCTTTTATATATATAGATGACGGATAAGCATGAGCACGTTGAAAAGTGCAGACTTCCACTTCGAGATTCATATCGCCTAAACGGTTTATGATATTAAGAAACGGTTTGCGCCATCAGACGCCCCATTTATTTCTCTAAATGTTTGTTGCTAAACCATATCCTCGTATCTCCCATATTAAGGGGGTAAATTGAGTTCAAATTTTGAATAGGGTGAAATTTGGGTGTATTTTTAACATTTTACATTACATTTTGCCTACTTATGTATAAGCTAGAATCATGAAATTTGGTACTCATATGTCCCTTAATCGTGCCAATGTGAGCACCTAACGTGATGATCCTATCATTCTTAAAAGTGTGTCAAACAATGAAATATACTTGTAAAAATCACCAAATTTACGAACAATCCAGAAATACGGCCAAATTTAACGTATAAGGGAGAGAGATACGACAAAATGTCACAGGACCAAAGTTGTAGATCACTCCGAATTGAAGGGACATTGTGCCATCCGTTTTGTGATACGACTTACCGTTTAGCCAAAAAATAGCTCAAAAGGAATGTCTGCACAGTCATTAAAATTGCCTCCATATTTCGATATCTTTAGGGGTAAAAAGTGAAAAATTTGAACATCTTGGAATTTTCCCGTCGGTTAGGGACCAAAAGCTATAATTTCACCAAATTTCAATTGTCTACCTCGTCTGGCAGGTTGTGCCGCCATCTTGATTTGGGGGGATAGGGGATAAAAATGAGGAAATTCCCGAAAATTTTTAAGCCCACGAAACCTATAGGTTATCGTTTTGGATATACTATACGACTGTGTTCTTATGCTGAGCCCAAAATTTGAGCCCCCCCAGCGTGCCCCCTTCAGGGAATTCTGAGAATTTCCGATTTTTCTAGGGATCCTGGGGTCATCAGTTTCCCCCGTACCAAGTTTCAAATTTCTGAGATTTCTGGAAGTGCCTCATTAATTCACGTCTTTTTTCATTTTTAAATATTTATATATACATCGCTCCAGCCCGACTTGCTTTTATATATATAGATGACGGATAAGCTTGAGCACGTTGAAAAGTGCAGACTTCCACTTCGAGATTCATATCGCCTAAACGGTTTATGATATTAAGAAACGGTTTGCGCCATCAGACGCCCCATTTATTGCTCTAAATGTTTGTTGCTAAACCATATCCTCGTATCTCCCATATTAAGGGGGTAAATTGAGTTCAAATTTTGAATAGGGTGAAATTTGGGTGCATTTTTAACATTTTACATTACATTTTGCCTACTTATGTATAAGCTAGAATCATGAAATTTGGTACTCATATGTCCCTTAATCGTGCCAATGTGAGCACCTAACGTGATGATCCTATCATTCTTAAAAGTGTGTCAAACAATGAAATATTCTTGTAAAAATCACCAAATTTACGAACAATCCAGAAATACGGCCAAATTTAACGTATAAGGGAGAGAGATACGACAAAATGTCACAGGACCAAAGTTGTAGATCACTCCGAATTGAAGGGACATTGTGCCATCCGTTTTGTGATACGACTTACCGTTTAGCCAAAAAATAGCTCGAAAGGAATGTCTGCACAGTCATTAAAATTGCCTCCATATTTCGATATCTTTAGGGGTAAAAAGTGAAAAATTTGAACATCTTGGAATTTTCCCGTCGGTTAGGGACCAAAAGCTATAATTTCACCAAATTTCAATTGTCTACCTCGTCTGGCAGGTTGTGCCGCCATCTTGATTTGGGGGGATAGGGGATAAAAATGAGGAAATTCCCGAAAATTTTTAAGCCCACGAAACCTATAGGTTATCGTTTTGGATATACTATACGACTGTGTTCTTATGCTGAGCCCAAAATTTGAGCCCCCCCAGCGTGCCCCCTTCAGGGAATTCTGAGAATTTCCGATTTTTCTAGGGATCCTGGGGTCATCAGTTTCCCCCGTACCAAGTTTCAAATTTCTGAGATTTCTGGAAGTGCCTCATTAATTCACGTCTTTTTTCATTTTTAAATATTTATATATACATCGCTCCAGCCCGACTTGCTTTTATATATATAGATAGATGACGGATAAGCATGAGCACGTTGAAAAGTGCAGACTTCCACTTCGAGATTCATATCGCCTAAACGGTTTATGATATTAAGAAACGGTTTGCGCCATCAGACGCCCCATTTATTGCTCTAAATGTTTGTTGCTAAACCATATCCTCGTATCTCCCATATTAAGGGGGTAAATTGAGTTCAAATTTTGAATAGGGTGAAATTTGGGTGCATTTTTAACATTTTACATTACATTTTGCCTACTTATGTATAAGCTAGAATCATGAAATTTGGTACTCATATGTCCCTTAATCGTGCCAATGTGAGCACCTAACGTGATGATCCTATCATTCTTAAAAGTGTGTCAAACAATGAAATATACTTGTAAAAATCACCAAATTTACGAACAATCCAGAAATACGGCCAAATTTAACGTATAAGGGAGAGAGATACGACAAAATGTCACAGGACCAAAGTTGTAGATCACTCCGAATTGAAGGGACATTGTGCCATCCGTTTTGTGATACGACTTACCGTTTAGCCAAAAAATAGCTCAAAAGGAATGTCTGCACAGTCATTAAAATTGCCTCCATATTTCGATATCTTTAGGGGTAAAAAGTGAAAAATTTGAACATCTTGGAATTTTCCCGTCGGTTAGGGACCAAAAGCTATAATTTCACCAAATTTCAATTGTCTACCTCGTCTGGCAGGTTGTGCCGCCATCTTGATTTGGGGGGATAGGGGATAAAAATGAGGAAATTCCCGAAAATTTTTAAGCCCACGAAACCTATAGGTTATCGCTTTGGATATACTATACGACTGTGTTCTTATGCTGAGCCCAAAATTTGAGCCCCCCCAGCGTGCCCCCTTCAGGGAATTCTGAGAATTTCCGATTTTTCTAGGGATCCTGGGGTCATCAGTTTCCCCCGTACCAAGTTTCAAATTTCTGAGATTTCTGGAAGTGCCTCATTAATTCACGTCTTTTTTCATTTTTAAATATTTATATATACATCGCTCCAGCCCGACTTGCTTTTATATATATAGATGACGGATAAGCTTGAGCACGTTGAAAAGTGCAGACTTCCACTTCGAGATTCATATCGCCTAAACGGTTTATGATATTAAGAAACGGTTTGCGCCATCAGACGCCCCATTTATTGCTCTAAATGTTTGTTGCTAAACCATATCCTCGTATCTCCCATATTAAGGGGGTAAATTGAGTTCAAATTTTGAATAGGGTGAAATTTGGGTGCATTTTTAACATTTTACATTACATTTTGCCTACTTATGTATAAGCTAGAATCATGAAATTTGGTACTCATATGTCCCTTAATCGTGCCAATGTGAGCACCTAACGTGATGATCCTATCATTCTTAAAAGTGTGTCAAACAATGAAATATACTTGTAAAAATCACCAAATTTACGAACAATCCAGAAATACGGCCAAATTTAACGTATAAGGGAGAGAGATACGACAAAATGTCACAGGACCAAAGTTGTAGATCACTCCGAATTGAAGGGACATTGTGCCATCCGTTTTGTGATACGACTTACCGTTTAGCCAAAAAATAGCTCAAAAGGAATGTCTGCACAGTCATTAAAATTGCCTCCATATTTCGATATCTTTAGGGGTAAAAAGTGAAAAATTTGAACATCTTGGAATTTTCCCGTCGGTTAGGGACCAAAAGCTATAATTTCACCAAATTTCAATTGTCTACCTCGTCTGGCAGGTTGTGCCGCCATCTTGATTTGGGGGGATAGGGGATAAAAATGAGGAAATTCCCGAAAATTTTTAAGCCCACGAAACCTATAGGTTATCGTTTTGGATATACTATACGACTGTGTTCTTATGCTGAGCCCAAAATTTGAGCCCCCCCAGCGTGCCCCCTTCAGGGAATTCTGAGAATTTCCGATTTTTCTAGGGATCCTGGGGTCATCAGTTTCCCCCGTACCAAGTTTCAAATTTCTGAGATTTCTGGAAGTGCCTCATTAATTCACGTCTTTTTTCATTTTTAAATATTTATATATACATCGCTCCAGCCCGACTTGCTTTTATATATATAGATGACGGATAAGCTTGAGCACGTTGAAAAGTGCAGACTTCCACTTCGAGATTCATATCGCCTAAACGGTTTATGATATTAAGAAACGGTTTGCGCCATCAGACGCCCCATTTATTGCTCTAAATGTTTGTTGCTAAACCATATCCTCGTATCTCCCATATTAAGGGGGTAAATTGAGTTCAAATTTTGAATAGGGTGAAATTTGGGTGCATTTTTAACATTTTACATTACATTTTGCCTCCTTATGTATAAGCTAGAATCATGAAATTTGGTACTCATATGTCCCTTAATCGTGCCAATGTGAGCACCTAACGTGATGATCCTATCATTCTTAAAAGTGTGTCAAACAATGAAACATACTTGTAAACATCACCAAATTTACGAACAATCCAGAAATACGGCCAAATTTAACGTATAAGGGAGAGAGATACGACAAAATGTCACAGGACCAAAGTTGTAGATCACTCCGAATTGAAGGGACATTGTGCCATCCGTTTTGTGATACGACTTACCGTTTAGCCAAAAAATAGCTCAAAAGGAATGTCTGCACAGTCATTAAAATTGCCTCCATATTTCGATATCTTTAGGGGTAAAAAGTGAAAAATTTGAACATCTTGGAATTTTCCCGTCGGTTAGGGACCAAAAGCTATAATTTCACCAAATTTCAATTGTCTACCTCGTCTGGCAGGTTGTGCCGCCATCTTGATTTGGGGGGATAGGGGATAAAAATGAGGAAATTCCCGAAAATTTTTAAGCCCACGAAACCTATAGGTTATCGTTTTGGATATACTATACGACTGTGTTCTTATGCTGAGCCCAAAATTTGAGCCCCCCAGCGTGCCCCCTTCAGGGAATTTTGAGAATTTCCGATTTTTATAGGGATCCTGGGGTCATCAGTTTCCCCCGTACCAAGTTTCAAATTTCTGAGATTTCTGGAAGTGCCTCATTAATTCACGTCTTTTTTCATTTTTAAATATTTATATATACATCGCTCCAGCCCGACTTGCTTTTATATATATAGATGACGGATAAGCATGAGCACGTTGAAAAGTGCAGACTTCCACTTCGAGATTCATATCGCCTAAACGGTTTATGATATTAAGAAACGGTTTGCGCCATCAGACGCCCCATTTATTTCTCTAAATGTTTGTTGCTAAACCATATCCTCGTATCTCCCATATTAAGG
Source organism: Anabrus simplex (assembly GCF_040414725.1). Classification (NCBI taxonomy): domain Eukaryota; kingdom Metazoa; phylum Arthropoda; class Insecta; order Orthoptera; family Tettigoniidae; genus Anabrus; species Anabrus simplex. Next base: position 318,801,298 of record NC_090270.1, read on the forward strand.
GGGTAAATTGAGTTCAAATTTTGAATAGGGTGAAATTTGGGTGTATTTTTAACATTTTACATTACATTTTGCCTACTTATGTATAAGCTAGAATCATGAAATTTGGTACTCATATGTCCCTTAATCGTGCCAATGTGAGCACCTAACGTGATGATCCTATCATTCTTAAAAGTGTGTCAAACAATGAAATATACTTGTAAAAATCACCAAATTTACGAACAATCCAGAAATACGGCCAAATTTAACGTATAAGGGAGAGAGATACGACAAAATGTCACAGGACCAAAGTTGTAGATCACTCCGAATTGAAGGGACATTGTGCCATCCGTTTTGTGATACGACTTACCGTTTAGCCAAAAAATAGCTCAAAAGGAATGTCTGCACAGTCATTAAAATTGCCTCCATATTTCGATATCTTTAGGGGTAAAAAGTGAAAAATTTGAACATCTTGGAATTTTCCCGTCGGTTAGGGACCAAAAGCTATAATTTCACCAAATTTCAATTGTCTACCTCGTCTGGCAGGTTGTGCCGCCATCTTGATTTGGGGGGATAGGGGATAAAAATGAGGAAATTCCCGAAAATTTTTAAGCCCACGAAACCTATAGGTTATCGTTTTGGATATACTATACGACTGTGTTCTTATGCTGAGCCCAAAATTTGAGCCCCCCCAGCGTGCCCCCTTCAGGGAATTCTGAGAATTTCCGATTTTTCTAGGGATCCTGGGGTCATCAGTTTCCCCCGTACCAAGTTTCAAATTTCTGAGATTTCTGGAAGTGCCTCATTAATTCACGTCTTTTTTCATTTTTAAATATTTATATATACATCGCTCCAGCCCGACTTGCTTTTATATATATAGATGACGGATAAGCTTGAGCACGTTGAAAAGTGCAGACTTCCACTTCGAGATTCATATCGCCTAAACGGTTTATGATATTAAGAAACGGTTTGCGCCATCAGACGCCCCATTTATTGCTCTAAATGTTTGTTGCTAAACCATATCCTCGTATCTCCCATATTAAGGGGGTAAATTGAGTTCAAATTTTGAATAGGGTGAAATTTGGGTGCATTTTTAACATTTTACATTACATTTTGCCTACTTATGTATAAGCTAGAATCATGAAATTTGGTACTCATATGTCCCTTAATCGTGCCAATGTGAGCACCTAACGTGATGATCCTATCATTCTTAAAAGTGTGTCAAACAATGAAATATTCTTGTAAAAATCACCAAATTTACGAACAATCCAGAAATACGGCCAAATTTAACGTATAAGGGAGAGAGATACGACAAAATGTCACAGGACCAAAGTTGTAGATCACTCCGAATTGAAGGGACATTGTGCCATCCGTTTTGTGATACGACTTACCGTTTAGCCAAAAAATAGCTCGAAAGGAATGTCTGCACAGTCATTAAAATTGCCTCCATATTTCGATATCTTTAGGGGTAAAAAGTGAAAAATTTGAACATCTTGGAATTTTCCCGTCGGTTAGGGACCAAAAGCTATAATTTCACCAAATTTCAATTGTCTACCTCGTCTGGCAGGTTGTGCCGCCATCTTGATTTGGGGGGATAGGGGATAAAAATGAGGAAATTCCCGAAAATTTTTAAGCCCACGAAACCTATAGGTTATCGTTTTGGATATACTATACGACTGTGTTCTTATGCTGAGCCCAAAATTTGAGCCCCCCCAGCGTGCCCCCTTCAGGGAATTCTGAGAATTTCCGATTTTTCTAGGGATCCTGGGGTCATCAGTTTCCCCCGTACCAAGTTTCAAATTTCTGAGATTTCTGGAAGTGCCTCATTAATTCACGTCTTTTTTCATTTTTAAATATTTATATATACATCGCTCCAGCCCGACTTGCTTTTATATATATAGATAGATGACGGATAAGCATGAGCACGTTGAAAAGTGCAGACTTCCACTTCGAGATTCATATCGCCTAAACGGTTTATGATATTAAGAAACGGTTTGCGCCATCAGACGCCCCATTTATTGCTCTAAATGTTTGTTGCTAAACCATATCCTCGTATCTCCCATATTAAGGGGGTAAATTGAGTTCAAATTTTGAATAGGGTGAAATTTGGGTGCATTTTTAACATTTTACATTACATTTTGCCTACTTATGTATAAGCTAGAATCATGAAATTTGGTACTCATATGTCCCTTAATCGTGCCAATGTGAGCACCTAACGTGATGATCCTATCATTCTTAAAAGTGTGTCAAACAATGAAATATACTTGTAAAAATCACCAAATTTACGAACAATCCAGAAATACGGCCAAATTTAACGTATAAGGGAGAGAGATACGACAAAATGTCACAGGACCAAAGTTGTAGATCACTCCGAATTGAAGGGACATTGTGCCATCCGTTTTGTGATACGACTTACCGTTTAGCCAAAAAATAGCTCAAAAGGAATGTCTGCACAGTCATTAAAATTGCCTCCATATTTCGATATCTTTAGGGGTAAAAAGTGAAAAATTTGAACATCTTGGAATTTTCCCGTCGGTTAGGGACCAAAAGCTATAATTTCACCAAATTTCAATTGTCTACCTCGTCTGGCAGGTTGTGCCGCCATCTTGATTTGGGGGGATAGGGGATAAAAATGAGGAAATTCCCGAAAATTTTTAAGCCCACGAAACCTATAGGTTATCGCTTTGGATATACTATACGACTGTGTTCTTATGCTGAGCCCAAAATTTGAGCCCCCCCAGCGTGCCCCCTTCAGGGAATTCTGAGAATTTCCGATTTTTCTAGGGATCCTGGGGTCATCAGTTTCCCCCGTACCAAGTTTCAAATTTCTGAGATTTCTGGAAGTGCCTCATTAATTCACGTCTTTTTTCATTTTTAAATATTTATATATACATCGCTCCAGCCCGACTTGCTTTTATATATATAGATGACGGATAAGCTTGAGCACGTTGAAAAGTGCAGACTTCCACTTCGAGATTCATATCGCCTAAACGGTTTATGATATTAAGAAACGGTTTGCGCCATCAGACGCCCCATTTATTGCTCTAAATGTTTGTTGCTAAACCATATCCTCGTATCTCCCATATTAAGGGGGTAAATTGAGTTCAAATTTTGAATAGGGTGAAATTTGGGTGCATTTTTAACATTTTACATTACATTTTGCCTACTTATGTATAAGCTAGAATCATGAAATTTGGTACTCATATGTCCCTTAATCGTGCCAATGTGAGCACCTAACGTGATGATCCTATCATTCTTAAAAGTGTGTCAAACAATGAAATATTCTTGTAAAAATCACCAAATTTACGAACAATCCAGAAATACGGCCAAATTTAACGTATAAGGGAGAGAGATACGACAAAATGTCACAGGACCAAAGTTGTAGATCACTCCGAATTGAAGGGACATTGTGCCATCCGTTTTGTGATACGACTTACCGTTTAGCCAAAAAATAGCTCGAAAGGAATGTCTGCACAGTCATTAAAATTGCCTCCATATTTCGATATCTTTAGGGGTAAAAAGTGAAAAATTTGAACATCTTGGAATTTTCCCGTCGGTTAGGGACCAAAAGCTATAATTTCACCAAATTTCAATTGTCTACCTCGTCTGGCAGGTTGTGCCGCCATCTTGATTTGGGGGGATAGGGGATAAAAATGAGGAAATTCCCGAAAATTTTTAAGCCCACGAAACCTATAGGTTATCGTTTTGGATATACTATACGACTGTGTTCTTATGCTGAGCCCAAAATTTGAGCCCCCCCAGCGTGCCCCCTTCAGGGAATTCTGAGAATTTCCGATTTTTCTAGGGATCCTGGGGTCATCAGTTTCCCCCGTACCAAGTTTCAAATTTCTGAGATTTCTGGAAGTGCCTCATTAATTCACGTCTTTTTTCATTTTTAAATATTTATATATACATCGCTCCAGCCCGACTTGCTTTTATATATATAGATAGATGACGGATAAGCATGAGCACGTTGAAAAGTGCAGACTTCCACTTCGAGATTCATATCGCCTAAACGGTTTATGATATTAAGAAACGGTTTGCGCCATCAGACGCCCCATTTATTGCTCTAAATGTTTGTTGCTAAACCATATCCTCGTATCTCCCATATTAAGGGGGTAAATTGAGTTCAAATTTTGAATAGGGTGAAATTTGGGTGCATTTTTAACATTTTACATTACATTTTGCCTACTTATGTATAAGCTAGAATCATGAAATTTGGTACACATATGTCCCTTAATCGTGCCAATGTGAGCACCTAACGTGATGATCCTATCATTCTTAAAAGTGTGTCAAACAATGAAATATACTTGTAAAAATCACCAAATTTACGAACAATCCAGAAATACGGCCAAATTTAACGTATAAGGGAGAGAGATACGACAAAATGTCACAGGACCAAAGTTGTAGATCACTCCGAATTGAAGGGACATTGTGCCATCCGTTTTGTGATACGACTTACCGTTTAGCCAAAAAATAGCTCAAAAGGAATGTCTGCACAGTCATTAAAATTGCCTCCATATTTCGATATCTTTAGGGGTAAAAAGTGAAAAATTTGAACATCTTGGAATTTTCCCGTCGGTTAGGGACCAAAAGCTATAATTTCACCAAATTTCAATTGTCTACCTCGTCTGGCAGGTTGTGCCGCCATCTTGATTTGGGGGGATAGGGGATAAAAATGAGGAAATTCCCGAAAATTTTTAAGCCCACGAAACCTATAGGTTATCGTTTTGGATATACTATACGACTGTGTTCTTATGCTGAGCCCAAAATTTGAGCCCCCCAGCGTGCCCCCTTCAGGGAATTTTGAGAATTTCCGATTTTTCTAGGGATCCTGGGGTCATCAGTTTCCCCCGTACCAAGTTTCAAATTTCTGAGATTTCTGGAAGTGCCTCATTAATTCACGTCTTTTTTCATTTTTAAATATTTATATATACATCGCTCCAGCCCGACTTGCTTTTATATATATAGATAGATGACGGATAAGCATGAGCACGTTGAAAAGTGCAGACTTCCACTTCGAGATTCATATCGCCTAAACGGTTTATGATATTAAGAAACGGTTTGCGCCATCAGACGCCCCATTTATTGCTTTAAATGTTTGTTGCTAAACCATATCCTCGTATCTCCCATATTAAGGGGGTAAATTGAGTTCAAATTTTGAATAGGGTGAAATTTGGGTGCATTTTTAACATTTTACATTACATTTTGCCTACTTATGTATAAGCTAGAATCATGAAATTTGGTACACATATGTCCCTTAATCGTGCCAATGTGAGCACCTAACGTGATGATCCTATCATTCTTAAAAGTGTGTCAAACAATGAAATATACTTGTAAAAATCACCAAATTTACGAACAATCCAGAAATACGGCCAAATTTAACGTATAAGGGAGAGAGATACGACAAAATGTCACAGGACCAAAGTTGTAGATCACTCCGAATTGAAGGGACATTGTGCCATCCGTTTTGTGATACGACTTACCGTTTAGCCAAAAAATAGCTCAAATGGAATGTCTGCACAGTCATTAAAATTGCCTCCATATTTCGATATCTTTAGGGGTAAAAAGTGAAAAATTTGAACATCTTGGAATTTTCCCGTCGGTTAGGGACCAAAAGCTATAATTTCACCAAATTTCAATTGTCTACCTCGTCTGGCAGGTTGTGCCGCCATCTTGATTTGGGGGGATAGGGGATAAAAATGAGGAAATTCCCGAAAATTTTTAAGCCCACGAAACCTATAGGTTATCGTTTTGGATATACTATACGACTGTGTTCTTATGCTGAGCCCAAAATTTGAGCCCCCCAGCGTGCCCCCTTCAGGGAATTTTGAGAATTTCCGATTTTTATAGGGATCCTGGGGTCATCAGTTTCCCCCGTACCAAGTTTCAAATTTCTGAGATTTCTGGAAGTGCCTCATTAATTCACGTCTTTTTTCATTTTTAAATATTTATATATACATCGCTCCAGCCCGACTTGCTTTTATATATATAGATGACGGATAAGCATGAGCACGTTGAAAAGTGCAGACTTCCACTTCGAGATTCATATCGCCTAAACGGTTTATGATATTAAGAAACGGTTTGCGCCATCAGACGCCCCATTTATTTCTCTAAATGTTTGTTGCTAAACCATATCCTCGTATCTCCCATATTAAGGGGGTAAATTGAGTTCAAATTTTGAATAGGGTGAAATTTGGGTGCATTTTTAACATTTTACATTACATTTTGCCTACTTATGTATAAGCTAGAATCATGAAATTTGGTACTCATATGTCCCTTAATCGTACCAATGTGAGCACCTAACGTGATGATCCTATCATTCTTAAAAGTGTGTCAAACAATGAAATATACTTGTAAAAATCACCAAATTTACGAACAATCCAGAAATACGGCCAAATTTAACGTATAAGGGAGAGAGATACGACAAAATGTCACAGGACCAAAGTTGTAGATCACTCCGAATTGAAGGGACATTGTGCCATCCGTTTTGTGATACGACTTACCGTTTAGCCAAAAAATAGCTCAAAAGGAATGTCTGCACAGTCATTAAAATTGCCTCCATATTTCGATATCTTTAGGGGTAAAAAGTGAAAAATTTGAACATCTTGGAATTTTCCCGTCGGTTAGGGACCAAAAGCTATAATTTCACCAAATTTCAATTGTCTACCTCGTCTGGCAGGTTGTGCCGCCATCTTGATTTGGGGGGATAGGGGATAAAAATGAGGAAATTCCCGAAAATTTTTAAGCCCACGAAACCTATAGGTTATCGTTTTGGATATACTATACGACTGTGTTCTTATGCTGAGCCCAAAATTTGAGCCCCCCAGCGTGCCCCCTTCAGGGAATTTTGAGAATTTCCGATTTTTATAGGGATCCTGGGGTCATCAGTTTCCCCCGTACCAAGTTTCAAATTTCTGAGATTTCTGGAAGTGCCTCATTAATTCACGTCTTTTTTCATTTTTAAATATTTATATATACATCGCTCCAGCCCGACTTGCTTTTATATATATAGATGACGGATAAGCATGAGCACGTTGAAAAGTGCAGACTTCCACTTCGAGATTCATATCGCCTAAACGGTTTATGATATTAAGAAACGGTTTGCGCCATCAGACGCCCCATTTATTTCTCTAAATGTTTGTTGCTAAACCATATCCTCGTATCTCCCATATTAAGGGGGTAAATTGAGTTCAAATTTTGAATAGGGTGAAATTTGGGTGCATTTTTAACATTTTACATTACATTTTGCCTACTTATGTATAAGCTAGAATCATGAAATTTGGTACTCATATGTCCCTTAATCGTACCAATGTGAGCACCTAACGTGATGATCCTATCATTCTTAAAAGTGTGTCAAACAATGAAATATACTTGTAAAAATCACCAAATTTACGAACAATCCAGAAATACGGCCAAATTTAACGTATAAGGGAGAGAGATACGACAAAATGTCACAGGACCAAAGTTGTAGATCACTCCGAATTGAAGGGACATTGTGCCATCCGTTTTGTGATACGACTTACCGTTTAGCCAAAAAATAGCTCAAAAGGAATGTCTGCACAGTCATTAAAATTGCCTCCATATTTCGATATCTTTAGGGGTAAAAAGTGAAAAATTTGAACATCTTGGAATTTTCCCGTCGGTTAGGGACCAAAAGCTATAATTTCACCAAATTTCAATTGTCTACCTCGTCTGGCAGGTTGTGCCGCCATTTTGATTTGGGGGGATAGGGGATAAAAATGAGGAAATTCCCGAAAATTTTTAAGCCCACGAAACCTATAGGTTATCGTTTTGGATATACTATACGACTGTGTTCTTATGCTGAGCCCAAAATTTGAGCCCCCCCAGCGTGCCCCCTTCAGGGAATTCTGAGAATTTCCGATTTTTCTAGGGATCCTGGGGTCATCAGTTTCCCCCGTACCAAGTTTCAAATTTCTGAGATTTCTGGAAGTGCCTCATTAATTCACGTCTTTTTTCATTTTTAAATATTTATATATACATCGCTCCAGCCCGACTTGCTTTTATATATATAGATGACGGATAAGCTTGAGCACGTTGAAAAGTGCAGACTTCCACTTCGAGATTCATATCGCCTAAACGGTTTATGATATTAAGAAACGGTTTGCGCCATCAGACGCCCCATTTATTGCTCTAAATGTTTGTTGCTAAACCATATCCTCGTATCTCCCATATTAAGGGGGTAAATTGAGTTCAAATTTTGAATAGGGTGAAATTTGGGTGCATTTTTAACATTTTACATTACATTTTGCCTACTTATGTATAAGCTAGAATCATGAAATTTGGTACTCATATGTCCCTTAATCGTGCCAATGTGAGCACCTAACGTGATGATCCTATCATTCTTAAAAGTGTGTCAAACAATGAAATATACTTGTAAAAATCACCAAATTTACGAACAATCCAGAAATACGGCCAAATTTAACGTATAAGGGAGAGAGATACGACAAAATGTCACAGGACCAAAGTTGTAGATCACTCCGAATTGAAGGGACATTGTGCCATCCGTTTTGTGATACGACTTACCGTTTAGCCAAAAAATAGCTCAAAAGGAATGTCTGCACAGTCATTAAAATTGCCTCCATATTTCGATATCTTTAGGGGTAAAAAGTGAAAAATTTGAACATCTTGGAATTTTCCCGTCGGTTAGGGACCAAAAGCTATAATTTCACCAAATTTCAATTGTCTACCTCGTCTGGCAGGTTGTGCCGCCATCTTGATTTGGAGGGATAGGGGATAAAAATGAGGAAATTCCCGAAAATTTTTAAGCCCACGAAACCTATAGGTTATCGTTTTGGATATACTATACGACTGTGTTCTTATGCTGAGCCCAAAATTTGAGCCCCCCCAGCGTGCCCCCTTCAGGGAATTCTGAGAATTTCCGATTTTTCTAGGGATCCTGGGGTCATCAGTTTCCCCCGTACCAAGTTTCAAATTTCTGAGATTTCTGGAAGTGCCTCATTAATTCACGTCTTTTTTCATTTTTAAATATTTATGTATACATCGCTCCAGCCCGACTTGCTTTTATATATATAGATAGATGACGGATAAGCATGAGCACGTTGAAAAGTGCAGACTTCCACTTCGAGATTCATATCGCCTAAACGGTTTATGATATTAAGAAACGGTTTGCGCCATCAGACGCCCCATTTATTGCTCTAAATGTTTGTTGCTAAACCATATCCTCGTATCTCCCATATTAAGGGGGTAAATTGAGTTCAAATTTTGAATAGGGTGAAATTTGGGTGCATTTTTAACATTTTACATTACATTTTGCCTACTTATGTATAAGCTAGAATCATGAAATTTGGTACACATATGTCCCTTAATCGTGCCAATGTGAGCACCTAACGTGATGATCCTATCATTCTTAAAAGTGTGTCAAACAATGAAATATACTTGTAAAAATCACCAAATTTACGAACAATCCAGAAATACGGCCAAATTTAACGTATAAGGGAGAGAGATACGACAAAATGTCACAGGACCAAAGTTGTAGATCACTCCGAATTGAAGGGACATTGTGCCATCCGTTTTGTGATACGACTTACCGTTTAGCCAAAAAATAGCTCAAAAGGAATGTCTGCACAGTCATTAAAATTGCCTCCATATTTCGATATCTTTAGGGGTAAAAAGTGAAAAATTTGAACATCTTGGAATTTTCCCGTCGGTTAGGGACCAAAAGCTATAATTTCACCAAATTTCAATTGTCTACCTCGTCTGGCAGGTTGTGCCGCCATCTTGATTTGGGGGGATAGGGGATAAAAATGAGGAAATTCCCGAAAATTTTTAAGCCCACGAAACCTATAGGTTATCGTTTTGGATATACTATACGACTGTGTTCTTATGCTGAGCCCAAAATTTGAGCCCCCCAGCGTGCCCCCTTCAGGGAATTTTGAGAATTTCCGATTTTTCTAGGGATCCTGGGGTCATCAGTTTCCCCCGTACCAAGTTTCAAATTTCTGAGATTTCTGGAAGTGCCTCATTAATTCACGTCTTTTTTCATTTTTAAATATTTATATATACATCGCTCCAGCCCGACTTGCTTTTATATATATAGATAGATGACGGATAAGCATGAGCACGTTGAAAAGTGCAGACTTCCACTTCGAGATTCATATCGCCTAAACGGTTTATGATATTAAGAAACGGTTTGCGCCATCAGACGCCCCATTTATTGCTCTAAATGTTTGTTGCTAAACCATATCCTCGTATCTCCCATATTAAGGGGGTAAATTGAGTTCAAATTTTGAATAGGGTGAAATTTGGGTGCATTTTTAACATTTTACATTACATTTTGCCTACTTATGTATAAGCTAGAATCATGAAATTTGGTACACATATGTCCCTTAATCGTGCCAATGTGAGCACCTAACGTGATGATCCTATCATTCTTAAAAGTGTGTCAAACAATGAAATATACTTGTAAAAATCACCAAATTTACGAACAATCCAGAAATACGGCCAAATTTAACGTATAAGGGAGAGAGATACGACAAAATGTCACAGGACCAAAGTTGTAGATCACTCCGAATTGAAGGGACATTGTGCCATCCGTTTTGTGATACGACTTACCGTTTAGCCAAAAAATAGCTCAAAAGGAATGTCTGCACAGTCATTAAAATTGCCTCCATATTTCGATATCTTTAGGGGTAAAAAGTGAAAAATTTGAACATCTTGGAATTTTCCCGTCGGTTAGGGACCAAAAGCTATAATTTCACCAAATTTCAATTGTCTACCTCGTCTGGCAGGTTGTGCCGCCATCTTGATTTGGGGGGATAGGGGATAAAAATGAGGAAATTCCCGAAAATTTTTAAGCCCACGAAACCTATAGGTTATCGTTTTGGATATACTATACGACTGTGTTCTTATGCTGAGCCCAAAATTTGAGCCCCCCAGCGTGCCCCCTTCAGGGAATTTTGAGAATTTCCGATTTTTATAGGGATCCTGGGGTCATCAGTTTCCCCCGTACCAAGTTTCAAATTTCTGAGATTTCTGGAAGTGCCTCATTAATTCACGTCTTTTTTCATTTTTAAATATTTATATATACATCGCTCCAGCCCGACTTGCTTTTATATATATAGATGACGGATAAGCATGAGCACGTTGAAAAGTGCAGACTTCCACTTCGAGATTCATATCGCCTAAACGGTTTATGATATTAAGAAACGGTTTGCGCCATCAGACGCCCCATTTATTGCTCTAAATGTTTGTTGCTAAACCATATCCTCGTATCTCCCATATTAAGGGGGTAAATTGAGTTCAAATTTTGAATAGGGTGAAATTTGGGTGCATTTTTAACATTTTACATTACATTTTGCCTACTTATGTATAAGCTAGAATCATGAAATTTGGTACTCATATGTCCCTTAATCGTGCCAATGTGAGCACCTAACGTGATGATCCTATCATTCTTAAAAGTGTGTCAAACAATGAAATATACTTGTAAAAATCACCAAATTTACGAACAATCCAGAAATACGGCCAAATTTAACGTATAAGGGAGAGAGATACGACAAAATGTCACAGGACCAAAGTTGTAGATCACTCCGAATTGAAGGGACATTGTGCCATCCGTTTTGTGATACGACTTACCGTTTAGCCAAAAAATAGCTCAAAAGGAATGTCTGCACAGTCATTAAAATTGCCTCCATATTTCGATATCTTTAGGGGTAAAAAGTGAAAAATTTGAACATCTTGGAATTTTCCCGTCGGTTAGGGACCAAAAGCTATAATTTCACCAAATTTCAATTGTCTACCTCGTCTGGCAGTTTGTGCCGCCATCTTGATTTGGGGGGATAGGGGATAAAAATGAGGAAATTCCCGAAAATTTTTAAGCCCACGAAACCTATAGGTTATCGTTTTGGATATACTATACGACTGTGTTCTTATGCTGAGCCCAAAATTTGAGCCCCCCCAGCGTGCCCCCTTCAGGGAATTCTGAGAATTTCCGATTTTTCTAGGGATCCTGGGGTCATCAGTTTCCCCCGTACCAAGTTTCAAATTTCTGAGATTTCTGGAAGTGCCTCATTAATTCACGTCTTTTTTCATTTTTAAATATTTATATATACATCGCTCCAGCCCGACTTGCTTTTATATATATAGATGACGGATAAGCTTGAGCACGTTGAAAAGTGCAGACTTCCACTTCGAGATTCATATCGCCTAAACGGTTTATGATATTAAGAAACGGTTTGCGCCATCAGACGCCCCATTTATTGCTCTAAATGTTTGTTGCTAAACCATATCCTCGTATCTCCCATATTAAGGGGGTAAATTGAGTTCAAATTTTGAATAGGGTGAAATTTGGGTGCATTTTTAACATTTTACATTACATTTTGCCTACTTATGTATAAGCTAGAATCATGAAATTTGGTACTCATATGTCCCTTAATCGTGCCAATGTGAGCACCTAACGTGATGATCCTATCATTCTTAAAAGTGTGTCAAACAATGAAATATACTTGTAAAAATCACCAAATTTACGAACAATCCAGAAATACGGCCAAATTTAACGTATAAGGGAGAGAGATACGACAAAATGTCACAGGACCAAAGTTGTAGATCACTCCGAATTGAAGGGACATTGTGCCATCCGTTTTGTGATACGACTTACCGTTTAGCCAAAAAATAGCTCAAAAGGAATGTCTGCACAGTCATTAAAATTGCCTCCATATTTCGATATCTCTAGGGGTAAAAAGTGAAAAATTTGAACATCTTGGAATTTTCCCGTCGGTTAGGGACCAAAAGCTATAATTTCACCAAATTTCAATTGTCTACCTCGTCTGGCAGGTTGTGCCGCCATCTTGATTTGGAGGGATAGGGGATAAAAATGAGGAAATTCCCGAAAATTTTTAAGCCCACGAAACCTATAGGTTATCGTTTTGGATATACTATACGACTGTGTTCTTATGCTGAGCCCAAAATTTGAGCCCCCCCAGCGTGCCCCCTTCAGGGAATTCTGAGAATTTCCGATTTTTCTAGGGATCCTGGGGTCATCAGTTTCCCCCGTACCAAGTTCCAAATTTCTGAGATTTCTGGAAGTGCCTCATTAATTCACGTCTTTTTTCATTTTTAAATATTTATGTATACATCGCTCCAGCCCGACTTGCTTTTATATATATAGATAGATGACGGATAAGCATGAGCACGTTGAAAAGTGCAGACTTCCACTTCGAGATTCATATCGCCTAAACGGTTTATGATATTAAGAAACGGTTTGCGCCATCAGACGCCCCATTTATTGCTCTAAATGTTTGTTGCTAAACCATATCCTCGTATCTCCCATATTAAGGGGGTAAATTGAGTTCAAATTTTGAATAGGGTGAAATTTGGGTGCATTTTTAACATTTTACATTACATTTTGCCTACTTATGTATAAGCTAGAATCATGAAATTTGGTACACATATGTCCCTTAATCGTGCCAATGTGAGCACCTAACGTGATGATCCTATCATTCTTAAAAGTGTGTCAAACAATGAAATATACTTGTAAAAATCACCAAATTTACGAACAATCCAGAAATACGGCCAAATTTAACGTATAAGGGAGAGAGATACGACAAAATGTCACAGGACCAAAGTTGTAGATCACTCCGAATTGAAGGGACATTGTGCCATCCGTTTTGTGATACGACTTACCGTTTAGCCAAAAAATAGCTCAAAAGGAATGTCTGCACAGTCATGAAAATTGCCTCCATATTTCGATATCTTTAGGGGTAAAAAGTGAAAAATTTGAACATCTTGGAATTTTCCCGTCGGTTAGGGACCAAAAGCTATAATTTCACCAAATTTCAATTGTCTACCTCGTCTGGCAGGTTGTGCCGCCATCTTGATTTGGGGGGATAGGGGATAAAAATGAGGAAATTCCCGAAAATTTTTAAGCCCACGAAACCTATAGGTTATCGTTTTGGATATACTATACGACTGTGTTCTTATGCTGAGCCCAAAATTTGAGCCCCCCCGGCGTGCCCCCTTCAGGGAATTCTGAGAATTTCCGATTTTTCTAGGGATCCTGGGGTCATCAGTTTCCCCCGTACCAAGTTTCAAATTTCTGAGATTTCTGGAAGTGCCTCATTAATTCACGTCTTTTTTCATTTTTAAATATTTATATATACATCGCTCCAGCCCGACTTGCTTTTATATATATAGATAGATGACGGATAAGCATGAGCACGTTGAAAAGTGCAGACTTCCACTTCGAGATTCATATCGCCTAAACGGTTTATGATATTAAGAAACGGTTTGCGCCATCAGACGCCCCATTTATTGCTCTAAATGTTTGTTGCTAAACCATATCCTCGTATCTCCCATATTAAGGGGGTAAATTGAGTTCAAATTTTGAATAGGGTGAAATTTGGGTGCATTTTTAACATTTTACATTACATTTTGCCTACTTATGTATAAGCTAGAATCATGAAATTTGGTACACATATGTCCCTTAATCGTGCCAATGTGAGCACCTAACGTGATGATCCTATCATTCTTAAAAGTGTGTCAAACAATGAAATATACTTGTAAAAATCACCAAATTTACGAACAATCCAGAAATACGGCCAAATTTAACGTATAAGGGAGAGAGATACGACAAAATGTCACAGGACCAAAGTTGTAGATCACTCCGAATTGAAGGGACATTGTGCCATCCGTTTTGTGATACGACTTACCGTTTAGCCAAAAAATAGCTCAAAAGGAATGTCTGCACAGTCATTAAAATTGCCTCCATATTTCGATATCTTTAGGGGTAAAAAGTGAAAAATTTGAACATCTTGGAATTTTCCCGTCGGTTAGGGACCAAAAGCTATAATTTCACCAAATTTCAATTGTCTACCTCGTCTGGCAGGTTGTGCCGCCATCTTGATTTGGGGGGATAGGGGATAAAAATGAGGAAATTCCCGAAAATTTTTAAGCCCACGAAACCTATAGGTTATCGTTTTGGATATACTATACGACTGTGTTCTTATGCTGAGCCCAAAATTTGAGCCCCCCAGCGTGCCCCCTTCAGGGAATTTTGAGAATTTCCGATTTTTCTAGGGATCCTGGGGTCATCAGTTTCCCCCGTACCAAGTTTCAAATTTCTGAGATTTCTGGAAGTGCCTCATTAATTCACGTCTTTTTTCATTTTTAAATATTTATATATACATCGCTCCAGCCCGACTTGCTTTTATATATATAGATAGATGACGGATAAGCATGAGCACGTTGAAAAGTGCAGACTTCCACTTCGAGATTCATATCGCCTAAACGGTTTATGATATTAAGAAACGGTTTGCGCCATCAGACGCCCCATTTATTGCTCTAAATGTTTGTTGCTAAACCATATCCTCGTATCTCCCATATTAAGGGGGTAAATTGAGTTCAAATTTTGAATAGGGTGAAATTTGGGTGCATTTTTAACATTTTACATTACATTTTGCCTACTTATGTATAAGCTAGAATCATGAAATTTGGTACACATATGTCCCTTAATCGTGCCAATGTGAGCACCTAACGTGATGATCCTATCATTCTTAAAAGTGTGTCAAACAATGAAATATACTTGTAAAAATCACCAAATTTACGAACAATCCAGAAATACGGCCAAATTTAACGTATAAGGGAGAGAGATACGACAAAATGTCACAGGACCAAAGTTGTAGATCACTCCGAATTGAAGGGACATTGTGCCATCCGTTTTGTGATACGACTTACCGTTTAGCCAAAAAATAGCTCAAAAGGAATGTCTGCACAGTCATTAAAATTGCCTCCATATTTCGATATCTTTAGGGGTAAAAAGTGAAAAATTTGAACATCTTGGAATTTTCCCGTCGGTTAGGGACCAAAAGCTATAATTTCACCAAATTTCAATTGTCTACCTCGTCTGGCAGGTTGTGCCGCCATCTTGATTTGGGGGGATAGGGGATAAAAATGAGGAAATTCCCGAAAATTTTTAAGCCCACGAAACCTATAGGTTATCGTTTTGGATATACTATACGACTGTGTTCTTATGCTGAGCCCAAAATTTGAGCCCCCCAGCGTGCCCCCTTCAGGGAATTTTGAGAATTTCCGATTTTTATAGGGATCCTGGGGTCATCAGTTTCCCCCGTACCAAGTTTCAAATTTCTGAGATTTCTGGAAGTGCCTCATTAATTCACGTCTTTTTTCATTTTTAAATATTTATATATACATCGCTCCAGCCCGACTTGCTTTTATATATATAGATGACGGATAAGCATGAGCACGTTGAAAAGTGCAGACTTCCACTTCGAGATTCATATCGCCTAAACGGTTTATGATATTAAGAAACGGTTTGCGCCATCAGACGCCCCATTTATTGCTCTAAATGTTTGTTGCTAAACCATATCCTCGTATCTCCCATATTAAGGGGGTAAATTGAGTTCAAATTTTGAATAGGGTGAAATTTGGGTGCATTTTTAACATTTTACATTACATTTTGCCTACTTATGTATAAGCTAGAATCATGAAATTTGGTACTCATATGTCCCTTAATCGTGCCAATGTGAGCACCTAACGTGATGATCCTATCATTCTTAAAAGTGTGTCAAACAATGAAATATACTTGTAAAAATCACCAAATTTACGAACAATCCAGAAATACGGCCAAATTTAACGTATAAGGGAGAGAGATACGACAAAATGTCACAGGACCAAAGTTGTAGATCACTCCGAATTGAAGGGACATTGTGCCATCCGTTTTGTGATACGACTTACCGTTTAGCCAAAAAATAGCTCAAAAGGAATGTCTGCACAGTCATTAAAATTGCCTCCATATTTCGATATCTTTAGGGGTAAAAAGTGAAAAATTTGAACATCTTGGAATTTTCCCGTCGGTTAGGGACCAAAAGCTATAATTTCACCAAATTTCAATTGTCTACCTCGTCTGGCAGTTTGTGCCGCCATCTTGATTTGGGGGGATAGGGGATAAAAATGAGGAAATTCCCGAAAATTTTTAAGCCCACGAAACCTATAGGTTATCGTTTTGGATATACTATACGACTGTGTTCTTATGCTGAGCCCAAAATTTGAGCCCCCCCAGCGTGCCCCCTTCAGGGAATTCTGAGAATTTCCGATTTTTCTAGGGATCCTGGGGTCATCAGTTTCCCCCGTACCAAGTTTCAAATTTCTGAGATTTCTGGAAGTGCCTCATTAATTCACGTCTTTTTTCATTTTTAAATATTTATATATACATCGCTCCAGCCCGACTTGCTTTTATATATATAGATGACGGATAAGCTTGAGCACGTTGAAAAGTGCAGACTTCCACTTCGAGATTCATATCGCCTAAACGGTTTATGATATTAAGAAACGGTTTGCGCCATCAGACGCCCCATTTATTGCTCTAAATGTTTGTTGCTAAACCATATCCTCGTATCTCCCATATTAAGGGGGTAAATTGAGTTCAAATTTTGAATAGGGTGAAATTTGGGTGCATTTTTAACATTTTACATTACATTTTGCCTACTTATGTATAAGCTAGAATCATGAAATTTGGTACTCATATGTCCCTTAATCGTGCCAATGTGAGCACCTAACGTGATGATCCTATCATTCTTAAAAGTGTGTCAAACAATGAAATATACTTGTAAAAATCACCAAATTTACGAACAATCCAGAAATACGGCCAAATTTAACGTATAAGGGAGAGAGATACGACAAAATGTCACAGGACCAAAGTTGTAGATCACTCCGAATTGAAGGGACATTGTGCCATCCGTTTTGTGATACGACTTACCGTTTAGCCAAAAAATAGCTCAAAAGGAATGTCTGCACAGTCATTAAAATTGCCTCCATATTTCGATATCTCTAGGGGTAAAAAGTGAAAAATTTGAACATCTTGGAATTTTCCCGTCGGTTAGGGACCAAAAGCTATAATTTCACCAAATTTCAATTGTCTACCTCGTCTGGCAGGTTGTGCCGCCATCTTGATTTGGAGGGATAGGGGATAAAAATGAGGAAATTCCCGAAAATTTTTAAGCCCACGAAACCTATAGGTTATCGTTTTGGATATACTATACGACTGTGTTCTTATGCTGAGCCCAAAATTTGAGCCCCCCCAGCGTGCCCCCTTCAGGGAATTCTGAGAATTTCCGATTTTTCTAGGGATCCTGGGGTCATCAGTTTCCCCCGTACCAAGTTCCAAATTTCTGAGATTTCTGGAAGTGCCTCATTAATTCACGTCTTTTTTCATTTTTAAATATTTATGTATACATCGCTCCAGCCCGACTTGCTTTTATATATATAGATAGATGACGGATAAGCATGAGCACGTTGAAAAGTGCAGACTTCCACTTCGAGATTCATATCGCCTAAACGGTTTATGATATTAAGAAACGGTTTGCGCCATCAGACGCCCCATTTATTGCTCTAAATGTTTGTTGCTAAACCATATCCTCGTATCTCCCATATTAAGGGGGTAAATTGAGTTCAAATTTTGAATAGGGTGAAATTTGGGTGCATTTTTAACATTTTACATTACATTTTGCCTACTTATGTATAAGCTAGAATCATGAAATTTGGTACACATATGTCCCTTAATCGTGCCAATGTGAGCACCTAACGTGATGATCCTATCATTCTTAAAAGTGTGTCAAACAATGAAATATACTTGTAAAAATCACCAAATTTACGAACAATCCAGAAATACGGCCAAATTTAACGTATAAGGGAGAGAGATACGACAAAATGTCACAGGACCAAAGTTGTAGATCACTCCGAATTGAAGGGACATTGTGCCATCCGTTTTGTGATACGACTTACCGTTTAGCCAAAAAATAGCTCAAAAGGAATGTCTGCACAGTCATGAAAATTGCCTCCATATTTCGATATCTTTAGGGGTAAAAAGTGAAAAATTTGAACATCTTGGAATTTTCCCGTCGGTTAGGGACCAAAAGCTATAATTTCACCAAATTTCAATTGTCTACCTCGTCTGGCAGGTTGTGCCGCCATCTTGATTTGGGGGGATAGGGGATAAAAATGAGGAAATTCCCGAAAATTTTTAAGCCCACGAAACCTATAGGTTATCGTTTTGGATATACTATACGACTGTGTTCTTATGCTGAGCCCAAAATTTGAGCCCCCCCGGCGTGCCCCCTTCAGGGAATTCTGAGAATTTCCGATTTTTCTAGGGATCCTGGGGTCATCAGTTTCCCCCGTACCAAGTTTCAAATTTCTGAGATTTCTGGAAGTGCCTCATTAATTCACGTCTTTTTTCATTTTTAAATATTTATATATACATCGCTCCAGCCCGACTTGCTTTTATATATATAGATTATAAATTTACTCATTCGGGAAAAATGTTTCAGATTCCCTATGGGAATCAACATCTGTATCATCTGATGGCCAAGCAGGTATCAATTTTTGGTAATGAGACAAAGTCTCTCATAGTGCATTGGCACTGCCGGTGGCTCCAAGTAGCCTACGCAGTGACCTCCACGGTATGCACTAACCAGTGTCTTGGTAGGTGTGCTAGATACCAACTGATGAGTCCAACCTAGCACACGGGGGTGAAACGCTGGCAACCAGGAATGAGTTAGCTGGAAAATTTATAATGTCCAATAATGGACCATTTATATAGGTATTTTAAATATTTAAAGCTATTTACTATCTTGTTTCTTCTGAATTTAGAGTTAATTTATCCACAAATGATCTTTTACCTCCTTTTCTAAAGATCATTGTCACTATCTTGTTGGTGCTGATGGTTTTCCTCTGACCAAGCATCTAGCCTCTCTGTGGAGGCTTGTAATTCATCTTTGTTTGTGGACCCTAAGGTGATCGGTACAGATGCATGTTTTACAACATTAGTTATGTCTCCAATTGTGATGTTAAAGAGAACAAGGCAAAGCGGATCTGCCTGTAACACACTATTTGTCTGTTTAATTGCTGCTTAAGTTGTCACACTCATCATCATGAATTCCTTCCAGCGAGTCGGATAGGATGTTTAAGAATGATGTGCCTCCATTTATTACAGTCCTGGAATGCTTCTTTTCTCTCTAGGGCATCCCATGTTTCTCCTCTCTTCTCTAGGCCTTCTCTTATCTGATCTAAACACCTTTGTCTAGAGCGTCCAATTGGTCTTTATCCCAGAACGATCTTTTCAAAATACTTCGTTGGTGTTCGAGTCAACTGCATCCGCTTAATGTGTCCTAACCACTTCAGACTTGCAACACTCAGCCTTTCTTCCATGCTCAGGTTGACCTGCAGGTCTCTTCATATCTGATCATTCCTAATTCTGTCCTTCCATGTTTTCTGTACAGTTGATCTAAGGAACTTCATTTCAACAGCTTGCAGTTGACTTATCTCTCTTTTAAGTAGGACACAACTCTCCAGACTCTATGCCATGGCAAGCAGGAGATAAGTCTTAAACAGGGTCTGTTTAGCCCTCTGAGGAACTCCCTTATCCCATACTATGTTCCATACTTGATGGAAGAAGTCGAATCCTTTTTGCACCCTGTTCAACACATCGTTCTTGGCACCAGTAGCATAGCCAAGATTTCAGTTTTGGGTGGGGCATTAAGGTAGTTCTTCATCCGGAATTTTATTTTGCTAGGTGTTGTAACTTCCAGAGTTTAGGTGGTATACGATACCTAAAAAAAGAAATGAATGTCGTTGGATCCAAGTAAAAGTGATGGATTCATGCGGATTCCGGAAGCTAAAAGTAATCTTCTTCTTCTTCCCCGCTTTTCCCACATACATAGGTCGCAGGTGCGAACTGTGTCGCACATATGGATTTGGCCCTGTTTTATGGCCAGATGTCCTTCCCGACATCAACCCTATACAGAGAGATGTAATCACTGTTGTGTGTTTCCTTGGTGGTTGGTAGTGTAGTATGTTGTCTGAATATGAAGAGGAAAGCGTTAGGACAAACACCCAGTTCCAGAGACAGAAGAATCAATCAGATGCGATTAAAATCTCCAACCCGGCCACGAATCAAACCCGGGACCCTCCAAACCGAAGGCCTCAACACTGATCATTCAGCCAATGAGTCGGACTCCGGAAGCTAATAGTAATATACATTATATATAAAATGCTCAATAAAAGTACATTCGTTAAAACTCCTGGGGTGTCTGGACTCATTGGATAACAACTAGCAGCCTCTGTTACTCCCATCCAAACATAACTGCAGCATTTCATATGTTCCAAGTACAAGTGAAATGAATACAAGAATAAACAGTTTGAGTAAAGATGCAATATCCTGGTTTATAATAAATATGTTATATATATATATAATATAATAATGGTATTGTGATAAGCAATAAAGAAGTGACATTTTATACAAATAATGCGGCAAAGAAATACACACACGCACATCGAATACAGGTTTCTCGCCCTTCTTGTCCATGGCTAGATCATGAAACCAAGAATATGATGGCCCACCGTGACTCTATTTCGACGTTATAAACAAACCCTAGACGACAAAGACTTCGAATCTTACCACATCTTAAGAAATCGCACAAAGCAGTTAATCAGAAATAAGAATGTATATATTTCCGAAATTTAGCTAACAACTTACATTCTAATCGTGCATGGGACCAACTTAGAGCTCTGGGAATAGGAAAATGTCAACAGAGACAAACAACTCCTGACATTTCACTTGACGAACTGAACGATTACTTTAGTAGAATAAATGTTCAACCTACCACAATTACCTGCACCGACTCACCGCCCTCCCCTCCAGCCAATCTACCATTCAAATTTTACAGTGTCACAGAAAATCAGGTTAAAAAGGCTTTGTACTCGATTAAATCAAAGACTACAGGTGTAGATGATATTCCTATTACTTTTATACATAACATTATGGGTGCTGTCCTGCCTATACTGATGCACATTCTGAACTACTGTTTACTAAACAGAACTTTCCCTACTGTCTGGAAAACAGCCAATATTATACCGGTACCTAAGAGTTTAGACCCACGATCACCCTCTGACTATCGTCCTATGTCCATACTCCCTGCGCTTTCTAAAGCCGTTGAATGTTAATTATACAAGCAAGTTCTGGAATACCTAAATAAAAATGCTCTTTTGAACCCTTTGCAATTTGGATTTAAGAAGGGTCACAGTACCGGAACAGCACTTTTGAAGGTTTCTGAAGACATTGGAAATGCTATGGACAAACAACTGCTCACTATAATTATCCTTCTTGACACCAGTAGCGCCTTTGACACTATAGAAATTCCGTCTATGATAAAGAAAATGGAACTGCTAAATTTCGACCTGGCTGTGCTTAAGTTTTTTAGTTCTTATTTGAGTAGCCATCACCAGCGTGTAACGGTAAATGACAAGGCCTCTAAATGGAAAATGAAACTTAGTGTTGCCCCACAGGGCAGTATTCCATGGCCCCCTTTCTCCTTGACTTTACCTTTTGTTTTACCACACACCTCTATAGCATAATTAACTATTGTCATTCTAAATACATTCCACTCTTCATCAACACTGCCAGTCTCATATTTTGGCAATTTAGCTGCTATCAAATTTTGAAAATCCTTCTTGACTTTTTAATTTTTCAGTTTCCATTCTTTAATCTTTGACAGTCTCTTTACTGGATGTGTAGCTTTAAGTATGCAATTTAGATCCACTACTAGAAGTCTGTGGTCACTATCCAAGCTTTCATATGGAATACATTTTGTATCCCTCACTTTTTCTTCAATTAATTTATTGGTTATCACATAATCAATAACCTCTTTGATTTCCCATCCCAGCCATATCTGGTAATCTTATGGCTATCTCGTTTCTTTGAAGAATGTATTTTTTATTGAAAGATTGATCCTTACACACCAATTTAGAATATGCTTGCCCTCTATATTTCTTGTTCCATATACAAAAGGGCCCATCACCAAATACCCAGATCTATTAGCCCCAACTTGGGCATTCAGATCCCCAATTATCATAACACTGTCTTCTCGTATTTGATCCTCCAAATCATCCAGGAACTTCGTTTTCTCATCATCACTGCATCCTTGCTGAGGGGCATACACTTAGATTATTGTAAAACTATTCTTCCCTAAGTTTACTCTGGCTTTCATTATTCTGTCATTTACAAGGTAACATCTGTGACATGTGTGATATCTTTGTCGAGTACCAAATCTACTCCATTTTGTGCTTCCTTTTTGTTACCATACCATTACAGTTTGTAACCTCCTCTTAATAATTTTGAATTTGTCCCTTTCCATTTTGTCTTGCTCAATCTCAGTATATGAATCTTCCTTCTTTCCATCATATCTACAATCTCTTCACTCTTGACTGTCAGAGTTATCACATTTAGCACAAACTCGCTGACAATGCTGCTGCATCCAGCTCATTTCTCACTACTTTCTTTCGAGGAGCTGAACTGGGGTCAGCTGAACAGAAATTGGCAGCTTCTGAAGGGAGTTTTGCATTCCATACTGTTAAACATAACCAAACATTTCGCTCGGCAGACTGCACGTCTAAACTGTTTCAGAAGTGTTTCGAACCAAAATATTCGTGTGCTAAGACAAAGTGTGAAGCTATTGTCACTAATGTGATTAGTCCATTTGTGATATCTGATGTATAGAAGGACCTGGAAAATGTGAACTATGTCTCGGTGTACACAGACTCTTCAAATCATAAATCCACCAAACTTTTCCCCATTCTTGTTCGCTATTTTATTTACAACAAGGGGGTACAGGTAAAATTGTTAGATTCTGAAGAACAGGTAGGGGAAACTGCTGACATTATTTCGTCATTCTTCCTGAAAATGCTAAATGATTTTCATCTTGAAAGTAAAGTGGTTGGACTTTGTGCAGACAACACTAATACTAACTTCGGTGGCTCATCTCGGAAAGGTTCTAAAAATGTTTATTCCATCGTGCAGAAGTCTCTGGAGAAATCAATTGTTGGTGTTGGTTGCAGTGCTCACATAGTGAACAATGCAATACAAACTGCTGTGGACTGTCTTCCAGTATGTGTTCAAAGTGTAGTGCAAAAAATCTACTCATATTTTCACATTTACACTGTACGTGAGGCCTTCTTGATTGAGTTTTGTGATTTTGTCAAAATTGAGTATTCCAAAGTTCTTGGTTTCAGTAGAACAAGGTGGCTTTCCTTGTTACCTTCCATTGAACGGGTACTGAAGTTGTATCCGGCCCTGAAATCATATTTTGAATCACAAAGCAGGTGTTCAACTGTAATCAAACAGTTCTTTGATGATCCCTTGTCTGAGGTGTGGTTGAATTTTGTGCATACTCAAGCAGCAATTTTTCACAGTGTTATTCAGTTATTAGAGGGGCAACATCTTGTTATGTTGGATGCTTGTAAAGTATTTGACGATCTCAGGAAAAAGCTCTCAAGTAGGCTAGAGTGTGTGTTTGTACCCTCAGTTGTTCAATCTAAACTAAAGAACCTTGAAAATGATGGCTTAAGGTTTCACATTTCAAGAAAAATGTTGAAATATTTTACTCCGCTTGCTTGGAATACTTAGACCAGTGGACTTTTCATTTTTCTGAACTCAGTGTGTTAATTTGGGCAGATCTTAATTCTGTGTTTGAATGGAGTGATGTACATAGGTCATTAGATTTTATACTTAAGTACACTGGGAAAGAGATATGTGATACAATGCATTTTGATGAGATTGTTAATGTCAGGGAATATGTCACAGTTACTAAAGTAAAGGAATGCAATTCGTCTCGTACACCAACTCATTTGAGGTGGGTGGAAATCTTCACTAATTTTGAAGATAGGAATATTGGCTTCAGGAATATAGGTGATATTGTAGAATTTGTGTTATTCTTGCCTGCAACAAATGCTCCTACAGAATGGTATTTTCATTAATGAACAATCTTTGGACAGATGAAAAATCCAGGCTAAAGCCTGAAAATTTAAAACACATGGTAATCACTAGGTGCAACTTGGATTATAACTGCATAGAGTTTTATGACATACTGCGTGGAAACTTAAAGTTGTTGAAGACAATTCATTCAAGTGAAAAGTACGGGAGCCTGTCACAGTGACTTCACACTGCAACGTGTTAATGTAACACTGAACACTGTGCGTTTAAATGCAATAGCATAATAGGTTAGTAGGTTAATAAAATTTGGTAATTTTTGTTATTGGAACATATTACTTCCTTTTTATGGCATCTAAAAATCACATTTTTTAAAAAAAATTTATCATGCTGTAGTGAGTAATAATGTACGATTCGTTGTATGCTTTTTAGGCTTGGTATCGTCTAACAGGAACGAGAAAAATTGGCGATCAAGTTCGCTGCTAGATCATATTTACGATCAGGTCTTGCTTTTTGTCTCTGGATATCTGGTCACCCTAGCTGAAGTGCCATATGTTACAGTGGAAAGTCGATAAATCTGGATAGGTTCATTCAGAGATGAACGCCATACAATGCGCTGCAGATCTTGGTCATCAGAATGAACTAGAATTTGCCTGTACATTTTTGTAACATCTGCGGTGAAGGAATACTTGTATGTTCTAAATCTCAAGATGGTAGAATACAAATCGTTTTGCACTGTAGGTCCAACCTTCAAGATATCGATCAGTGATTAGTTACTAGTAGTTTTATCAGAGGCGTAATATGTTGGCTTATTGGTTTGCATTGTCACAAGTTCCATGTGATGAAGATCAGCATATTTATTCTGTCATGAACTTGACATAGTCCTTCTTAGAGTCTGGTTGGCAATGTAACCGCTGTTCAATTTGACTGAGACGAGTGGTGTATTTAAATGAATACTCAAGTTCCTCATGGTGTGGTTTAATAGGCAGTCTTACATCATATCTTCCGGTGCTATCCGTAGTAGTGTTGTTCACAAATTGTTTTTCGCACTGACTTTCTTCCTTAGAATGTTGGGGAGACATCTTTACTTCCTCTTGCTTAGTTTAGTTTAGTTTAGTCTATTGCCTTTCTTATATGGCGGGGCTTAGGCTATGAAGCCTGCTATTACGCCAAACCATATTATACAACAGCTTTATATAATTTACAGAATAATGTAGCCAGAACCATTCGACCTGTATGTGCAGTTCATTGCTGCGCACAAGGCAAGACATTACTTTCTTGCTGGTAGACTTTAGACAGTGTGGTAGTGTCTTGCCTGATAAGATCCAGCCAAATTCAGTGTCCTGTAGTACGGGATGATTTTCTCTTGTGAGTTGACCACGACGCAGTATGTCAATAAACACAGAAGCCCCCAGTAGTAAATCAACTTCAGCTGGTGTACTAAACTGAGGATCCAGCGAGGGAGTGTCACATGGGAACTGCAAGTCAGACGTGTCAAGCTGTGCTGTAGGGAGCTGACCAGTTATGCGAGGAAGTTCAGCACAAACAATGGGGTTAGTGTAGTCTGTGACCCTGGATGTAACTTCAATTTGACAAGTATGTGTAGATTCAGTTGCCTTAGTATCACTAATTCCCCTTATAGGCATAAGGTATATTACATAGTATATATTAGATACATATTAGATATATTAGATAGTATATATTAGCAAATTAGATAGTATCTTGCCTGTTATATTCGTGTTTTTCTTTGCAAGGTTTCATTTGTATTAGAGCATAGTAGGATAATGTAATACTAAAGAAATAATCTTCTGTCTACGCATTTAACTTTGTTGGTAATCCTTGAGTAGGGTACTTCTTGCAAATTTCAAACTTTAGGCCTAATTGCAATTTTCATTTCTATTTGTGCTTAATAATAACCTATTGTAATTAGGATACATCTAAACGTAGTTTAAAATCATTGTAGTGTATTATAGTAGGTATCTTATTATAAATTAGTGTGTTTATTCTATTACTGTGAAATATTTGTGTAGTATAGTATCTGTAGTATCTGTGCTCTCTGTATCAACTCTCTTACTAGAATTCTGTTTCAGTAATTAGGCTAGACTTAACTGCAGTTTAGAATTGTGTAGACCTAATTTTTGTGTATTACTTTTGGTTTTCAGTAATTAACAGCAATTTTCATTCTGTTAGGGTGTTGTAGAAAAAAATCGTACAACTAAGTAGTATTGTAGTGTAGTAGTAGCTTATATTAATTACCTTGTTTTGTGTAATCTTTGTGAACTATCCTAGATAATATTTCTTTCCTTTCATTTTTATAGGCAATATTTCTTTCCTTTCATTTTTATTTGCATAGAACAAGTTATTTTATTTTTCCTTTTCTTTCCATTATTTCATAAATAATGGATAAGCAGTGCAAGTGTAGGAACTGTGAGTGTGGCCAGGCATTAAGGAGTTGGAGAGTTTGAGGGAGATAATTAGGATTTCCTCAGAGGACAGGAAGGAAAATAGGCCTCAAGAAATGGAAAAAATCCAAAGAAAAGCAGTTTGATTTGTTCTGGGTGATTTCCGACAAAAGAGTAGTGTTACAAAAGTGTTGCAAAGTTTGGGCTGGGAAGACTTGGGAGAAAGGAGATGAGTTGCTTGATTAAGTGGTATGTTCCAAGCTGTCAGTGGAGAAATGGCGAGGGAGGACATCAGTAGACGAATAAGTTTGAGTGGTGTCTTTAAAAGTAGGAGAGATCACAATATGAAGATAAAGTTGGAATTCAAGAGGACAAATTCTGGCAAATATTTGTTTATAGGAAGGGGAGTTAGGGATTGGAATAACTTACCAAGGGAGATGTTCAATAATTTTCCATTTTCTTTGCGATCATTTAAGAAAAAGCTAGGAAAACAACATATAGGGAATCTGCCACCTGGGCGACTGCCCTAAATGCAGATCAGTAGTGATTGATTGAATTGAATACTCTCAGTTTGTGTTTGTATTTTAGTCCAGTCTGAATATTTTGTCTTTCATTGATATTACTTCCTGTATTCCTAGGATTGTCTTCACACTCTGGAGAATTGTCATTTATTTCAAGGGTACATGGAGTTTGGACAAAATTTGGTTTATTCTCCCATCCGAGGCTCGTTCATAGATTGAAAGCAACACATATTATATATATATATAATTCGCTGGGGCCATCAAGGACCACGTTAAGTCTTGTTGCAATTGACACTAAACTTAGCCTTCTTTAGAGCCCAAATTTCCCTCATTCTTTGTGAGTGGGCCTGCTTACGCTCCTCTGTCCAAGGGGCACCGTGTCTTCTCTTCGGTTGCTCGTCTCGGTTTAGCCCGTTCGTCATTATTTTCTTGCGGAAGAGATCTCTGTTAAGGGCATCTTCAGCTGAGATATGTAGCATTTGCAGGTCTTCTTTGGTATTTCTAAACCAGGGAATTGTGGTTTTGGGGTTTGAATCAAAAAAGTGAAAGATTTCTTTAGTTAACTTTCTTCCGTCCATTCTTTTCAGATGACCGTAAAATCGTGCCCGTCTTTTTCTGATTGTGTCGGTAATTTTCTCTATTTTGCTGTAGACTTCCTTGTTGGATCTCTTTTGATGGATTCCATTTCTGTACTTTGATCCCAAGATTCCTCTCACTATTTTGCATTCTCTTTTCTCCAGTTCTTCAAGGAGTCATTTGTTGGCATTTACAGACAGGGTTTCGGCTGCATATAGAACTACTGGCTTCAGAACTGTTTCATAGTGACGTATCTTGGTGTTTTGGGAAAGGCATTTTTTGTTGTAGATTGTGCGGGATGTTTGATAGGCTATTTCCAGTTTGCGTACTCGCTCCTGAAGTGCTTCTTTGTCCAGTCCATTTTTCATGATGATCTCACCCAAGTATTTGAATTTGTCTACTCGGGTGATGTCCCCGTATTTTGTATGGAGTTTTGGTGGAGCCTCTTTGATGTTAGTCATTACTTCTGTTTTCTCAAACGATATCTGCAAACCGGGTTGTTCGGCAATTTCCTTTAAAATTTCAACTTGAGCTCTAGCGGTTTCTATGTCGTTTGAGAGAACAGCAATATCATTGGCAAATGCTAAGCAGTCTGTTGCGATCCCCTTGGATTTGATTCCTATTCTCAATGGACTGTAGTTGGTTTCCTGTAATCTCACCCGCCAGGTTCTGATGATCTTTTCAAGAACACAGTTGAAGAGTATCGGGGATAGCCCATCACCTTGTCGGACTCCTGTTTTGATGTCAAAAGAATGCGAGAGACATCCGTGGAACTTCACCTTGGATTTTGTATCGGCCAGGGTGGCTCTAATTAATGCCAGCAGTTTCAAATCAACTCCAAATTCATTTAAGATGTTTAGCAGGACTTCCCGGTCAATGGAGTCGTACGCTTTCTTAAAGTCCACAAAGACAGACACATACTGCTTGGACCTTAGTGTACAATATATGATGATCGTTTTGAGATTTTGGATCTGTTCAGCTGTTGAGTGACCTTTTCTGAACCCTCCTTGGTATTCACCTATTTGATGTTCGACTTGTGCTTCCAAATGCTCCAGGATGGCAAGTGATAGAATTTTGTAAGTCACGGGTAGCAAAGATATTCCTCTGTAGTTGTTAATGTTCTTCATGCTGCCTTCTTTGTGTAATGGATGGATCAAAGCTATTTTCCAATCTTCGGGTAGGGTCTCCTTGTTCCAAATTTCTTCTATTTGCTTTTGCAAGATATCAAGTGATTCCTCTGGGGCATATTTCCATAGTTCTGCTACTACTGAGTCTTCCCCCGGCGCTTTGTTATTTTTGAGATGGGCAATATGGCGCTTGATTTCATCTCTGTCGGGTGGTCTGGAATCTGGGTACCTGAGTAAGGGTTCCTTGGTCTCAATGGCGCTTTGCGGTTTAGAGCAATTAAGTAAATTCTTGAAGTAATCTGCCAGAATGCTGCAATTTTCTTCATTTGACATCGCCAGTGTGCCGTCCTTTCGCTCAAACCATAGAGATGGTGGTTTATAACCAGTAAGTTTGCGTTTGAAGGCTCTGTAGTACTCTCTGCTTTCATTCTTCCTAACGTTTTGTTCTACCTTTTCAATGAGAGATTTTTCGTATTTACGTTTCTCAGTTCTGAACACCCTAGCTGCTTGGGCACGTTGGGTTTTGTAGGTTTCCCAATCATTTTCTGATTTCGTAGAGTAGTACTGTTTCCACGCAATGAGTCTTTCTTGGAGGACTGATTCGCAGGTACCATTCCACCAGGCATGCTTTTTGCTTCTCTTGATTTCTGCAACGTCTTTGGCGGCCTCAACAAGGAGACTTTTGGCATTGTTAAAGTCACAGTCATTTGGTCCAGCCTTCTCCTGGAACTCCTTGACCCTTTGCCGAAGTTTATCATTGTCGAAGCATGTGATCTGTTTGGTTGTCTTCCTTGTGTTTGCGGGAATTGGTTTGAATTTGATAAGAGACATATAATGATCTGAGGCCACATTGGTGCCTTTCTTTACCTTGACATTCATAATCTCAGGGCTGTTTCTCCTGGAGATTGCAACATGATCAATTTGGAACTCTCCGAGAGCTTGGACGGGAGAACGCCAAGTCATTTGCTTTCTGGGTAGATGGCCCCAGGGGGTAAATCTTTGGATAAATCCCTCGTCGTGAACTCCACGGTGCACGAGTCTCGTTCGGATTCTGGGGGAGACTCGACATCATGCAAGAGATGAGTCGGAGCGTCTTGGTGTACCCCGAAGAGTCAAAAATTCAGGCCAAAATCTAAAACCTGTCTAGCAACACATATTATTATTATTATTATTATTATTATTATTATTATTATTATTATTATTATTATTATTATTATTATGATTATTATTATTATTATTATTATTATTGAATATCCAAAGCAGTTTGGAACCCTGTTTTACATAGTATACGAGGGTTGTAGTTAAAATACATATTCACTTTTACAATGAAAATGAATTCATGTATCTAGATTCACAATTAAGTATTTATTTTCCACCTAGTCGATACAATGATTGCTTAAGGCAATTTTTAATGGTCAAAAGTGGTACATGTTTCGTATATTATCAACATCTTCAGCCACATAACACTGTTTAGATGAAAAATGTATAAAATTGACAAAGTAATGCTTTAGAGGAAGTGTCCTTAAAATTAACACTCGATTGACAAGATTAAAACAAACAAATAACTCAAGAGAAAATATATAAATTATTTCTACAATAGAAAGCAGTCGTCAAGGAAACACTTGTACAATATTCCATAGAGAAATTGTCCTAATAAATATTCTTTTCTTAATAATTCATGAAAAAAGATCAATTTATAAATTAAAAATTATACAATTTATAAGTAATTATCGAAATGAAGAAATCCTGATATCACAGTGCGGCTCTTATTATTAATGTAGATGAAGATATAACTAATTCCTAGTTGTCAAATCTTATTAAGCCTGCTTTCCTTTGGAACAGTAACTCCTGTCATTCTTTCACAGTTTTGCGCCGGGTGTAATATTGATGATGCGTTCTTCCTTGCTCTTACACCTGAGGAGGTGGAGGAGCGGGGGATATAGGTGTGTCAAGAACTTCCTTGCTGTCACCTATAGCTTCAACTGAGGAGGAATAAGTTGTAGGGCTATCTGTAGGAGGAGAAATTCCAATTCTTTTTTCGTGATCCTTCTCAAGCATTTTCAAATATACTAGAATTTGATAATATAATGGATTCTTATATTCTACAGCCTCATTAAGGTTATCATTTTTCTTTACAACTTGGTCTAGATGAATGTACAGGTCTTCATATGTGTTCATTAAGCTGCCCTTTTTTAACTTTTTTATGATGGTCAGGTCTTGTTCTATGTTGGTAAATTTATGACCTGTGGCAGTCATGTGTGATCCCATTGCTGAGAATCTTCTATGTTTTTCAGCATTCACATGTTCCAAATATCTAACTTTAAAATTGCGGCCAGATTGTCCTATGTATGTATTCTTACATTCAAAGCATGTGAGTTTATATATTCCGGAATCAAAAAATTTATCTTTTTCCGAGAGATTTATTGTATCATGGTTGAAAATACTATGTTTCATGTTGTTATTGGTGGAAAATGCAATTTTAAAATTTTTTCTCTTAAATAAATTTGTTATTACATGAATGTTTGGATTATTATATGTGAACTTGATATATTTTTCACTTTTACTAGGTTCGACTGCTAATTTAGATTGTTGCTTCTCCGAAAATTTATTAATTATTTTATCAATCATGTTATTGTTGAAACCATTCAAGAGGGCTTGTTGTCGGATAAACAACAGTTCTTTATTCCTTTCAGATTTGGATAAAGGAATACTAAACGCTCTGTTAACGTAACTATAATATGCTGATCTTTTCTGTGCCTCAGGGTGTAACGAGTTGTTCTTGATAGTGGTCAGTGTGAAAGTGGATTTTCTGTGTATTTTGAAAGAAAATCCTTTTTCTTCTCTTGTTGTGACTATGTCCAGAAAATTCAGTGATCTTTCAACTTCTTCTTCTACAGTGAATTTTATATTGGAATCCAAATTATTCAGTATATTTAAAACTTTATTGCTATCGGTGAGTCTGTTATCTATTATAGCGTAAACATCGTCCACATAACGTGTCCAAAAATCCAAACCCTCTATTTGATTAATAATTTTCGTGTGTTCCAAATAGTCTAAGTATATATTAGCCAATATTCCTGATGCTGGGGCTCCCATTGAGAGTCCTTTTTGTCGGTAAATTTTATTATTAAACGTAAAATAATTTTCACATAACCAACATGTATACAAACATTCCAATAGAAGACACTATCAGAATCATTAAGAAGAATTTAATGAAGAACAAATTAGTAAGCATACCAGAAATTGAAGATTTTATTAATGTTTTAAAATTCGTGTTAAATCAAAATTATTTTACGTTTAATAATAAAATTTACCGACAAAAAGGACTCTCAATGGGAGCCCCAGCATCAGGAATATTGGCTAATATATACTTAGACTATTTGGAACACACGAAAATTATTAATCAAATAGAGGGTTTGGATTTTTGGACACGTTATGTGGACGATGTTTACGCTATAATAGATAACAGACTCACCGATAGCAATAAAGTTTTAAATATACTGAATAATTTGGATTCCAATATAAAATTCACTGTAGAAGAAGAAGTTGAAAGATCACTGAATTTTCTGGACATAGTCACAACAAGAGAAGAAAAAGGATTTTCTTTCAAAATACACAGAAAATCCACTTTCACACTAACCACTATCAAGAACAACTCGTTACACCCTGAGGCACAGAAAAGATCAGCATATTATAGTTACGTTAACAGAGCGTTTAGTATTCCTTTATCCAAATCTGAAAGGAATAAAGAACTGTTGTTTATCCGACAACAAGCCCTCTTGAATGGTTTCAACAATAACATGATTGATAAAATAATTAATAAATTTTCGGAGAAGCAACAATCTAAATCAGCAGTCGAACCTAGTAAAAGTGAAAAATATATCAAGTTCACATATAATAATCCAAACATTCATGTAATAACAAATTTATTTAAGAGAAAAAATTTTAAAATTGCATTTTCCACCAATAACAACATGAAACATAGTATTTTCAACCATGATACAATAAATCTCTCGGAAAAAGATAAATTTTTTGATTCTGGAATATATAAACTCACATGCTTTGAATGTAAGAATACATACATAGGACAATCTGGCCGCAATTTTAAAGTTAGATATTTGGAACATGTGAATGCTGAAAAACATAGAAGATTCTCAGCAATGGGATCACACATGACTGCCACAGGTCATAAATTTACCAACATAGAACAAGACCTGACCATCATAAAAAAGTTAAAAAAGGGCAGCCTAATGAACACATATGAAGACCTGTACATTCATCTAGACCAAGTTGTAAAGAAAAATGATAACCTTAATGAGGCTGTAGAATATAAGAATCCATTATATTATCAAATTCTAGTATATTTGAAAATGCTTGAGAAGGATCACGAAAAAAGAATTGGAATTTCTCCTCCTACAGATAGCCCTACAACTTATTCCTCCTCAGTTGAAGCTATAGGTGACAGCAAGGAAGTTCTTGACACACCTATATCCCCCGCTCCTCCACCTCCTCAGGTGCAAGAGCAAGGAAGAACGCATCATCAATATTACACCCGGCGCAAAACTGTGAAAGAATGACAGGAGTTACTGTTCCAAAGGAAAGCAGGCTTAATAAGATTTGACAACTAGGAATTAGTTATATCTTCATCTACATTAATAATAAGAGCCGCACTGTGATATCAGGATTTCTTCATTTCGATAATTACTTATAAATTGTATAATTTTTAATTTATAAATTGATCTTTTTTCATGAATTATTAAGAAAAGAATATTTATTAGGACAATTTCTCTATGGAATATTGTACAAGTGTTTCCTTGACGACTGCTTTCTATTGTAGAAATAATTTATATATTTTCTCTTGAGTTATTTGTTTGTTTTAATCTTGTCAATCTTATGTTAATTTTAAGGACACTTCCTCTAAAGCATTACTTTGTCAATTTTATACATTTTTCATCTAAACAGTGTTATGTGGCTGAAGATGTTGATAATATACGAAACATGTACCACTTTTGACCATTAATAATTGCCTTAAGCAATCATTGTATCGACTAGGTGGAAAATAAATACTTAATTGTGAATCTATTGAAGTGCGATACGGACCATGAAGCTGATTTTATGTAATTCATGTATCTAATCGACAGAAAATGAAGTGGATGAAGTTAATAAAATATTTGTAACAGCACGGCTTCTTAAACAAATGATACAGGGGTTTTCATAATGCAATGTTGCAAAAATTCAAATGAGAGTTCAAGTCATGCCTTCTTCTTTCAAATGTAGCACATTCAAATAGTAGGTGGTCCACTGTTTGTGAGGATCTGCAAACACACATGTAGCCATCAGGACGATTGATTCTGAATCAATGAAAATAATAACCAAATTTGCCATGACCAGTCAATAATTTAGTAATTTCAAAGCTTGGCACCAACACATTACTTTGCAGGCGGTTGAAAACCTCAGGAAAGAATATTTCTCTGGTGACTTGGTCTCTAGTGGAAGAAGTCCAAATGTTGTTCCATTGATGGATTACGTGCTTCTTTATGATTTTTTTAGCATAGCTAGGTGACGTTTTGTCATAAGAAATTTCCAAATTAGATGTAGCCGCTGCTTTCGCCAGAAGATCAGCTTTCTCATTTCCAGATATTCCACAATGGCCGTGAATCCAGTCAAAACATAATAACACTCTTCTGCTGACCTGCTAAGCCTAACGCATCAGAGAATTTCTTTTTCAGGGTTTGCTCCCTTAGCTTTTGAGTATTCCTCCTCTTCCCACAGGGCAGTGGGTTCCTTCTGTACTATCCCCAGATGGACGGGTTGCCTCCTCCGCCAGATCAGCTGTACTGAAAACTTGTCACACCATCTTGTATTATTATAATCTTGAATGCTAAGGTGTTTCTAATGGCAGTGGCGAGGGGATTGTCTCCTCCTATCATGATTTCTAGATTTGTTAGTAGTATCTCTCTGTTAAAACTGTCAAAAGCCTTGGTAAAGTCAATGAAAATAATGTAATATTTCCCTCTCAGGTGTCTAAGTGCCTCTTGTATTTTATCCAGAAGCAACTTGACTGCATGCATGGGCCCTCTTTTCTTTTTTCTCAATATAAAAGACTCCGAAATAAAACAACGCAGATGATAAGAAACGCTAAAATACGCTACTCGTACGAAGTTTTAAATACACATAACTCTGCAGCTGTATGGAAAACTCTCCGCGATATGGGTCTAAATAAAACAAAGACAAAGGATAGTAACTGTAATGTACCTTTGGACGATCTGAATAATTATTTTAGCTCAAGAAACGTCCAGACGAACAGAAATACCAAGAGAGCCACTATTGACAAAATATCTTCAAAGAGAAAGCATGGTGGAGAAACATTCTACTTCTCTCATGTGACTCCAGGTGATTTAAAGAGCGCCCTCAATGACATAAAATCAGGGTCTACCGGACACGACGGAATAAACCTGTCCCTTTTAAGAAAAATTGTAGACATCATTCTTCCTACAATAACGCACATTATTAAATTAACACCTCTCTTATGACGGGAATCTTTCCTGAGAAATGGAAAAATGCCATCATCAGACCCTTGCCGAAAAATAGTACCCCTATAACCTTTGACGATTACCGGCCTGTTAGTATCCTCCCTGTACTAGGAAAAGTACTGGAAAAACTAGTACACAAACAAATGACAGACTATCTATTACATCATAACTTACTCGACAGATATCAATCAGGGTTCAGATCGAATTACAGTACCAACACAGCATTGGTAAAAGTAACTAACAACATTCAGCTAGCAATGGATAACAGACAAATGACAATTCTAATTCTTCTCGACCTTACAAAAGCATTTGACTGCGTAGACAAAGACATTTTACTAGCCAAATTAGAAACGATGAAATTTTCTAATAATGTATTATGCTGGGTACGTTCCTATCTTAGCGGACGTAAACAATGTGTGTCAGTGGGAGACAATATGTCTAGATGGCTAAATACTGAGATGGGGGTAGCACAGGGTGGAGTGTTATCACCGCTTCTGTTATCCCTATACATGAATGACCTATCAGAACAAGTGACGAACTGTAAATATCACTTTTATGCTGACGATATCCAATTGTATATTCATACCAAGCCGAATGACATACAAGAAGCAACCATGAAATTAAACGAAGACCTATTTAACATTAACGAATGGACTAGCAGCCACTGCCTGAAGGTAAACCCATTAAAATCGCAAGCCATCATAATAGGATCTAAAAAGGCGCATGCCAAGTTAGAAAGTATCTATATACCAGTTATCAAGATAAATGGAACACCTACAACACTGAAAGACTCCGTTAAGAACCTTGGAATAATTTTTGATAAGTATTTAAGTTGGACAGAGCACGTAACAAAAATTTGTCAACGTGTATTCGGTTCATTACACTCACTGCACAAACTGAGGGACTTTCTTCCTGTCAAAACCAGGAAACTGCTCGTTCAAGGATTAATTCTACCAATATTTGATGATGGTGACGTAGTCTATAATAACATAAGTTATTCACTTGGTTCCAAACTTCAACGGGCGCATAATGCCTGCATTCGATTCATTCTAAATGTTCCGCTCCATTCCCACATCAGCCCATTCCTCCATCAGCTGTCTTGGTTAAGATTATGCGATAGATGCAAGCACCATGCTGTTTCTCTTCTGCACAAAATACTGCAAACAGGTAATCCAGACTACCTGAGAATAGATTTCAGCTACCTCTCTCCCTCAGGCAGAACACCCGCAAGGTCATCCACACGATCCCTGTTGTCCATCCCCATTCACCACAGTAGGATGTATAACAACTCATTTGTACCGACGACCATACGTTCCTGGAATTCCCTCCCGGCTGAAATTAGAGACATAAGCAACCCAAAGGTATTCAAAAGAATGTGCTGGAACTTTTATCTACAATCAGAATAATTTACTCCAAGAAGTACCCTCAAATGTTAGATTAAGTCAAATGAATAAAATGTAAATGTAAGATTGGTAACATTGACAATTTTCGAGGTATAGTTTTAATAATAGTAAATACTATAAATTCATTTTAAAATGTTAAAAACAAATTATCAAATCACATTTCACGTTAATTTTAAATTATATTAAACTTATTTTTAATTTTAAGTAGTTATAATGTTCTGTTTACACAGGTGTACAATTATATGGTTTGGCATAATAGCAGGCTTCATAGCCTGAGCCCCGCCATGTACAGAAAGACATTAATAAATAAATAAATAAACCAAAACCGCTCCTCTGGGATTTGTTTGTCTATTTCAAGAGTTAATCTGTTTGTTAGGATAGTAGAGTATATTTTGTACATGCCATTTTCTAAGGTTATCCCTCTGATCTGGTAACCCTACACAGAAAGTTTTAAGTTGCAAGTCTTCTTCTTCATCCATTCCATTTTCCAGATTCTCTCTGGGTAGGGTGGTGTACCAAAGCCCTCCACCTCACTCAATATTTCCACCATTCCTCTTCTAGTACTTTATTGTTATCGACTCCTCTATTTGCAATACAGTCCACAACAGAGCTCCTACATCTCATTCTAGGCTCTCCCCTAGGCCTTTTTGCAGTTGCTGTATCCATGAATGTTCTCTTTGGTATTCTCTCTCCTGGCATTCTCATCATGTGTCCAAACCATTTTAGCTTTGCTATATCAATCTCTTCTTGAAGTTTACACTCTCCCATGCTTCTCCTTATTTCCTCATTTCGTATTCTATCTCGTCTTGTCTTTTCCTGTATGCTCCTCATTTCAGCTGCTTGTATCTTACTTTGGTACCGCTTAGTCAATGTCCAGGCTGCTGAAACATAGGTCAGTATAGGTTTATAATAGGATGAGTATAAAACCTTCTTGCACTTCATTGGCACATCTTTGTTCCACACAATGTCTCTCATAGACTGGTAGAAACTTGCAGACTGCTGTATTTTTACATCTATTTCTCCATCCAAATTTCCATCTTGTGACATCATGCTGCCCAAACTTTATAAAATTTTTCACTACTTCAAGAGGTTTATTTCCTATTTTTATAACTCCCCTGTATTTTCTTTTACCTCTTCTCATGATCAAAGTCTTGCTTTTCGCAGTACTAATCTTCATTCCAGAATGTACCGGTATCTCCTCATTAAATAAATCAATTTGTCTTTGTACTTCCTCTTCATTATCTCCCCAAACTACAATGTCATCAGCAAAGAGCATAGAATTTACTTACTCAGCCATCATCTCCTTGATATTTTGTAGAATTCTATCCATGCTGATAATGAAGAGTACACTTCCCTGTCTTAAGCCTGTCTTAACTCTGAACCGTTCAGTTAGACCCACTTTTGCAGTGCCTGTATTCTGTTTTGCATTCTGTTGTTCTGTTTCTCAGCCATCTTTTCCAAGCTTGTTTCTTCTGTTTAACTATATCTTTTACCCTGTCATTCCACCAGGGCATTTCTTGATCTTTCTTCCTTCTTGATACTCTTCCACAGGTCTTTTCTGCAGACTCCACCATGACTTTTAAAGTACGCCCATTCTTCTTCGACACTTCTGATGTCTTCCTTAGGTATACTTATTTTAATGTGTGTCTGGAACTCTTCATTTATTTCCTTCTCCTGCAATTTCCACACCCTTAGCTTTCTCTGTCTAATCTCAGTCATCTTTTGTATCTTTCTCATCTTTAACATGTTGGCTGCCAGAGCGGTACATTGTACTGCTGAGTGAGTGTCTCACGAGGCCACGGCGGTACAAAGTACCGCGGACAGGCGTTGCTATTTGACTTTCCCTGCCGGGCCGGCGGACCGCTGAGCTGTTGAATTCGCTATGCTAGCATACCGCTATGGCCTTGGAGCAAATCCTGGCGTGCTTGGTTTACAAAATATAGTCTTTATTTTTTATTAATCCAACCTCCTTTCATTGGCAATATGTGAGTATTTGTCCAATCAGTTTAGCCATGCGCTTAGGTGTGCCGGGTTAGCTAACTCACAAGCTCAAGATTTTGGAGATCGTGGGCTTGAATACTACTGTTGGGAAACCTGGTTATGGATTTCTGTGATTTCCCATTTTCACCCCAAGCTTATTATTACCTTATCAATACGTTACACTGATTTCTTCCAAATTGTTGCACCCATACCTGAGCTGATTTCTATGGTTATCGCAATAAATATAGCGTAAAAATGAGCGTATTTGCATTTTCTAAATTGACAACATTCATCGACAACATAGCAAAATTTTACATTACCGTTGAGCATTTGGCAAGGAGTAAATAGGACATAAATATCCTTCAAATTGAATTTGGTGAGGAGTTTTTTGTGTTGCAAAATGTAATAGACCAGTTTGACATGGACACTACTTACCAGAGATCTCATACTGAGATGAGCTCTATAGGGAAACTGAAGTAATAGATGGTATTAGTGATCATGTAGCTGTTTTTGTGGTAGTTAAAAATAAATGCGATAGAAAGGAAGGTCTTAAAAGTAGGACTGTTAGGCAGTACCATATGGCTGATAAAGCAGGTATGAGGCAGTTTCTAAAAAGTAACTATGATCGGTGGAAAACGGTAAATAAAAATGTAAACAGACTCTGGGATGGGTTTAAAGAAATTGTTGAGGAATGTGAAAACAGGTTTGTACCTTTAAGGGTGGTAAGTAATGGTAAAGACCCACCTTATTATAATAGAGAAATAAAGAAACTAAGAAGGAGGTGCAGACTGGAAAGAAATAGAGTTAGAAATGGCTGTGGAAGTAAGGAGAAATTGAAGGAACTTACTAGAAAATTGAATCTAGCAAAGAAGGCAGCTAAGGATAACATGATGGCAAGCATAATTGGCAGTCATACAAATTTTAGTGAAAAATGGAAGGGTATGTATAGGTATTTTAAGGCAGAAACAGGTTCCAAGAAGGACATTCCAGGAATAATTAATGAACAAGGGGAGTGTGTATGTGAGGATCTTCAAAAGGCAGAAGTATTCAGTCAGCAGTATGTAAAGATTGTTGGTTACAAGGATAATGTCGAGATAGAGGAAGAGACTAAGGCCAAAGAAGTAATAAAATTTACATATGATAACAATGACATTTACAATAAGATACAAAAGTTGAAAACTAGAAAAGCAGCTGGAATTGATCAGATTTCTGGGGATATACTAAAGACAATGGGTTGGAATGTAGCACCATATCTGAAGTACTTATTTGATTATTGCTTGGTCAAAGGAGCTATACCAGATGAATGGAGAGTTGCTATAGTAGCCCCTGTGTATAAAGGAAAGGGTGATAGACATAAAGCTGAAAATTACAGGCCAGTAAGTTTGACATGCATTGTATGTAAGCTTTGGGAAGGCATTCTTTCTGATTATATTAGACATGTTTGTGAAATTAATAACTGGTTCGATAGAAGGCAATTTGGTTTTAGGAAAGGTTATTCCACTGAAGCTCAACTTGTAGGATTCCAGCAAGATATAGCAGATATCTTGGATTCTGGAGGTCAAATGGACTGTATCGCGATTGACATGTCTAAAGCATTTGATAGGGTGGATCATGGGAGACTACTGGCAAAAATGAGTGCAATTGGACTAGACAAAAGAGTGACTGAATGGGTTGCTACATTTCTAGAAAATAGATCTCAGAGAGTTAGAGTAGGTGAAGCTTTGTCTGACTCTGTAATAGTTGAGAGGGGAGTTCCTCAGGGCAGTGTTATCGGACCTTTATGTTTTCTTATATATATAAATGACTAGCAAGATACCCGTGCTTCGCTACGGTATTATACTGAAATTTATAATTGAATGCTTATTGTTTTAAATATATAATCCGCCGAAATTCGCGGTCTGACTCGTTTTCTGCGAGAACCCACCAAAATTCCCGATCTGACTCGTTTTCTATTAGATTACGGCATGTTTCCTCCCATTTTTCAATCTTCTTTTCCAGCAATCGATTTCGTACTTCCCGGGTTAGGCTCAGGTATTCCTCCCGGTCAGTTGGGTCTGTAAATCTTTGCCATCCTTTCCTATAATCATTTTTAATATGGATAAAATCCTTCAGGAGATCCGGCGTGGTGTCATATTGGGTGCCTAGAAGGCACTGAACCCGCGACCGGACTGCATTCTTAGTCATTACCCGTCCAGGAGCGGTTTCCAGCGCGGTCCGCACATTTGACGACGGTCCGGAACATTATTATTATTATTATTATTATTATTATTATTATTATTATTATTATTATTATTATTATTATTATTATGTGTTGCTGGAATGGATGATGACAGGAAAACCGGAGTATCCGGAGAAAAACCTGTCCCACCTCCGTTTTGTCCAGCACGAATGTCACATGGAGTGAACGGGATTTGAACCACGGAACCCAGCTGTGAGAGGCCGGCGCGCTGCCGAGGATCCTTATAAGTACATTAAGAACAGTAAAATCAATTGGTCTCACCTCCTTCTACACCCCACCGCCGTTAAGTTTATTTACCGGCACATCCCTCCCCCCCCCAAAAAAAAAAAATTTAAAAGAAGGCTTGTTTCTTATGTTTAAAGAAGATTTCAAACACCAATGTTCACGTCTATTACCTTCAGTTTTGAGATATAAGTATCCCCATAAAAATAATTTACTTTTTTCACTTCATTTCACACTACTCCCCCCCCCCCCCCAAGTGAATTTTCCCGCAAAAGATACTTGTTTCTTTAATAGTAAAGGATCTTCTAAATACCAATTATCACGACTCTAACTTCTTCAGTTTTTGATTTATGTGTCCTCATGAAAGGAATTCAACTCCTTTACACTCCCGCCCTCCAAGATGGTTTCCCCCCAAAACGCGTTTTTCTTTGTTTTTAAAGGAGATCCAAATACGAATTTTCACGTCTGTAACAACTTTAGTTTTTATTAGATGTATGTATTCTCATTCAATTAATTCAATTAATTTTTCAATTCTTTCACCCCCCCCCCCCCTTCATTGGATTTTCCGAGAATACGTGTTTCTTTATTTTTAAAGCAGATTGCAAATATCAAATTTCACGTCTGTAACATCTTCATTTTTGAGATATCAGTAGCCTAATTAAAAGAATTCAACACCATTTTCAGTCACTTTACCCCCCCCCTCCACCCAAGTGGTATTTCCGAAAGCTAAAAATACACGTTTCTTTATGTTTAATAGAGATAAAAAATACCATTTTTCACTTCTGTAACATGTTAAGTTTTTTGAGATAAACTGTAAAAATTCTCATTTTAAAATTTCACCCATTTTGAGTTCCCCTTAAGTGGAGTTTCCAAACACACATCACCTATGTTTCTTTAGATTTACAGGAGATTACAAACACCCACTTTTTACGTCTGTAACATTTTACGTTTCCAAGATATTCTGTAGATATAGTCTTTCAAAAATTCACCCAATTTGTCACTCCTGTTTAACCGCCATTAATTGGATTTTCCAAAACTAAAAAATACGTGTTTCTTTATTTTTAAAGGAGATCCCATATACAAATTTTCAGTTCTGTAATATCTTTCGTTTCTGAGATATATGTATCCTCATTAAAGGCATTCAACCCATTTTTCCCCCTTTTACACCCCTCCTATTGGGATTTACAGGAAACAAAAAATATGTTTTCCTTTATTTTTAGAGAAGATTCTAACTACCAATTTTTACATCTGTAAATTTTAAAGTTTTAAGATATATACACACTCATTTTAAAAAATTTACCCTCCCCCCTTTTTACCCCCCAATATTTGGATTTTCCAAAAACGAAAAAATACGTGTGTTTATTTATTTTTAAAGGAGATTCTAAATACCAATTTTCACATATATTACCTTAAAAAATTTTGATCGATACACTCATTTTAAAATATTACTCCCTTTTCACCCCCCCCCCCTAAATTGGATTTTCCAGAAACAAAAAAATACGTGTTTCTTTATTTTTAACGGAGATCCCAAACACCAATTTTCAGGTCTGTAATATCTTCAGTTTTTGATATATAAGTAGCCTCATTAAAGGCATTCAACCACTTTTTTGCCCCTTTTCACTCCTATTGCGATTTTCCGAAAACAAAAATATACGTGTTCCTTTATTTTTAATGAAGGTTCTAAATACCAATTTTTACATCTGCAAACTTTAAAAGTTTGGAGATATAGATTCACTCATTTTAAAAATTCACCCCCTTTTCACCCTCCCATTAATTGGATTTTCCAAAAACAAAAAATTACGTGTTTCTTTATTTTTAAAAGAGATCAAAAGTACCAATTTTCAGGTCTGTAATATCTTCAGTTTCTGAGATATAGGTACCGGTGTCCTGATTAAAGGCATTCAACCCATTTTTCCCCAATTTTCACCCTTTTTCACCCCTCCTATTGGGATTTTCTGAAAACAAAAAAATACGTGTTTCCTTATTTTTAAAGAAGATTCTAAATACCAATTTTTACATCTGTAAACTTTTAAAGTTTTGAGATATAGAGCAACTCATTTTAAAATTTCACCCCCGTTTTCACCCCCTTAGCGAAGGAATATCCAAAAATCCTCTCTTAGCGAGCACCTACGTCTTAATATGAATATATCCCCAAAATTTCATCTCTTTATGTCCAGTAGTTTTGGCTCGGCGATGATGAATCAGTCAGTCAGTCAGGACAAGTTATTTTATATATATAGACTAGCAAGATACCCGTGCTTCGCTACGGTATTATACTGAAATTTATAATTGAATGCTTATTGTTTTAGATATATAATCCTCCGAAATTCGCGATCTGACTCGTTTTCTGCGAGAATCCACCAAAATTCCCGATCTGACTCGTTTTCTATTATTTTACGGCACGTTTCCTCCCGTTTTTCAATCTTCCTTTTCAGCAATCGATTCCGTACTTCCCGGGTTAGGCTCAGGTATTCCTCCCGGTCAGTTGGGTCCGTAAATCTGTGCCATCTTTTCCTATAATCGTTTTTAATATGGATAAAATCCTTTAGGAGATCCAGCGTGGTGTCATATTGGGTACCTTGGCGGCACTGAACCCGCGGCTAGGCTGCATTCTTAGTCATTACCCGTCCAGGAGCCGATTCCAGCGCGGTCCGCACATTTGACGACGGTCCGGAACATTATTATTATTATTATTATTATTATTATTATTATTATTATTATGTGTTGCTGGAATGGCTGATGACAGGGAAAACCGGAGTATCCGGAGAAAAACCTGTCCCGCCTCCGTTTTGTCCAGCACGAATGACACATGGAGCGAACGGGATTTGAACCACGGAACCCAGCTGTGAGAGGCCGGCACGCTTGCGTCTGAGCAACGGAGGATCCTTATAAGTACATTAATAACAGTTAAATCAATTGGTCTCACCTCCTTCTACACCCCACCGCCGTTAAGTTTATTTACCGCCACCTCCCCCCCCCCACGAAAAATTAAAAGAAGGCTTGTTTCTTTATGTTTAAGGGAGATTCCAAACACCAATGTTCACGCCTATTACCTTCAGCTTTGAGATATAAGTATCCCCATAAAAATAATTTACTTTTTGCACTTCATTTCACACTACTCCCCCCTCCCCAAGTGAATTTTCCCGCAAAAAATACTTGTTTCTTTAATAGTAAAGGATCTTCTAAATACCAATTATCACGACTCAA
This sequence comes from Anabrus simplex, assembly GCF_040414725.1. Classification (NCBI taxonomy): domain Eukaryota; kingdom Metazoa; phylum Arthropoda; class Insecta; order Orthoptera; family Tettigoniidae; genus Anabrus; species Anabrus simplex. The sequence continues at coordinate 318,846,241 of NC_090270.1, forward strand.
AATTCTTCAGTTTTTGATTTATGTGTCCTCATTAAAGGAATTCAACTCCTTTACACTCCCGCCCTCCAAGATGGTTCCCCCCCCCCCCAACGCGTTTTTCTTTGTTTTTAAAGGAGATCCAAATACGAATTATCACGTCTGTAACAACTTTAGTTTTTATTAGATGTATGTATTCTCATACAATTAAGTCAATTAATTTTTCAATTCTTTCACCCCCCCCCCCCTTCATTGGATTTTCCGACAATACGTGTTTCTTTACTTGTAAAGCAGATTCCAAATATCAAATTTCAAGTCTGTAACATCTTCATATTTGAGATATCAGTAGCCTAATTAAAAGAATTCAACACCATTTTCAGTCACTTTTACCCCCACCCCCACCCGCTCCACCCAAGTGGTATTTCCGAAAACTAAAAATACACGTTTCTTTATGTTTAATAGAGATAAAAATACCATTTTTCACTTCTGTAACATGTTAAGTTTTTTGAGAGATACTGTAAAAATTCTCATTTTAAAATTTCACCCCTTTTGAGTTCCCCTTAAGTGGAGTTTCCCAAAACAAATCACCTATGTTTCTTTACATTTACAGGAGATTCCAAACACCCACTTTTTACGTCTGTAACATTTTACGTTTCCAAGATATTCTGTAGATATAGTCTTTCAAAAAATTCACCCCATTTTGTCACTCCTGTTTAACCGCCATTAATTGGATTTTCCAAATCTAAAAAATACGTGTTTCTTTATTTTTAAAGGAGATCCCATATACAAATTTTCAGTTCTGTAATATCTTTCGTTTCTGAGATATATGTATCCTTATTAAAGGCATTCAACCCATTTTTCACCTTTTTAAACCCCTCCTATTGGGATTTAAGAAAACAAACAAAGACGTGTTCCTTTTTTTTTTTAGAGGAGAATCTAAGTACCAATTTTACATCTGTAAATTTTAAAGTTTTAAGATGTAGACACACTCGTTTTAAAAATTCACCCCCCCTTTTCACCCCCCAATATTTGGATTTTCCAAAAACGAAAAAATACGCGTTTCTTTACTTTTAAAGTACATCCCAAATACAAATTTTCAGGTCTGTAATATCTTCAGGTTCTGAAATATAAGTAGCCTCATTAAAGGCATTCAACCCATTACTCACCCTTTTACACCCTTCCTATTGGGATTTTCCGAAAACAAAAGAATACGTGTTTCTTTATTTTTAAAGGAGATTCTAAATACCAATTTTTACGTCTATACACTATAAAGTTTTGAGATATAGATACACTCATTTTAAAAAATCACCCCCTTTTCACCCCCCCATTAATTGGATTTTCCAAAAACAAAAAATACGTGTTTTTTTATTTTTAAAAGAGATCCCAAAGACCAATTTTCAGATCTGTAATATCTTCAGTTTCTGAGATATAAGTAGCCTCATTAAAGGATTCAACCGCTTTTTCACCCTTTTTCACTCCTCCTATTGCGATTTTCCGAAAACAAAAAATACGTGTTTCTTTATTTTTAATGAAGATTCTAAATACCAATTTTTACATCTGCAAACTTTAAAAGTTTGGAGATATTAATTCACTCATTTTAAAAATTCACCCCCTTTTCACCCTCCGATTAATTGGATTTTCCAAAAACAAAAAATACGTGTTTCTTTATTTTTAAAGAACATTCTAAATACCAATGTTTACATCTATAAACTTTAAAAGTTCTGAGGTATAGATACACTCATATTAAAAAATCATCCCCCTTTTACCCCCCACAATTAATTGGATTTTCTAAAAAGAAAAAAATACGCGTTTCTTTATTTTTAAAGGAGATCCCAAATACCAATTTTCAGGTCTGTAATATCTTCAGTTTCTAAGATATAAGTATTCTCTTTAAAGGCATTCTACCCCTTTTTCACCCCTTTTCTCCCCTCTTATTGGGATTTTCCGAAAACAAAAAAATACGTGTTCCTTTATTATTAATGAAGATTCTAAATACCAATTTTTACATCTCTAAACTTTAAAACTTTTGAGATATAGATGCACTCATTTTAAAAATTCACCCCCTTTTCACCCTCGCATTAATTGGATTTTCCAAAAACAAAAAAATATGTGTTTTTTTTTATTTTTGAAAGAGATCAAAAGTACCAATTTTGAGGTCTGTAATATCTTCAGTTTCTGAGATATAGGTACCGGTATCCTGATTAAAGGCATTCAACCCCCTTTTCACCCTTTTTCACCCCTCCTATTGGGATTTTCTGAAAACAAAAAAATACGTGTTTCCTTATTTTTAAAGAAGATTCTAAATACCAATTTTCACATCTGTAAACTTTTAAAGTTTTGAGATATAGACACACTCATTTTAAAATTTCACCCCCCTTTTTCACCCCCTTAGCGACGGAATATCGAAAAACCCTCTCTTAGCGAGCACCTACATCTTAATATGAATATATCCCCAAAATTTCATATCTTTATGTCCAGTAGTTTTGGCTCGGCGATGATGAATCAGTCAGTCAGTCAGGACAAGCTACTTTATATATATAGATATGAGTAAAGGAGTGGAATCGGAGGTAAGGCTTTTTGCGGATGATGTTATTCTCTGTAGAGTGATAAATAAGTTACAAGATTGTGAGCAACTGCAACGTGACCTCGAAAATGTTGTGAGATGGACAGCAGGCAATGGTATGTTGATAAACGGGGCTAAAAGTCAGGTTGTGAGTTTCACAAATAGGAAAAGTCCTCTCAGTTTTAATTACTGCGTTGATGGGGTGAAAGTTCCTTTTGGGGATCATTGTAAGTATCTAGGTGTTAATATAAGGAAAAATCTTCACTGGGGTAATCACATAAATGGGATTGTAAATAAAGGGTACCGATGTCTACACATGGTTATGAGGGTGTTTAGGGGTTGTAGTAAGGATGTAAAGGAGAGGGCATATAAGTCTCTGGTAAGACCCCAACTAGAGTATGGTTCCAGTGTATGGGACCCTCACCAGGATTACCTGATTCAAGAACTGGAAAAAATCTAAAGAAAAGCAGCTCGATTTGTTCTGGGTGATTTCCGACAAAAGAGTAGCGTTACAAAAATGTTGCAATGTTTGGGTTGGGAAGAATTGAGAGAAAGAAGAAGAGCTGCTCGACGAAGTGGTAGGCCTATGTTCCGAGCTGTCAGCGGAGAGATGGCGTGGAATGACATTAGTAGACGAATAGGTTTGAATGGCGTTTATAAAAGTAGGAAAGATCATGATATGAAGATAAATTTGGAATTCAAGAGGACAAACTGGGGCAAATATTCATTTATAGGAAGGGGAGTTAGGGATTGGAATAACTTACCAAGGGAGATGTTCAATAAATTTCCAATTTCTTTGAAATCATTTCGGAAAAGGCTAGGAAAGCAACAGATAGGGAATCTGCCACCTAGGCGACTGCCCTAAATGCAGATCAGTATTGATTGATTGGGCTAGCGTCATTATCTTCCGAGTTTGGAAAGAAAACGGTTTCCTTTTTATAACTAACCTCTCCGTTCACTGGTAAAATAATGTAGAAATATCTCACAAGTATTTCACACACCCCTACTGTAAAACAATGAGTGCCTTGCGATTGTAGTCGTAAGCGCTAGTAAACAAATCGTGGCTCGCTCTGTTATCTACAATGTGTATTATCAAGCGATGCAAGCTTCTGGTACCGCTAGACTGTACCGCTCTGGCCGACTAGGCAAAACCATGCAGTGAACTTTTCTGTGGGGCCACGGCGGTACCTCGGGGTGCTGAGAAATTTTATTGTATTTCGTACGTACATTGAACATTTAAGTGAAATATCACTTCGAATTTTTCTTTAATGTTTATTTACTACATGCATAGTAGAAAAAATGCTTTGGCCACCGGGACATTTCTTGCTATATGTCCTGGCAATCAACGTGTTAACTCAGCTATCACAACTCTGTGATCTCCTTCAACAGATTCACTTGGGAGGACTGTTACATCTACTAACATTGTTCTGTTACCCTTTTCGACCAAAATGTAATCTATCAGAGTTTTGATTTTGTTATCCCAACCATATCTTGTTATCTTCTGACTGTATTTCTTTCAAAACCATGTGTTACCAATGATCAGCTCATATCTTCTACAAAAGTCTACCAAAATATCTCCAGCCGTGTTTCTTTTCCCATATCCAAATGGTCTTCATATCCTTTTCTTTCCTGACCTACTTGAGCATTCATGTCTCCTATGATCACAACTTGTTTGTCCTGTATATGGCCTTCCAGATATTCAAGGTATTCATCTAGATCCGTATCTGTATTTCCTGTTTGTGGAGCATACTCTTGAATTATATCTGTAACACCAGTTTCAAGTCTCAATCTGACCTTAATCAACCTGTCATTTAGGTTTTCCAACAATTCTAGGTATTCCTTTAGGTCTTTTTTAATGATGAGACCTACACCATTTTTGGCTTCTCTTCCTCCACTATACTGTAGTATAAGGTGTATCTTTAGTTTTCTCTCACCTTTTCCTTTCCATTTGGTCTCACTGATTCCCAGCAGTATCTTTGTCAACCATAAAATCTTCAATTTCTTCCACTTTCCTTCCCTCTTAGTGTCGCTACATTGATTGTCACTATCTTGATGTATTTGGTTGCTGGTAGCCCATTTCTCACATTTCTCCCAGCATCACAAGAACTGCACGTCACTTGTTGGGAATGCCCTAGCATTTTGCACGTCGCTTGTGGGGAACGCCCTAGCATTTTCTGAGGCTTCAGTACACTTGCCATCATATAGGCTTTTATTACGAAGGGTTCGCCACTCCCAAAGGCTTTTTTTTTTTTTTTTTTTTTTGCTAGGGGCTTTACGTCGCACCGACACAGATAGGTCTTATGGTGACGATGGGATAGGAAAGGCTTAGGAGATGGAAGGAAGCGGCCGTGGCCTTAATTAAGGTACAGCCCCAGCATTTGCCTGGTGTGAAGATGGGAAACCACAGAAAACCATTTTCAGGGCTGCCAATAGTGGGATTCGAACCTACTATCTCCCGGATGCAAGCTCACAGCCGCACGCCTCTACGCGCACGGCCAACTCGCCCGGTCAAAGGCATTTTAGAGCGACTGCCAGCCGAAACTTGTAGGCCGCTCCTAAGATGGAGAACAGACGCCTTTTGTAGCTGCTCCTCTGGAGTACAGACACTACAGTTGATATTGGGTTTCAGTGGCATTTCCTCCACTGAGGGCCTATTTCCCTTCTATAAGGACTCCTCCACCCTTAGCCTTTGGTCCTTAAATTGTGTCAGGCTATTTACCACCGCCCAACACTCGGTGTGGAGACACTGGCTGTATGGTTTACTCCATACCATAGCAGATTTAACTGGCCAAACTGAATAAGTTATAAGTATCACTTACCCAGATTGGATTTTCAATGGAAAAGGAATATAATTTCGCAAAAATACTTATAACTTATTTTGCAAAATTATATTCCTTTTCCATTGAAAATCCAATCTGGGTAGGTGATGCACTCATGAAGGGACATAAATCAATAGCTTTGCCAAATACCTGGATAAAAGAGTGGATGGTGGTGAAAGTGATTAGTGTTTTAAAGGGCAAAACAATCTGATTATTGGACCTAATGAAAGATTTGTCATACAACACGGATAACATATGAATCAGAATAATTATCTAAAAAAAAGGTACAAAAGCACATAACATACGATACCATCACTTAAACCTGCAGGAAACATAATCCTACTACAGGGTTTACTACAAATTTTACAGTAGCGGTGGTGATTATTGATTGTTTTAAGAGGAAGCACAAGTGGGAAACCATCTTTTATTAACACTTATATGTATGTATGTTCAGTCCCCAGCCCTAAGGCTGGTTGGATCCTCAACAGCTCTGCCATCAGCTGTCATAGATGGCCTAGGTATCAGTGAAGAGGCATACTAGGAAAAAGAGGAGTGAGGTAGTTTCCTGTTGCTTTCCTCACTGAGCCAGAAGTTGCTATTACATATCAGTCTGCCAAGCCCACTGAAATGCATGCACCAACCAACCCTATGAGCAATATTTTCTTACCATTCACAGCAGGGACTGGCTACATAAGGAATGGCATTACTAGCATTACTTTCACATTGTCAAAGCTAAGGTTAAGAAAGAGACAGATCAATGAAAGTAGCAAAATTGCTCCAACCTATCTCAGAGGACATAGTGCACTGAAAACAGTAGGTCCCGCCATCAAAGGCATTATTAACACTTATCAGAGGGAAAATATGGAAGGTGTCTAAAACTTTGAAAAATGAAGGGGGATACCGTGGGTCTTTTTCTACCGCCCTCCACCCAGAGGGACATACATATTTTAGAGGTGGTAAGGAAATCTAAGCAAAAATATTCTTACAAAATGTGGACGGTGCTTATGGGGCTTCGAAATAATAGCATATAACAATGGAAGTAATATAAGGTAATGTCCTGTACTTCATACATAGAATCTTTCCTGTTACAACCTTCATATAATAATGAAATGTTATTCCAGGAATATTTTGATTTTCCAATTCATGCAACCATAGCCTACGCTTAACATGAGAACATTGTAATAGATAGGCCTACAACACCAAGTTATTTAATACCGTATCTCTTATACGTTTTAGTGCCATACAGTGTTCACGTACGATAGCAAATGAGTTACCCTGTGCGGTTAGGGGAGCGCAGCTGTGAGCTTGCATTTGGGAGGTAGTGGGTTCGAACCACAATGTCAGTAGCCCTGAAGATGGTTTTCCGTGATTTCCCCATTTTCACACCAGGCAAATGCCGAGGCCGTACCTTAATTAAGGCCAGCCACTTCCTTCCCAATCCTATACCATCCACCATCGTCTCTATAAGACCTTTATGTGCTGGTGCGACGAAAAGCAACTTGTAAAAAAGAAAAAAAGAAAAAGTTGTTCACATCTAGAAATTCCAGCAGTTATAATCTGCGTTCACCATATTAACTTCACTGAACTGTCAAAAACTAATATGTGTTTTCGCACCTATATTTAACCACACTCTCTATGTATTACATTTTCATTGGGCTTCGCTCTTTTGTCTTTACTCCCGGACCAAAGAGGATAAGTGTCCTGGACGGTAACAGGGACTAAAGAATACAGGGAGATGCTTTGGAGCAATGAGAGTGAAGCCCATTGACAGTGGTCTACATAGGGGGCGTGGTCGTAAATAGACGCGAGAACGCATGCTCTTTTTTTTGATAGTCAAATCTATCACAGCTCACTGAAGTGAATACAGTGTACGCAAATTGTAATTGTGGGAATTTTCAGATGCAAGCACTGTATGGCATGCTAAAATGTAAAAGAGACACTAATATTTAGTTGATGTTGTAGCTCTTACAATGTTGTGTTGTGCATATGGTTGCAAGAATCGGAAATCGACAAATATTCCTGGAATAACATTTCACAGGTAAGATTCTAAGTATGGCTTGTAATATGTAGTCCTGTTCATGAAGAAAGGAGAGCAGAGTGGATTAAGGCCATTAGAAGGGAAAATTGGATACCTTCTCCTTACACCAGAATAAGTTCAGCACATTTCAAACCGGAATTATTTGATCGGTCCATGAAGAAAGTTGTTTTGAAGGTGAATGCAGTACCCACTCTTTTTGAAGCGTTCCCTTCTTACCTACAAAATTAGACCACTCGAGGTCTAGGGAGTTTTTCATTTTCACGCCCTTCGCGGCCCTTGTCTTCCCTTGGCCGATACCTTCATTTTTCGAAGTGTCGGATCCCTTTCATTTTTCCTCTTAATTAATGTTAATTAGAGGATGATTGCCCAGTTATACTTCCTGTATGGTAGAATAAGGCCCACGGTATCCCCTGCCTGTCGTAAAAGTCCCTGCGGATGTGGGGGTAGTAGGACAACACCCATGGTATACCCTGCTTTTCGTAAGAGGCTAGTGAAAGGAGCCCCAGGAGCTCTCAGTTTGGGAGCATGGGTTGGCAACCACGGGGCCCTTAGCTGAGTCCTGGCATTCCTTCCACTTACTTTTGGCAGGCTAATTTTAATCTATCGTGTCCAACCTCCGATGATCAACTCTTGTTCTTTTCCGACCCCGACGTTATAAGAGGATTCGAGGGCTAGGGAGTTTTTTTATTTTCTCAGCCTTCATGGCCCTTGTCTTTCTTTGGCCGATATCTTTATTTCCCTCTGATTATTGTTAATGGAGGATGGTTGCCTAGTTGTATTCCCTCTTAAAACAATAATCACCACCACGTGTCGTAAAAGGTGATTAAGGGCCTAAGGGTCTTTTAACTTCGGAGTGTGGGTTGGCAACCAAGGGGCCCTTAGCTGAGTCCTGCATTGCTTCCACTTGTGTCAGAGGATGGTTGACTTGATGGTTTTACTTCCTATTAAAACAATAATCACCATCACCACCACTCCAAAATATGCAGTAAGCAATGTTGCTGAGCCCAGTTTGGTGATTTATTGCACATTCAGATTGCAGTATGCCATTATTAATAGCCTATTCCTTATCTTTACTGATATCTGGTGAAGATTTGCATCTACTGTTACTACTGCTACATGTTTTCATTCCTCCCCTGAAGGAGGAGGCAGGCCTCTTTAGGCAGTGGCGCTGTCTCTCAGGCGGGGAGATTTATTACGGTGTAGGAGATGTGCGGAGAAGGTGAGGGGGTGGGCGGGCGTGGCCTATGCTACGAACTGTCCCGGCATTCGCCTTAGTGCAGGAGAATGGAAAACCACGGAAAAACCATTCTCAGGACAACCGACGGTTGGGGCCGGCCATGAGGTCCAGCCCTGTCCCGTCTCCCGAGTGCAGAGGCGTAAAGCCACGGTAGAGCCGTGGCCACCTCTCCTCTGCTCGGTTGGCCGGTCAGAGTACAGAGCTGTTGGACCACGGACCAGCCATGGCCACTTAAGGGGTGAAATCCACTCTGTATCTACCGATGGTCTACTGTTTTTAACATCCTGAGTTTATAGTACCGATAGTCAACTAGCGAGAGGGTAGATTTTAGGCTGCGGGTCATGAGAAACGCTTTCTTAGAGCTTAGTAAAAAAAAAAGAAGCATTAATATGTCTGTTTGCCAGAAAATTTTGGAATGCACATGCAGGAGAGGATCACAGCGGCCATTATAGCAGTAAATGACATCCCTCGCTGAAGACTTTTATCTGTAGAGACTGCGATCAAGTTATTCAAATTCAAGATAATTCCAATAGTTACTTATGGTTTAGAACTCACGTGGGAATTCTTAACTAAGAACGACTTAGTAAAGCTGGAACAAGTAAAATCCCTATACTTAAAGAGAGTCCTATGTGTCTCAAAATATTCCTGGGCAAGGTTGGTATATGAGATGGCAAGGGAACCTTTCTTCATCGAGGATTTGAGATATGAAATGAAGTTGCCGTGTACACAGCAAAGCATCGCACTATTACAGACTCTATATGAAAAGAAGAGGAATATTCCTATAGCATTCTATGCCACAGAAGCTATGACATCTAATAAATGGAAAAGCCCTAACTATGAATTCCTTTGAATTGAGGCATACGGTTACCCGTTTTGCGGTACATGGATTTCACTTCAAGGTGTGTACGAATATAAAATTCCATGACCCAACCTCAGATTGCAAGTGTAAATGGCATGGGGGACAGTGTGACAGATATCACGCTCTAGTATGTAATAAAAAGACTATCACAGTAAGGCAAGGTAGTGAGTAATAGTAGAATTGCATTAATATGTATCATAGACATTGTGCGCTTTCTATTTAATAAATAGATAAATGTCTTAGATTGTATATATCCCAGAGCCATCTACTGTAGTCGGCTATGATATATCTACAACGGAAGAACCACGGCCGACTGGATCCCTCGTTGCGCTCCTTTTACGTAAGAACTGTCATGTTTTGGTAACCATGGGGGGCGTAGCCGTTGGCTTCAAGCGATAGCCACAGAGAGTAATGTAGCGGCAGCTCTCTGTATTCTTTATTCCCTGGGCGGTAATTGGATATACCAACACTTCAGCATGTGAACGAAAATTCTCTCAAGAAAGAAAATGTTCTTCATATAAGAAGAAAATTATTTTTTCTCTCAATATGTAGACAATAATACACTGCAAATCACTGTTATGTTACAATACATCAATTAATAATCATTAAAACAGCATAATTCGAAGAAAAAGGTCTTTATTCGTTATCGCTGACATAAAAAAGCATGATGTAATTGTCATGTAGGTAAATAATTCTTCGTATGTTGGTGAACGTTTCTCATAAAATTGAATCCTTCCGTGCGTAACTTGCTATAGTAGTTCGTGTTTACCAATGTGTGTATGTGTGCTGCACTGCCTGCTCGATCTGCATCCGCAGCCATCGGATGCAGATCGAGCAGGCAGTGGTGTGCTGCTAACTCCACGTGTTAACATGTCGTTTTCGTGAATTTTGCATAATTCGTATAATCATTAGCTTCGCTGAGCTCCTTTTATCTGGTGTAGGTATCTGATGGTTCTTAAGATTTTATGTAACATATATTGTTCAAGTATAACCTAATTCTCATTTGAAATGTGACCTAAATGTATGTTTTTGGTTTCAGTTTCGGCCTAAAATATATCAACTGAGAATGGGATCTCGTAAAAAGCAGTCTGTCTCTGACAAAATTCTTGATCTCATCAACCCCTTACCCATCAGCCACGATCCGGAGGATGATATTCATGAAGAAACGTCAGCGAAAGTGGTTGAAAAATATGACGACGAACTTGGTGAAAGTGATGAAGAGTTGGTGATTAATAAATCGAAATTAAAGAAACCTGTTGCTTTACTTGAAGATGAAGATAAACGATATACTGGAAAAAGGATTTCTCGTAAGACTCTTCGCAGTGATGACAGTGGTTTAGAGGAGCATTCTTCTGAGCTGGGCGAGTCGTTTGATGAATCAGATGCGAATGATAGTGATAATGCTGGGCATTCAAATGAAAATATAATCGAGAGGAAATCCGATGACAGTGATGATTATGATAAGGTAGAAAACGAGAGCGACGACGACGAAGATGAGAGCGGTAGTGATCTTGAAGATGACAGATCAGATATTGATTCAAATGGGGAATCCGAACGTGATAATGACTTTCAACATATTTCAGGCCAGAATATTGATGCAGAAATAGAAAAAGGTAATTGTGTTCGGAATCAATTGTGTATCTGGGATAATTTACTTGAATGCAGAATTCAATTACAAAAATGTCTAGTTGCGGCAAACAGAATGCCACATTATGAAGTATTTGGTAAATTTGTAGCTGAAGGAGGTTCAGATTTTACATCAAATTTGGAACAATGTAAAATGAATACTAAGACCTTATTAGATAAATTAAGTTCTTTGAGAGAAACTTTATTGGCATCATACCCTGAAACAAAATCTATAGTGAAATCAAAACTTTCCAATACTAAGATGTCTAGTTGTAATGCAATGGATGAAGAGATCCTTAGCGATACAGATGCAGAAGAAGACGAAGTCGAAAATGTAATGGAAATGCCTCAAAAAGGACAAAAACGAAAACTTGAAGAATATGAAAATCTTTTGGACTCCCAGCATAAGGAATTTCTTGAGTTTCGTAATGCTAACATTCAGAAATGGAATGATAAAACCCGTGTTGCAGGAGGCAACATTAGCAGTCGGAATTTTGCAACATTTGAACAATCTACTCTGAAACAGATTGAACAAATATTAAGCAATAGACAAAGACTTATACAACGAACTCGACTTAAGCGAAATGTGTATGATATTCTTGGTCAAGACTTGCAACAACCAAACAAACCACAAGAAAGTGTATTGGGTGACTCGGAAATCAATTTAGAGCATTTGAAATTAGAAGATAAATCTAAAGAATTCAATTCAGAAATATTTGATGACTCTGACTTTTATCACCAACTGTTACGAGAGTTAATTGAACGGAAATCTAGTGATGTGACTGATCCTGTTCAACTTGGTAGGCAGTGGATTGAAATTCAAAAATTACGTAGTAAAATGAAGAGAAAGATTGATGTCAAGGCAACAAAAGGACGTAGACTTCGCTATACTGTGCATCCAAAACTTGTTAATTTTATGGCACCAATTTCTAAATGTACATGGAATGAGGAAGCTAAAAGTGAATTGTTTAGCTCATTGTTTGGTAATAGTAACAAGGGTAACAGTGAAAGTAATACAAAGTAACTAGATCAGTAGCCTGTTTGTTTTGCTTTTTACCAATTGTTGTTTGTTCTTGCATAGTTATTCATAAGGCTGTTAAAAGGTCTGCTTAAAATGGTAATAGTTTCTTGCTGCCTCCACGTCTGTGTATGTTGCAATATTAGGTAAATGAAAGTATACGCCGATGTATGTAATTAAGGTAGTGGTAAAACTTCCGCAAGCGGGCCGGGCATGGCGCGCCTCGCACTCCGCTCGCTGTACGCACGGAGGCTTGGCGGCGGGTGATGCTGTTACCAACTGTTGAGGAAAAGTGACGATACGTTACAACCACTAAATTAACTTTTTTCTTGCCGTGCGGGCAGTATGCGCCGCGGCGATAGTTAAGAGCCTCTCGAAGGGAGTGTGGCCCCCGAAGGGGGCCACTGTTCTCATGACAGAGCTTGGCTTGGATTTAAAAAGAGTTGAGAAAATGTGACGATATGATACAACCACTAAATTAACTTTTTTCTTGCCGTGCGGGCAGTATGCGCCGCGGCGATAGTGAAGAGCCTCTCGAAGGGAGTGTGGCCCCCGTAGGGGGCCACTGTTCTCATGACAGAGCTTGGCCTGGATTTAAAATGATAGGTTACAGCTACTAAATTACATTTTTTTCTTGACGATCGAGTGTTTATATTTTGCGCGGTGTGGTGTTCCTGTGGCGACCGACCATGCGACCTCTAGCGGGGAAAAAGTTACATAGGCTTCTTCACAGCTGATCGGAGCTGGCCAATGGGAGTAAAGATAATGGTGGCAATTTCTTCCTTCATGCTGTATTACTTTCTGTTTTCCTATAAAAGAAAGAATAGTTTTCGGGGCGGGATGGTGGGATTATAGCAAGCGTAGAGGAAGGATCTCTCCTCTCAGGCACTCCAGGTATTGTAAAACGTTCCTTTTCAATCTTTACTAATAATGACCAATGCCGGCCCGCTTGCGGAAGCGCCACCAAGGTAGTACTTTTTTGCAGCCCAATTATTTTTTATCTTCTTAGTGTTTAAAGAGGAGACAGATTGTAATGGCATGTGAGTGCTGTGCAACAATAAAGTTCTGCATCGATGTCACATGTCAAAATGGTAGGTTGTTTAGGCAGGAGTGAAGAAAAGTTAGAGTGGCACTTCTGTGCTTTATGCTTGCCAGGGACCCACCAACCTGCTCCTAGAAGTATTCTTAATTATATAGAAGAATTGAAAACTGAGAATGTGTAAATCAGCTGAATGCGACCACATGCTGTGTTCCTATTTGCTGTCCAAGGTTTGTGCTATAGTCCTATTGGCCAGCAAGTTTCATATTTCCAATAGAGCTTGCATTGTGTGCAAGTACAGAGCTGCCATGTTCGGTAGATGTAAGAGAACCGCCGATTTGAAAGTTATCGTGGCGTATGCTGGCCCCAGCCCACTGGTTTTGTCATTATCCAGACCTAAGGGTCGCTTTGTGGTTGTAACTTATGGGCTTACGCTTCCAGACTCCTTTTGCTTACCCCCTGCCTAATGATCTTGTCAATCTCCAGACCTAACTAGTCCAGCCCAATGGTCTTGTCATTCCCTGGACCTAATCAATCCAGCCCAGTGGTCTTGCCACTAACAATGCAGATGTTGGCAAACCTGCTGAGTGTTATGTGACGTCGTCCCAGCTGTGCCATATTGGATTTCTAATCTAACTTTCACCCGCCGGGTACAAAAGTTTTACTTAATCTAGACCTGCAATTGGTTGGCTCTCAGATGGTGGGTGCCAGTTTATTGTCGTGATGAATGCCAGGTAACGTAACTTAGTTATCTAAACTATGTTGAATTCATATGAAACATCAAATTCGGTCGTCTTTCTCATGGAGCATGGGGGTGGAGAATGTGTGTGTTTTATATCATATACCTACATGCTGAACAGAGCAAGACATATGGTGTTAGAATTTGTTCAGGGTAAGTGTGTGTTTTAATTTATTACCATTCACTTGACAAAGGAGGTTAGACTTCATTCAGATGTATGTGTAGGCCTATACGGTAATTTAATTATCACCATTGGTCATGATGAATAACAATTAGTTGGGATGCTTGTGGCATGCGCCTTTCGAAAGTTTACCTCACTCCTTAACGTAAAAGGTATCTATCTAGGTATCACACTAATGATAGAACAAACACAAACAGACAGTATTGGACAACCAATGGAAAGTATTAATAATAACAACAGCAATAACAATGTTATTTGTTTAATAATACATTCATACATACAAACAACGTGCGTTCCATAAGTAATGCAACCAATTTTTTTCTGATGCAACTGTACACCGCAGCGTGTTCTAACCTGCTGGGCTAGGCGGAGGGGGGTGTTAGCTTCAAATCCTTTTTGTCTCATTCGGCAGCGAGCTGCCGGAGAGTCAGGACGTGCGTTTCCGTCAAGCCCGTTTTGAGTTCATGTAACACGGCACAATGGATCGTTCTGTAGAGCAACGGTATGCTATCAAATTTTGCGTTAAACTTGGGAAGTCCGCCACCGAAACGTTTCCATTACTTCAGCAGGCCTTTGGGACTGATTGCTTGTCCAAATCACAAGTTTTCCGATGGCACAAGTCGTTCATGGAGAGCCAATCGGAGGTCACCGACGAACCTCGCAGTGGACGGCCATCAATCTCACGAGTCGACAAAAATGTGACGCGTGTGCGCGATTGTTTGAACTCTGACAGACGACTGAGCCTTCAATTGATAACACAAACTCTAAACATGGCAAAACAACAATTTTCCGCATTGTGACCAAAGATTTGAACATGAGAAAGGTGTGTGCCAAACTGGTCCCAAAAGTGTTGACCGACGAACAGGACATGCGAGTGCTTCGGTGCCGAGAAATGTTGGGAAATGTGTGAAAATGATCCTAATTTTTTAAACTCAGTTATCACTGGTGATGAGTCATGGATTTTTGAGTACGACCGTGAGACAAAAAGGCAGAGTTCAGAGTGGCACACCCCATCGTCGCCCCATCCCAAGAAGGCACGCATGAGCAAGTCCAGGATCAAAACCATGCTCATTGTCTTCTTTGATGTCAGAGGCATTGTCCACCACGAATTCGTACCTACCGGGACTACAGTGAACTCAGCTTTCTACTTGGAAGTGCTCAAAAGACTAAAAAGGAGGGTCTCGCGCTGTCGAAGCGACATCAAGGACATGTGGAAAGTTCATCACAGCAACGCGCTGAGTCACAGCGCCTTCATTGTCAACGACTTCCTGGCCAGGACCAACACCCCATTGGTTCTCCAGCATCCCTACAGTCCTGACCTGGCTCCTGCTGACTTTTTTTTATTTCCTCGGTTAAAAGGAGTCATGGAAGGAAAACATTGGGACACGATTGAAAGAATCCAGGCGCATGTTACATCGGCTCTAAAGGACATTCTGGAAAAGGCCTTCCAGGCATGGAAACACCGCCTCCAGAAGTGTATCGACGCAAGAGGGTGCTATTTTGAAGATTTTTGATTATTTGTACGAATATATTCAATGATTTTTTTATGAATTTGGTCGCATTATTTATGGAACGCACCTTATAACTGTCTTAACAAGTGCCAGTGGAAATTAGTCTGTGTTTCTTATCAATTCCTCACATTATGACAGCAATTAATCTTGTACAGAAGGCTGAGTACAGTAACTTGATAGTATAGTTATAGCACACAGTAACTTACACTGACTCTCACAATAAAGGTAAAACTTTACTGAAGGAGGTGCGCAACTTGCACGACGTCACAGTGAGCTTCAGTAGGCTGCCCACATATGAACTTAGGTAAGGACAGTGACAAGACCATTGGTGTGGATTGGTAACGTTCAGCTAACGATAAGACTGGTCTGGATTGGTTAGGTCCATCTTAAGACTGTTAGGCAGGGGAGAGCCACGAATTATCCCCTTCAATAGCAGAGCATTCTACATTTGACAGTGGGTAAAATTTGAATTAATGACCTTGATTTATGTTTACTATGGTGCAGCATATTAAAAAAATCTGTGAATTTCGCTCCTTCCATAGTTTATATGTTTACATCAAGGATACAGCACTTGCATGTGGCACGTGACACTTTCATTATTTTCACAGAATGTGGTGGTGCTGTGGATAGACATGATGTGAACTCTGTCGGAGATAATAGCAAACTTCTTTTCATCACATGCTGAACAACAAAGCCAATAGGATCTCAGAAAATGGCTGCATTTCACTGATTTACATAGTTTCTGTTATAAATTTCCCCCTCTCTGCTTCTTCAGGTATCGTTAACATCATATTTATGTGCTTTTCTCATTAGTAACCATGCACCCCCGTTAGTGAAGTGCTATCATAATAAGTAGGGCTCGGATGTTTAAGACCTAAAAATAGCCCAAATAAGCAAGCAAATATGACTTCAAAAATGAGGAAATATGACCTCAAAAGTGACAAAATATGATGTAAAAATGACAAAATATGACCCGAAAATGATTAATCAAATTATGGGCACTTTAAAATAAATTATAAATCGGAACGGTAATTCCTATGATGCATATTTGTTAACTAAATTCTTTATTCTTACTTTTAATACTAGTTTTCTGAATATACATGTGCAGCAATTATTCATAGTCTATTATCCTTGATTCACTTATTATCAGATCACACAACATTGAAAAAGTCCATGTTTGCACCCTGCATTGGTGGTTTGAAATACGAAAAAACTAGAAATCAATCTATTTAAAAACATATTTTGGAATGTTTAAGCCCAGATTTCATTAACATTATTCAAATGCGTTAAATTTTAAACTGAGCACCAAGAAACGAATTAAATAGATGTCTTTCAATACATTATGGTAGGGCGTCAGAGCCTATAGTGCAAACTCACATATTTTTTTAATTCTTCTGCACGGCCGACTATCACTTAACACATTCCTGTAAGAAGAGAAGCTCCTTTCTACATTACAAGACGTTATTGGTGCATATTTAAATAATTTTAAATCACTGCTGTCGAATGTGCACTCATCTTGAAGTGAACTGGTATCTTCTCCTCTAAGAATATCATTTATCTTGCACACACAGTGAAAATCATCATTTCGATTAAGCACATTTTGAAGAGTCCGTTTTACACTGTCACCAACTATTCCATGTGATTGTTGTACTGAAAGTTCAGCACTTCTCACAATGTCAATACTTGCACGAATTTCTAAGCCAGCAGATTTTAAACAAGAAATTGCACTCGATATAATTCCAAAGTTCGAGTTAATATATGCCAGACTATCTGACAAACTGTTGGAAAACAATTCCTGGGCAATCTTGATAGAAGAGGCATCATCTTTGTTGAAGCTGTTAACAATGTTTTTGAGAGTGGAGTAGTTTGCGCAATAATACGCGACAGCATCGAGCCACGTCCCCCACCTAGTAAGAACTGGCTGTGGAGGGAGTGGTGTCGAAGGAGCTAACTCCTTGAAAGTCGCAATCAGCAGTGGTGCTGTCAAAAAAATGTTGACGTTAGATATTAATTTAACGACTTCAGAAAAATGTTCACGAATTTCTTCTGCCACCCTATGCAGAGCATGCGCAAGCCAAGTGACATGAATCATTCTTGGATAAAACAGCTTGAGGCCTTCAGCAGCTTTCACCATGTACAGAGCAGCATCAGTAACAAAGAGAAGAATGTTGTCCCGCTTAATTTCATCCTTACACAAAATTTTTAGTGCATTGTCAAAAAGAATTGCAATCGTTAAATGAATTTCTCTCTCTGAAACTCCTGAGGTTAGTAGAAAAATATCCCCTGGGCGATCAGCACGGAGTGTTTCAGTAATCACATTCCCTATATATCTACCTGCAGTGTCCGTCGTCTCATCAATAGATATCGAAATCTTATTGTCTGCTACAATGTGTCGTATTCGATTTAGAGTATCTTCATAGCAATGCGATAAATAGCTTTTTCGCAGTGTTGATTCTGTAGGAATAGATATTTTAGTGTATTTCTCCAGGAAATTCACCTTGTTAGGGGAATGTTTGCAGACACCATCATCTCACAAAGTTCCTTTGAAAAATCCGAACATCTGTCCATCGCTGAAGATGTAACAGCCTTATCAAATATCAACTTCTGCCTCTTCTTATCGACAGGTTGTCATTTGACATTGTTGCTGTGTTTCGCCGTGTTACAATGTTGTTGCTCATTAAAACGTTTTTCAGCCACGACTTTCACTTCACACAACTTGCAAAATGGAACTAAACCGTCTGTACAGAAATAATCTTCTCCAAATTCCTTAACAAAGCTTTGTAATTTAACATTAGTAGAAGACTTTTCCTTAGGCATACTGGAATGTGTGCTGGGATACGATTTACTATAAACTATTGCTTGTGTAAGTGAAAGGAGGTTGAGGTTCTAATATCTGAACAAAGACAAGTAAGTGATTACCAGAAATAATTAGCTCGCTGCTGGGACGGGTTTTTCCGGATTATTTCTGTCTCTACCTGGGAGACCGGGTTGCCGAGTACAGCGGGTTGATTATTCGACTTGTATCAACAACGTGAAACCGATAAGCAGTTTTGTAAACACTAGTTCGCATTCGGTAAGTTGAAGATGATTTCGCACATCTACAGCTGTCGTCAAACCACCGAAATATGACGTTTCTATTAAAATAGCTCAAAATATGATCTTATGGCCAAAAATAGCCAAAATATGCATTTATATGACAAATGAAAATCACTTAATTGTGACGACAATCACCTGATCTACACCGAAATACAATCGGACAAGAAAATAGAGACAAAGAAAAAATATGACTTTTCCTAAACATCCGAGCCTTAATAATAAGTATTTTGATTATTATTTACATGTTATGCTCTGTTTTATGACAGCTGTTGGCAACCCTAAGCTAAATATGGGGCAAGAGATGAAAAGGTGAGGGACAATCAAGAGCAAAATGAGTTTTCCTTAGATTAAGCAACCTTTGTAAAAGGAGCTTTTAGTAACATATATATCTCAACAGCGAGTTAACGTAGGACTGTGGTTGCTGGTCATCTTTAGTAGAAAATACTCTCCATCACTATTCTATCTTCCGAACTTGACCCCGTGAAAATTTTGTGAGCACTAATGATTAACAAATTCCTGTAGCTGTATTAGTTAGGTCTGTGATTCTTAACTATTCTTCACATTATGACAGCAATAAATCTTGTACAGAAGGCTGAGTACAGTAACTTGATAGTATAGTTATAGCAGACAGTAACTCATACTGACTCTCAGAATAAGGGTAAAACTTTACTAACGGAGGTGCAAAGGACAGGTTAAGAATCGAACATGGCACAACTTGCACGGCGTCACAGTGTGCTTCAGTAGGCTGCCAACTTATGAACTTCGGTAAGGACAGTGACAAGAGGTCTTATGGTGACAATGGAATAGGAAAGGTCTAGGAGTGGGAAGGAATCAGCCATAGCCTTAATTAAGGTACAGCCCCAGCATTTTCCTGGTGTGAAAATGGGAAACCACGGAAAACCATCTACAGGGCTGCCGACAGTTTGAACCCACTATCGCCCAGATGCAAGCTCACAACTGCACGATCCTAACCACACGGCCAACTCACCTGATGCCTGTAGAGCTCATGTGTTCACATTACTCTAAGGTAGAGCAAGTATTTTACAGGTTCATGCATATTTTAACAGTCTGCCATATATGCTTTTAATTCTGTGTGCCCTTCATTACTTTCATCTCTGCTCTCTTTTGAGAATCATTTCATGAAAAGACAGGGTGCCCAACATAAGTCCTGCAGTGCACCAATGTCTCCAGCATAAATGCCCTGCTCAGTCATAGGTAACTTGGTTAATTGGACCTCGTCGGGTGCATGGACTCTGAGCGAATACCAAAGGCCATACTGTACAATGAGTTACGTGAGGATGCAAGACCACTCGAAAGACCATACACTTGCTTCAGAGATGTATGATGCAAGTGAGACTTGTTCCAGATTGTTGATTCTGGCCACTGGGAGAGTTTTGCTGATGACCAAGATGCCTGGCAGAAAGCTGTGAGCAGTGAAATTTGGATGGCAGGGAAGGAAAGCACCAATGAACTAATTGCCAAGAGGGCAAGTTTCCTCATGCTACATCTGCGTGTAGAAGGAACTGCGGCTCATCAGCCATTCAAGACGCTACTGCAGTTGAATCGGAGTGCTACATCATTGTCCTGTGAGGATGGATGCATGCTTTTACTCGTTTGTGCCAAGCTCCTCACCTTCATCTTCTCTCTCTGACCTCTTTTGGTTAACTTCTGTTCTCTTTCAACCCCAGTGGCATATTTTGCAAGATTTCGATCCACCTTTCCTTCGCTGCCCACCTGCCGACACTCCAGTCCTTTCAGCTGACCTCTTCTCTAATTCTTTGCACTTGGCTGACCTTGCAATCTGAACTTATTATTACAGTATTTGTTAGTGGGTGTGCGAGCTGTCTATGCCCATGAGATTGTGACATTCAACAGCAGGGCTGTGGTACTCTTCAGTTGTGCTTGTATAGGGGAAGAAATAGCCAGCATCTCAAAATAAGAGTTGCAATGAGTTAATGAAGATTTGTTAAGTCGCTAAATTGTTAAGATAACGTTACTAAGGTAGCTTTCTCCATTTATCTGCTTTATGTTGATGAGTGAGAATGTGTGCACGTCGAAGGGACGAAGTTTGGCAGGCGAGAGGTGCTTGTTCGAGGTCATGGTGCAGCATCATGTGGGCCCAAATAAAATGCTGTCCCGATGTCCAAACCTTCATTCTCCAAAGAGTTCGGCTCCATTATCGTATAATTAGAATTTTTGAGAGGGGACGATTATTTCATATTTCCTGTAAAAACAATATTATCATCACTTTCTCTTAACTTTTGTCTCTGGATGTTGAGTAATGGAATATGAGGAGAGAGGATAAGACATTGCTGGGTCCTTTCATCAAAGGTGTTTTACAGTGCTTTGCTTGTTGATAAATTACATTTTGAATATACAAGTAGAACCCTGTTTATCCAAAATAAAAGGGGTGGAGCCACTTCGGTTGACATGTTTTTTTCAGATGACACATAGCCTAGTAAATTTTTTTGGAAGTTAAATGTCGAAATAAAAATGCATAAACTCTGATAAGCAAAGGTGCGTACTGTACATTAACATTAAAATGTTGACGTAATGTCACTCATTGTATAAAATTAGTGATTTTCTTCTGAATTTTCTTGGTGCAGCGCTGCATGCAGCAATGTCGCGCCACCATTTAAACAACAATACATCAGCTGGTGTAGATTCATTGTTTTGTTCAACAAAGCACAAAGCAATCTGAAATAATTAAACATTTTTTTTTGTTACTACTGAACTGAATACTTTATACAGTAATTTTATTACAGTACTGTAATTAAAACGTGTGATACTGTATTTTAATTAAAATTCAAAATCAATCTTACCTCTAATGCATTAAATCCATTATCTGCTGTAATTCGATTCTCACAACTGCTATTGTCAAGGTCGGAGTCGTCTGCATACTCTTCATAACGAATAATACAGTAATAATAATAATATAGTTATAATAATTCTTGCTTGTTCAAGAAAAAATGTATTACGGAACAGACTATAGGGTAAGAAACTGTTTTGTTTTATGCTACACTGGCGTAGCCAAGGGGGGGGCCCACTGGGGCCGGGCCCCCCCCAAAATGTTTCCTGAAACTAGAGCGAGGATCAGTCGTTGTTTTACGTACGATACGAACAACTTAAAACTTACGCCGAAATGACGAATTAACGTAGCGACAAAGAATCTACTAGCAGGGCTCAATACGGCCATTCATAATTCTCCATATTTGTACTGCTTGAATGAAAGGAAGACACTTAGGTTTGTGATGCGCGGGGTATTTCACTGTAGAGGCCTCAGTATTGGGAATGTGTTGACAAATGCCAAAAGATGAGGAAAGGGGCAATTAGCCAGGGATTACTCAGTAGGGGGCCGGAACGTGACCACCAAGATAACGGGGTCCACAGCCAGAAACAGTTGAACAACATCGTGTCAACTTTTGCAGATCAGTTCCAGTAAACTGGGGTTGTACCGTGGTTGAAAGATGTGCTGTGTTTAAGTTGCAGCGTTCGGAAGACTGTGACAGGATTGTGAGCTGCACGTTAGTTTCTCATTTTGTGCCATATAATAACTTTATTTGTCACTAAGGGCAAAATAATGTGCATCCTCGGTAAGTTATGATTTTTTAAAAATTCTAATAGCAAGACAGATCGCAGATGCGTGCCTTAGTTCTATAGGTAGGTCTATATATTTTGTCAAATGCCCGGGGACTGATTAGAACTTCAAATGGCACCATCAAAAGTGCATGTAACTATCTTGTAATTAGCGGACGTGATAACTCAGTTCCAATGGTTCTATCTTCTCATCAAGACGGCCGAGGCTTGAGTCGCAGTCGATGCATGAAACATTTTTAAAATGGGAAGTCACGTTCTATTGATGCAGATTCTACTTAAAACACTAGGTCGCGTGCCTTACCTTTCTTTAGTACTTTTGAGTAATAACCGCATCATTTATGATGGTGTATTTTGAGTATCAAGCATTCTTCGCGCTTACCTTGTACCTTAAATGGTGAGTGGATGCAGTGGCGTACCCACGAAATAATTTCAGTGGCCAAGTCTAGGCCAGTAGCATAGATACAACTTTTCCATGGAAGCGGTTGTGAAAATATGTTTTATTTTGTATTTAGAATTTGCTTTACGTCGCACCGTATGTCTTATGGCAACGATGGGAAATTAAAGGGTTAGGAGTGGGAAGGAAGCGGCCCTAGCCTTAATTGTATGTTGTATGTTCAGTCTTCAGCCCTAAGGCTGGTTGGATCCTCAACAGCTCCGCCATCAGCTGTCATTAAGGTGTGAAAATGGGAAACCACGGAAAACCACCTTTAGGGCTGCCGACAGTGGGGTTCGAAGCGGATGCAAGCACACAGCTGTGCGCCTTTAACCGCACGGCCAACTAGCCCGGTGGATATGAAAAGAAAGCCGGTCCTACCGAGTGCGGTGACGGATCTTCTGTAGATATTGATGGTTTTGATTGTTGCCATGTAATTATATCCAACAATCGAAATCATAGCTTCTGTACTCTAAACCGGCTGCATTATTGAAACTGTTCGTAAAATTGATAATATCGTTCTTCGTTTGTGAGGAAGTAGAATCTTCATTTAATTTTTTTTTTTTTTTTCTCAAAGAAAGAACCACTTTGGTACGACGCCCCGTGAAGGTGACTACCTGCCAGGTCGTAGATATTTCGATCACGGGAGACTCATGGCCAACTCTATTGCACCCAGAAACAAGGCTGTATCTTCCCGATCCCATGCCTTTCTTAACTCTGTCAGTGGCGGGCATCGAATGCAGGATGCCTTAAGTCTAATTCTAAAATAAGGTGACCTGAAAGTAACAAGCCGACCCCGCGGTGTATGGGTAGCTTGCCTACCTCTTACCGGAGGCCCCGGGTTCCATTCCCGGCCAGGTCAGGGTTTTTACCTGGATCTGAGGACTGGTTCGAGGTACACTCAGCGCACGAGCTTATAATTGAGGAGCTATCTGACGTTGAGATAACGGCCCCGGTCTAGAAAGCCTAGAATAACGGCGGAGAGGATTCGTCGTGCTGACCACAGGACACCTCATAATTTGCAGGACTTCGAGCTGAACAGCAGTCGCTTGGTAGGCGATGGCCCTTCGGGGCTGTTACGCCATGGAGTTTGGTTTGGAAAAGTGTACAGAGAAGTAAGCGACACCCCTGCAAGGCTCTTTAGCTTCCAGCTAGTTCTTCCGTCCGGTCTCGTGCATTTAGGACAGTTGGAAAACGTACGCCTTAATAAATGCTCTTCATAAAACCTGTGTAAACATACTAACTGAATCTATTTATAACAATAATCACAAACGCCTCCTTTTCATGTGGTTCAGTTGGTTGAGTCGCTGTCCTTCTGAGTCCGAGTTCGCAGGTTCAAATCCCGACTTTGGTCGGTGGCCCTCAAAACAGTGTTGAAATGGCAACAGCTCCATGTCGTTGGTTTCTGCACGTTAATAAAAATTATACATACGAATATTAGCGTCACAAAACTGTAACTTAATGCTACTATATTCTGCACCCCAGGCTTGCGAGGGAAACGAATTAACAATTTGCTTTACGTCGCAACGACACTGATAGGCCTTATGGTGACGGTGGGATAGGAAAGGCGTAGGAGTGGGATGGAAGCGGCCGTTCCCTTAATTAAGGTACAGCCCCAGCATTTGCCTGGTGTGAAAATGGGAAACCACGGGAAACCATTTTCAGGGCTGCCGACAGAAGGGTTCGAATCCACTGGCTCCCGGATGCAAGCTCACAACTGCACTGCCCTAACCGCAAGGGAAACAAATAGGACAAGGTAAACACTCCCTAGCGTATGGTGTGACATATATTTTTCTTAACCAACTAACAAAATGTCTATACCCATACCCCTT
This sequence comes from Anabrus simplex, assembly GCF_040414725.1. Taxonomy (NCBI): domain Eukaryota; kingdom Metazoa; phylum Arthropoda; class Insecta; order Orthoptera; family Tettigoniidae; genus Anabrus; species Anabrus simplex. The sequence continues at coordinate 318,870,805 of NC_090270.1, forward strand.
ACATTCTATATTTATTTATTTATTAGTGCCTTTTTTACAGTAGCGAAGTTAGGGCTCGAGGCCCTCTCGTATACTTAACCACATACTAATCAAAATCTTAAATAGAATACTGAGATACGTAAAACAGTTAAAACTACATAAATTAATAGTTTTAAAAATAAATGTAAATACATTACTAACTAAATTAATATTAAAACTAATTAATATTGAAAAGTGTGCGACTGCATGGCTAAATGGTTAGCGAGTTGGCCTTTGGTCACAGGGGTCCTGGATTCGATTCCCAGCAGGGTCGGGAATTTTAACCATCATTGGTTAATTTCGCTAGCACGGGGGCTGGGTGTATGTGTCGTCTTCATCATCATTACATTCTCATCCCGACGCGAGCCTAACATGTCCTCGGACACTTCTGGCACTAAAACCCATACGCCATTTCATTTCAATATTAAAAACTCTTAAAAATAACATCCTCAGGCACGCACACATTCACACTTCAACCATTCAGTCAGCTGTCCTCAGCAGGTAGTCTCGGCAGGTTTAATTTAATTTCGTGTGGCTATTTCTAGCCGAGTGCAGCCCTTGTAAGGCAGACCCTCCGATGAGGGTGGGCGGCATCTGCCATGTGTAGGTAACTGCGTGTTATTGTGGTGGAGGATAGTGTTATGTGTGGTGTGTGAGTTGCAGGGATGTTGGGGACAGCACAAACACCCAGCCTCCGGGCCATTGGAATTAACCAAAGAAGGTTAAAATCCCCGACCCGGCCGGGAATCGAACTCGGAACCCTCTGAACCGAAGGCCAGTACGCTGACCATTCAGCCAACGAGTCGGACGTCTCGGCAGGTGACCTTAAATCTTAATAAAGAGCTAGTTTCTCTGACCTGAGCTGACAGGGAATTCCATAATGTGACGCCGATCACCACAAATAATCTATTAATTGTATTTGTGCGGTGCAGTGGAATAGAAAGATAGGATCTAGAACATGTATTTAAGTTGTGAAATTATGATAAAAAGGTGAATTTAGAAGAAATATACAGTGGCTGACTTTCAGCTAACACTCCTAAACACCATCGTTAAAGTGTGTAGCTGCCGACGTTTATCAGGCTTCAGCCATGGGACAGCCTCATAGTATGGGGTGGTATGAACATCGTACCCGATGTTGTAAATAAATCTCAGGCAGGAATTCAGTGCTCGTTGAAGTTTAAGTGTTTCTTCTCTCGTCATATCAACTAATACAACGTAACAGTAATCAAGAATAGGGGGAACGAGTGTCTGTATTCGTTTTGCCTTTAGCTCAAATGGAAATATATCCCTCTGCCGTTTAAGAGGGTGAAGCACTCCAAAGGTCTTTTTTTTTTTTTACGTATTTCTTTCGTGTACCAGAACAATCAAGTGTTTCATTCATAATTAAGCCAAGATTTTTAACCGGTTTACTGTGGGGAATAATGTTCCCATTCAGTAGGATAGGCGGGATTGCGACATTGTTTGAGCAGCTCAGTAATTTTCGTGGTACCGAGCTCGATAGCTGCAGTAGCTTAAGTGCGGCCAGTATCCAGTATTCGGGAGATAGTAGGTTCGAACCCCACTGTCGGCAGCCCTGAAAATGGTTTTCCGTGGTTTCCCATTTTCACACCAGGCAAATGCTGGGGCTGTACCTTAATTAAGGCCACGGCTGCTTCCTTCCAACTCCTAGCCCTTCCCTGTCCCATCGTCGCCATAAGACCTATCTGTGTCGGTGCGACGTAAAGCAACTAGCAAAAAAAAATTTTTTTTCGTGGTCCAATTATGATTGCCTGAGATTTTGTGGAGTTTAGTATAAGAGAATTTCGTTGTGCATATATACTGAGTCATCAGAGGTCATTGTTAATATCTTGTCTTGCAGTGTCGATATGTTATTTCCTGTCACGGATGGTATGTCATTGATATAAATACAGAAAAGCATCTGGACGTAAAACAGGGCCAAATTCACATGTATGACACAGTTCGCACCCGTGACCCCCACAGATGTAGGAAAAACGGAAGAAGAAGAAGAAGAAGAAGAAGATGATGATGATGATGATGATGATGATGATGATGATTACTATTAGCTTCCGGAACCCGCACGAATCCGCCACTCTTACTTGGATCCAAGGACACTAATTTCCTTTTTAGGTATTCTATACCACCTAAACTCTGGAAGTTTGGTCACCTAAAAATGGGCCCCCCCCAAACTGAAATCCTGGCTACGCTACTGTTATGCTACACGTGCATTCTGGCATAAATCATAATATAAAAATAGGGTTTGCGTCATCACTCTCAGCATATATAGCAAGAGAATTACTAATATCGACAGCTAAGAACGAGAGGGTAAAAACAAAATATTAAAATACAATTTTGCCAGAGCATTTCAGTTAAGCCAGATTTCAGTTAAGCGGGGTTCTCCTGTATATGCATAGGAAACAAATGGAGAACAGCAGCTTGCCAGGTAAGCATGAGTAGATAGAGCACATCACCCATGACCAAAGCCTCAACACCACTCATCTGATTACTTCCTCTCCTATCCTGGTCTCCCTTCACTTCCCGTACAACTGCAAAATTTACCTCCTCCCTTCGCTCCTTCTCAGTATCCTCTTCCACCTCCTTCCTATCTCCTATGCTATGTTTCTCTTTCGTACCATTCTCTTTCCTCGTGCCCTTCCTCTGTAACACTTATCTCTATACCCCAGGTGTTCTACCTGGATTGACTCATAAGTACAATTCATGAAGTTCATCGTGTAGATCCATATTGATACAGTTAAAACTAAGAAACAATGCTAGGTTTGGTCCACCCCGTCAATATACATCACTTTACAAGTGAACTATTTAATTTAAAAATTAAAAATATTTAGGGACATGTTTCGTCTCTATTTGAGACTTCATCAGCCATACAATCACGTGGTAGATTATTACAAAACTCAAATCAGAAACTGAAAAAAATGTAAGAACCCAATGTCTTTTTATGGACTATTTGGGAAATGCCAAAGATATAAATATATATACATTATTTACACAAATTGACCTCACTTCTTGCAAAAAACTTTTGTCTTCAGTTTAACATTGGACAAGTTTTTGACCTTACTTCTTGCAAACACTTCAATTACCATTGAAGACAAGTTTTTGACCTCACTTCTTCTTTTTTTCAGTTTCTGATTTGAGTTTTGTAATTACCACGTGATTTTATGGCTGATGAAGTCTCAAATAGAGACAAAACATATCCCTAAATATCTATATATATAAAATAACTTGTCCTGACTGACTGATTCATCATCGCCCAGCAAAAACTACTGGACATAAAGAAATGAAATTTTGAGGATACATTTATATTGCAATGTAGGTGCTCATTAAGGGAGGATTTTTGGATATTCCATTGCTAAGGGGGGTGAATTTTTAAAATGGGGGTATCTATATCTCAAAACTTTAAATGTTTACAGATGTAAAAATTGGTATTTAGAATCTCCTTTAAAAATAAAGAAACACGTATATTTTGTTTTCGGAAAATTCAAGAAGGAGGGGTAAAAGAGGGTTGAATGCCTTTAATGAGGATACTTATATCTCAGAAAATGAAGATATTACAGATCTGAAAATTGGTATTGGGATCTCCTTTAAAAATAAAGAAATATGTATTTTTTTGTTTTTAGAAAATCCAATTAATGGGGGTTAAACGGGAGTGACAAACTGGTGTGAATTTTTAGAAAGATTATATCTACAGTATATCACAAAAAACGTTTCAGACTTGAAATTTGGTATTTGGAATGTCCTTTAAAAATAAAGAGATACGTATTTTTTTTGCTATCGGAAATCCACTTATTTGTATGAAGATACTATTATCTCAAAAACGAATGATTTTGCAGACAAAAAATTGGAATTTGGAATGTGCTTTAAAAGTAAAGAAATACGTATTCTTGCAAAATCCAATGAAGGGGGGGATTGTATGAGAATACTTACATCTAATGAAAACTAAAGGTGTTACAGACGTGAAAATTGGTATTTGGATCTCCTTTAAAACAAAGAAAAACGCATTTTTTTGGGGGGGGGGGGATAAAAAGGAGTTGAATTCCTTTTATAAGGGCACATATCTCAAAAACTGAAGATATTAGAGTTGTGTTAACTGGTATTTAGAAGATCCTTTACTATTAAAGAAACAAGTATTTTTTTGCCAGAAAATTAAATTCCTTTTATGGGGATACTTATATCTCAAAAATGAAGGTAACAGACGTGAACAATGGTATTTGGAATCTCCTTTATACAAAAAGAAATACGCCTTCTTTATTTTGGTGGGGGGGCTGGGGTAAATCAACTTAACGGCGCTAGGTGAAAAAGGAGTTAAGACCAACCGAGTTTACTATTCATAATGTACTTATTATGATCATAAACCGATCATTTTTAATCTTTCCTGCGTTCATTTTCAAGATCCATCTTTTCCTTTGGAGAACTTAAAGTTAGACTACAGTAGATTCTCCTGGCATATAAATAAAAATTTAAACACACTTAAAATAAACGATAGGAATGATATTGACTGTGCAGTTGCTCACCTCTATAATAAGGTCAATATTGCACTGAAGTATAGGCTTATCATTCGCATCGCCAGAAATCCCGCACACTTGCCTACGTTAATAAACTTAACCATGATAGGTTAATATTGTGTTGGGTCCGTATTGACTGGTCTGAATGTATAATATAACTATTTATAATAGTTTATTTAAATCCGCCTTGATCAATACACTCATTAAATGAAAGAAACATTATTAATTAAACCATACATGTTTCGGGAAATCTCAACCATTCCCTTCATCAGTGGTTAGATCAAAGAATAACACAATATGACACAATCTTTTGTTTTACAATTTGAAGGAGTATTGTGTCCCAATACATCATATCAAAGAGTAAAGAGAACTTATGAAATATTATAAAAATGATCAATACATACAATTTTGGTTGAACTGAATGAGAACACTAAACAAATTTAGCATCTTCAAGTTTTTCTTCTTTTCTTCTTCTTTTTGTTCCTTAAATGATTATATGCTAGCCTAAATAATGGGTTATCTTCTGTACTTTTCTCATTTAAACTTGATTCAGAATTACATTTTTGTGTAAGGTAAATTTCTAAATTTTCCAAAACATTCATCAGTTTTCCCTTTTTGGTCGAATGTAATAATTTCATGTCATTGGAAATGTCTGTAAATTTATGATTCATTTCAACCATATGTTCTCCCATTGCCGAATATCTTTTATGTTTGACCGCATTAACGTGTTCTTTGTACATGTAAACAACGATACATAGGACAGTCCGGAAGAAGTTTGGCTATAAGGTACAAAGAACACGTTAATGCAGTCAAACATAAAAGATATTCGGCAATGGGAGAACATATGGTTGAAATGAATCATAAATTTACAGACATTTCCAATGACATGAAATTATTACATTCGACCAAAAAGGGAAAACTGATGAATGTTTTGGAAAATTTAGAAATTTACCTTACACAAAAATGTAATTCTGAATCAAGTTTAAATGAGAAAAGTACAGAAGATAACCCATTATTTAGGCTAGCATATAATCATTTAAGGAACAAAAAGAAGAAGAAAAGAAGAAAAACTTGAAGATCCTAAATTTGTTTAGTGTTCTCATTCAGTTCAACCAAAATTGTATGTATTGATTATTTTTATAATATTTCATAAGTTCTCTTTACTCTTTGATATGATGTATTGGGACACAATACTCCTTCAAATTGTAAAACAAAAGATTGTGTCATATTGTGTTATTCTTTGATCTAACCACTGATGAAGGGAATGGTTGAGATTTCCTGAAACATGTATGGTTTAATTAATAATGTTTCTTTCATTTAATGAGTGTATTGATCAAGGCGGATTTAAATAAACTATTATAAATAGTTATATTATACACTCACTTGCCTACACGCGACAATGGTGCTGGTCACATTGTCAGCAATGACAATGGCAGCAGATGTAATTTTCTGCCAAGTAGTGGCCCTGCATCTTGCTGTGGCATCTAGAACATCAATAATAATGTTCTGGACCGTCGTTAAAATGTGCAGACCGCGCTGTAAGCGGGTCCTGGCCGGGTAATGACTATGAATGCTGTCCAGCCGTGTGTTTAGTACCGCCAAGGCACCCAAGACGACACCATGCCAGATCTCCTCAAGGATTTGATCCATATTTAAAATGTTTGTAGGAAAAGATGGCAAAGATTTAGGGACTCAATTGACCGGGTGGAATACCTGGACCTAGCCCGGGAAGTACGAAATCGATTGCTGAAAAGAAAGATCGAAAAATGGGAGGAACTTTGCCGTAATCTCTCAGAAAATGAGTCAGATCGCGAATTTCAGCAGTTTTTTATATATAAAACATTAAGCATTCAATTATAAATTTCAGTATAATAGCGTAGCGAAGCACGGGTATCTTGCTAGTTTTTAATATGTTTTTAATTAAATAGTTTACTTGTAAAGTGATGTGTATTGATTGGGTGGACCAAAACCTAGCATTGTTTCTTAGCCTTGGAGTGACTCATACCGATTTCTCACCAATACTTCTCCTACCGAGCTCGATAGCTGCAGTTGCTTAAGAGCGGCCGGTATCCAGTATTTTGGAGGTAGTGGGTTCAAACCCTGCTGTCGGCAGCCCTGAAGATGGTTTTCTGTGGTTCGCGTTTTCACACCAGGCACATGCTGGGGCTGTACCTTAATTAGGACCACGGCCACCTCCTTCCCACTCCCAACCATTTCCTGTCCCATCGTCGTCATAAGATCTATCTGTGGCGCTGTGACATAAAACTACATGTAAAAAAAAAATCTCCTGAATTCACTTCCTGATGAGTACCTATAGCCATCCTTTTCCTTCACCTTAAATCATTGGCCTGTGATATTTAAATACGATAAGAAAGGCATCTACAAATTTTTTTTAGAAAGTTGAAACTTAGAAAACAGCTGGAATTGATTAGATTTCTGCCAATATACAGTACATGCTAAAGGCAATGGATTGGGATATAGGGCCATGTTTTAAGTACCTATTTGATCACTGTTTGCATGAATGATCTGTACCAAATGAATTGAGAGTTGCTGTAGTAGCCCCAGTGTAGAAGGGAAAGCATGCTAAACAAAAAATTGGATAATTACAAGCCAGTCAGCTTGACATATGTTGTTTGTAAGCTTTGGGAAAGCATTCTTTCTGATTATGTTAGACATTTACAAAATTACCAACTGGTTTGATAGAAGGCAGTTCGGGTTTAGGAAATGTTATTCTCATGATGCTCAACTTGCAGGATTCCTGCAAGATATAGCAGGTATTTTAGGAGATTCAGGTGGTCAAACAGACTGCAATGCTGTTGACCTCTCCTAGGCTTTTGATAGGGTAGGTGTTGGGAGACTGTTGATGAAAGTGAGGGTTATTTGGCCAGATGAAAGATCAGCTTCTGAATGGGTGACTAGATTTCTAGAAAATAGAACTCTGAGAATTAGAGTAGGTGAAGCATATGTAAATTATATGAGTAAAGAACTGGAATCACAGTTAAGGCTTTTTGTGGATGGCATTTACTGTGTACAGTAGTAAATATGTTACAGGGTTATGAGTGACTGCATAAATACCTTGACGAAGTTGTGAGATAGACAGCGGACATTGTTTTGATGGTTAAACAGGTTGCAAAGTCAGTTTACAAGTCTCACCAAGAAGAAAAGTCCTCTGGGTTTTAATTAAGTAACTGTTGTTGATGGGCTGAAAGCACATTGCGGGGATCACTTTAATACCCAGGTGTTAATATAAGGGAAGATCTTCATTGGGATAATCCCATTAGCGAGGTTGTAAATAAAGGTTGCAGATCCATTTGTGTGGGTATGAGGACAGTTCGGAAGTGTATGACCTAAAGAAGTACAAAATAATTATGCAAGTGAATATGACCTAAAAGAAGGAAAATATGACATGCATTTTATGGATAAGAAGGAAGTATTCTCTCCGGTCTGTCAGTGTTGTCGTTATCAGCTATGTGGGAAATGATATGGAAAGGAATGTGATTGTGGCAGGTGATCTCAACTTACCAAATATCAGTTGGGAAGGTAATGCGAACGATATTGTCAACAAATGGCAAATAAGTGAATATGGGAAGGACAACTGATTCAAAAAGTGATCGAACCATCTAGAGGGAAGAATATTCTGGACGTGGTGCTGGTAAAATCAGGTGAGCTTAGAGAAACCGAAGTAATAGATGGTATTAGTGATTATGCAGCCTTTTTTGTTGTAGTTAAAAATAAATGTGATAAAATGGAAGGTATTAAAAGTAGGATTATAAGGCAGTACCATACGACTGATAAAACAGGCATGAGGGAGTTTTTAAAATGTATCTATGATTGGTGGGAAACGGTAAATCAACTGTAAACAGACTCTTTGATGGGTTTAAAGCAGTTGTTGAGGAATCTGAAAACATGTTTGTACCTTTACAGGTGGTAAGGAATGGTAAAGACCCACTATATTATAACAGAGAAGTAAAGAAATAGAGTTAGAAATGGCTGTGGAAGTAAGAAGAAATTGAAGGAACTTACTAGGAAATTGAAAATGAAAGACTCTCTAGGCTTCGCAAACCTAATAATTTCGGATTTGGAAGGTGACAAGAGTTGATCAAGGGAGGTCTGATAGGAAAGATGAAAATGAGGAGCCTGACACAAGTAAATGGAAGCAAGGGGAACCATGTTCACCAGTCGAAGCTCCCAAGTTAAAAGCCCCTGCTCCCCCCTTTAGTTACCTTTCACAACAGGCAGAGGATACCGTGGATGTAATCTACTGCCCCCACGCACAAGGTAATCAGTACATACCGTAGAAGAAAGAAAGAGTTGAACTGACTAATTCAGCAAAGAGGATGCATCTGGTTGTGTCAAGAATTAAGGATATTTGGGTAAGTGGGGATACCAAGGAACAGGTAAGACATTGTAAGGTTTTATCAATCAGTTTCCACTGATGGGCATTTAGGACAGCTGCCGAGGTGGCATTTCTTAAATACTTGCAAAGAATTTGGAAATTTATTGAACATCTCCCTTGGTAAATTATTCCAATCCCTAACTCCTCTTCCTATAAATGAATATTTTCCCCAATTTGTCCTCTTGAATTCCAACTTTATCTTCATATTGTGATCTTCCGCAAATTTTAAAAACACCTCTCAAACTTATTCATCTACAAATGTCATTCCACACCATCTCTCCACTGACAGCATGAAATATACCACTTAGTCAAGCAGGTTGTCTCCTTTATCCCAAAAATACTGCCTTAATGAATTCCCCTCTTAATGGTTACAGGATCAGATAATGCTTCACCTACTCTTAATTCTCTGAGTTCTATTATCTGTAAATACAGCCACCCATTCAGTCACACTCTTGTCTAGTCCAGTTGCACTCATTTTTGCCAGTAGTCTCCTATGATCTACCATACCATAACGTGTGTAAAATGGTACATGAAGCTCACTTCCATTGGGGGTGTGGCTGAAAAGAGCTGCACCACCTCAGGGTGAGGACATGAGTTAATTTTTTTTTTTTTTACATCTGCCCTGTCAAATGCTTTGGATAGGTCAATCGCAACACAGTCCATTTGACATTGTGATTCTAGGATATCTTGCTGGAATCCTACAAGTTGAGCTTCAGTGAAATAACCTTTAAAATGAGAAAGGGTGGAGTGGGTCGGCACTATAGCTAAAAACCATAGTTTCTTTTAGGCATGTAAATGAATGAATTATGCAAGTAGATTTGGTGATTGCAAGAAATGTGTAGGCCTATAGGATTGCCTTAGTGTGAAAAAGCAGATGAGAATGAAGTAAACAAGTTATAAAAGCAGTAGAAATAGTAATGGAAAGAAACAAGAAAAACAGAAACAATGAAAGGAGTACACAACAGGAACAACACAATGACAGTTCAGTGTGAGTAGAGCGATGTAGTGTATTTTTAAAAACAGTGAGTGCGCTGGTAACATCAGTGTAAGGACACAGATGTATACTCTGTAGAGAGAACAGCTGTTCTTCTCATTGGGACTTTCACTCTAATGAATAGATATGCCATGCTGTGCAGCAGATGCATAGCCAAATTAAATAAAGTATGGTAAGTATTGAATATATATATATATACATAACAGTTGGCGATGAGGTGAAAATATAAGTATTGCTGACATCTCACACAATACTATCAATTGACCACCGAAAATATACACCACTATTTTGACACAAACAATTTAGTTACAATTACAATGCAGAACAATTTGCTAAACTATTAGATGCATTCAAGGGATTGGAATAACTTACTAAGGGAGATGTTCAATAAATTTCCAATTTCTTTGATATCATTTAAGAAAGGGCTAGGAAAACAACAGATAGGGAATCTGCCACCTGGGCGACTGCACTAAATGCAGATCAGTATTGATTGATTGATTGAAATTGAAATTCAACCGACAACAACAAACCGTGGTTACTCATTTTATAACAACATCCAAAGAGAATCGGGAAGAGAAGTCTCGCTTTCCGGTAACTGTTCAAGCATACAGTCATTTGAAAATTTTGATTCTCGGAAGGAAAAATTTGCATGCTATATGGAGATATTTGAGTATTACGTTGCGATGAAAAAATATCACAGATGAGGCAAAGAAAACACAGCTACTATGTGTCTCTACAGGTTCTGTGGATTACAATAGTCTTTCTGTGTATCTAGGCCCTGAAAAATCGATCAGAACTCGGTCATTTACAGATCTGGTTAAACTGTTCACCCAAATGCTTGTTCCCAAGAAAAGTGCCGTTGTTTCCCAGCATTATTTTTCAAATATCTATCAGTAAGTGGGACAGTCTATCACCGATTTTGTCGCAACTCTTCAACGCAATTTAGCTGAGTGCGAATTCACAGTCAAGTGTCAATGTACAGTTTCAATTTCGGATGTGTTTCTAAGAGCCCAGTTCATGGGAGGTTTACGGAACAATTGGTATTAATAATCTACCGTAATGGCCAGTATTGGGTGCGCATTGACTTAATCATAGTAAATTTAGAGATGGATGATCTGCCTAGTCAATACCAATGTGTTAATTTTTTTAAATTCTTTATATTTAAGTTTCATATTTCCATAATATCTAGTACATGTTTCGAGAATATGCACATTCTCTTTTTCAGCTAGTTAAGTTAATATTTGTATATACAATAAGACCTAGTGAAAATGGGGGGCCCCCTTTAAGAAATCGAAAACTATGACGAGTACAATGTAACACGTTAAAAATTGATGGATGGTGGCATGGAATTAAATTCCATCTTATCATATACAATAAAACACAGTAGGATGATGTCTATATGAATAAAATATTGAGCACCTGAGTCCTGTTGTGATGTGACGTCACTGTGTCCTTGGTGTTCCAATACTTTCTTGTAAAATTCAAGTAGCGTGATATTAAGAATAATATAAAATTATATAAAATCTTGTTGTTAAGGCCCTCTGTTAATATGTGTTTATGCAGGCAGGTTGATATGAGCTTTATATGGACTGTAAGAAGGAAAAGTAAAATATAAAGTTTAACTCCAAGACTGTAACATAAACAAAATGAGAGTACAACTCGTAAAATTTATTAAAACTTACCAGTGTTATTAATAATCTACCATAATGGGCAGTATTGGGTCTGCATTGACTTAATCACAGTAAATTTAGAGATGGATGATCTGCCTAGTCAATACCAATGTGTTAATTTTTTTTAAATTTTTTATATTTAACTTTCATATTTACATAATATCTAGTACATGTTTCGAGAATATGCATATTCTCTTTTTCAGCTAGTTAAGTTAATATTTGTATATACAATAAGACCTAGTGAAAATGGGGGGCCCCCTTTAAGAAATCGAAAACGACGACAAGTACAATGTACAATGTGGTGCGCAAGGCTGTCATGCGATTGTCAAAGGGATATAAAAGCAACTGAAGTTGTTTGATGACTGATTGCGGTGTTGCAGTGGAAGGCGTGGTGGATGGAAAGAGGAGAGTACCATCACTGATGTTATCGTCATGCTTCCTCCCTTACGCACTTTTCCTCATTCTCTTTTGCCCTCTTTCTAGAATGTTGGGTCACCAACTTAAACAACTGATTATCTTCTGCCCCATTTTCACTAGGTCTATTTACTGGGACATTTGGTTGCGAGAACAGCTACTGCAATCTAATGTCACCACTTTTGATGAAATCCTAGCTAAGGCAATATTACTGTAAATGTCTAGAATCAGAAGTAGGGAATTAGCCGGACAAGCTTCTTCGTTGGCATCTGAATTCGACAACAGCAATACATATAAGGTTACTGCTGGCTCAGATCACCGTTCTCGGCGAGATGATAGTTTTCGTTATCATTCTCAGAGCCCCAGTTGTACTAAAAGTAACCATTCGTTGAGCCCTGAGCATCCCTGCAACACGCGTTCACCAAATCAAAGTATCCGATATGGTCAACGTTCTCTCTCTAGTGGAAGAACCAGACCTGATTTCAGAAGATTAGGAATTGATAACCTATGTTTCCGATGTACTAAGCCGATTCATGGTTTGTCAGAATGCCGAGTCAGTAGATATGATATTAGATGTGAATTTTGTGGAAGAGAAGGTCGTCTTGCCAAGGTGTGTATCACCAGCCTAATGCGAAATTCCAAATCCAGAGCAGATAGTTCCAGCTCAACAAAATCAATTTCAGTTATCCTATGCGATTCCCAGGATCATTCATACAGTGTGAGTAAAGCAGAACCTAATTTTTGTCCATTACATGTAGAATTATTTGAAGTTACTGATAAATATATGGTTACTGTATCACTAAACAACAAGACACAGTGTTTTGAAGTTTACTCTGGTGCATGTTTTACTCTGCTTCCTCAAGATGCATTTGATGAACTGGATCTAGATTTACTCTTACAACAATCTAGAATTGCCTTTTGTTCATATATATATATATATATATATATATATATATATTGTCCCTATGGGCTATTCAGCATTACTTGGAAGATTGTGGTTTAGGAGACTTGGTATTGAATTAAAGGAAATAGATGCTAGTAAGGAAACTCCACTAATGTCATATCCAATTAATGCTGCCTCTTCAGTTGATGACATAATTAATGAATTTCCTGATGTTTTTGAAGAAAGAATTGGACATGTTCCAAAATTTCAAGTAAAGTTACAGTTACATGAAGGAGCTAAACCAGTATTTACGTGAGAACGGGATGTTCCCTATGCACTTTGTGAATGAATTGAAAGGGAGCTAGACTCATTAGAAGCAGCTGGGGTCACATCTCCTGTATCATCAAGTGATTGGGGGTCGCCGTTGGTCGTTATTCCCAAGCCAAATGGAGGAGTTAAATTATGTGTTGATTACAAATGTGGGGTAAATAAGAAACTTGTTGCTGCAAATTACCCCATAAGATGAATTGATAATGTGTTGAACAGCCTATGTGATTCCAAATTTTTTTTTGTGAATTGGACTAGTTCAAAGCATATCTACACTTGAAAGTTGATAATGAAAGTGCTACAATCTAGACTATATCTACATATTGTGGCACATATAGAATGAATCATCTAAGTTTTGGAATAAAAACAGCACCATCCAAATTTAACCGAATCATTTCACAAATCCTCAGGGGACTTCCAAAAACAGAAGCCTATTTTGACTACTTAATCATGCACGGATCAACCCTGGAGGAGTGCATACACAATTTGCTGTTATGTCTGAAGAGATGATCTGATTGTGATCCGCATGTCAACTGAGCTAAGTGTTCTTTCTTCGAAGAGAGAATTGAATATTTGGGTCATGTTATCCAGCGTTATACCATTAGTAAGCCCCCAGAGAGCTGTTAATGACATGCCCCATCCTACAAACATTGATGAACTACGCAGATTTTTGGGACTGATCACATACTACTTCAGGTTTATACCATATTTCTCCACCATGTCATATCCATTACGTTACCTGCTCTGCAAAGGTCAGTGTTATATATGGACTTTGGAATGTGAAGCCGCATTCCTCAAGTTAAAGGCAGAGTTGTGTAGTGATAGGGTCTTAACGCCCTATGATCCAATATTACCAGAATTACCAAAATTACCAGTTCAAGTCCAACAGATCTTGCCTCTGTTCTTAGCCATTTAATTGATGGACAAGAAAGGCCAATTGCTTATGCATCTTGATCATGGACTGTATTAGAACAGAACTATAGTCAACTAGACAGCGAGGCTTTGGCAATCATGTTTGCTGTCAACCACTTTTACGCCTATGTTTTTGGCAGGTACTTCATACTAGTGAACGACAATGAGATGCTAACACGTATTTTTCAGCAAACCAAAGCTCTACCACAGATGACATCTGCTTGTCTATTACGATATGTTTCAATCTTGTCAGGATTTGATTACACAGTTCAGTTTAAGAAGGGTGCAGAGAACCAAAACGTTGACTGTTTATCTCAGGCTTCCCTACAGCAAGTCCATTCATCAACAGATATCTCCATTGGAGATGAAGTTCATCAGTTATTTATGCACCTAATTTTTCAAATTTAAAGCAAACGAATTACATTTCATACCATCCAGGATGAAACACTTAAAGATCATGAACTGAGTAAACTTGTTTTTGATTTACAGAATGAACGGATGGTTTCTGAATATACTCTAAATGAGGGTATGCTGTATAGACAAGATAGAGTTATTATCCCTTCCAGACTAAGAAATCAGGTTTTAAATGAACTTCACGAAACTCATTTGGGCATCATGAAGATGAAACAGCTGGTCCATCGCTACGTCTATTGGCCTGGAATTGATCGAGACATTGAACGCCTAGTAAAAAGATAATACCAATGTAGTTGGTCCGTTATTGGACATTATAAATTTTCCAGCTGTCAAATGTGTACATTGACAAGAGCAAATCCACCCAAAATCACCAGTGCATCCATGGGATGAACCAGAAGAGAACTGGGAAAGAGTGCATATTGATTATGCAGGACTTTTTGAAAACTACAACTTTCTAATTTGTGTGGATGTCAAATCGAAATGGGCACAAGTGCAAGTTATGAATCTCATTCCGTATTGACGGTTATCACTTTACAAAAGAAAATATTTATAAAATCCTCCTATCAATACAATTCAAGTCATCTGTTAGATGAAGCAAAGTCTATACATGTTTCAGCCTAATCTCAAGGCCATCTTCAGTAGTAAAACAATGATTACATAATATATAAACAAATTAAAAAACGTAATGACATGAAGTGACAGTAATCATGATTAGTGAGTTAAAAACACATTGAGGTGCAAAGTCCTCTCGTCTAATAGATCTTGGTGACTGTTAAATAAAACACTATGCTGAGGAGTGTAGTGAGACCGTCAATACTACGAATAAAACGTGTAACATCTGTAATGAGAAAAAAGGAATATATGAGTGGATGAAGAACAAGTTAAAAATGATGTACCAAAAGAAAACTCATATGACTTACTTGTAACAAAAAAAGTTGTCGTCTCGAATGGAGATGACCTTGTCGGTCTCAAGTCACATTGACAACTAAGCCTGTGTGTGGCTTACTGTGTATCTGTGTCGATGTGGTTGGGAGGGGTAATGGAGGGAGAGGGGCAGGGAGGGAGGGAAGTTGTGATTCGCGGAAGGAGGGTGTTGATGGAAGGGCGGGTCTTGTTCTAGTGTGTTGGTAGTGAAACTCTTTTTTATTAATGAACTGTTCGCAGATGAGCGGGACAAAAGTTTCCAATAAAATATTTTTCTTTTCGTTGATTTCATTTAAGTTATAGACGGGATTGTTATATTGGTCGATATCTATATATATATTCTCTAGTATATTAAGTAAGGGACCTTTCTGTTCGTAATGCAGGATCTTTAAATCTTGATCAATTGTTGTGTATTTATGATTTTTCTCTCTACAATGTTCACTCATGGCTGAGTAGCGATTATACTTTAGGGCATTAAGATGTTCGGAGTATCTTACATTGAAACTGCGGCCTGTTTGCCCAATATACGTTGAAAGACATGATTGGCATTTTAATTTGTATATTTCAGAGTTAGAAAATTTTTTGCTGTTCCTTTATCCTTTATCCCGTAAGAATTTTAGAAAGGAAATAAACACCATTTATGCAATAGCCGAAGGTAATGGTTTCAGTAAAGCTTTCGTGAATAAAATTCTCAATAAATTTAGAAATAAACCCAAGACCACCTTAGAAAAACAATCTTCCCATAAAGAGAAGTTCACCACGTTTACCTTTAATAATAATAATATATATCCTATTTCAAACATCTTTAAAAAGCACAAGTTACAAGTAGCTTTCAAGACCGTTCACTCCAATACAAAAATGTTTTTTAATTCTCATACTGTCAACAGCAAAAAATTTTCTAACTCTGGAATATACAAATTAAAATGCCAATCATGTCTTTCAACGTATATTGGGCAAACAGGCCGCAGTTTCAATGTAAGATACTCCGAACATCTTAATGCCCTAAAGTATAATCGCTACTCAGCCATGAGTGAACA
This sequence comes from Anabrus simplex, assembly GCF_040414725.1. NCBI lineage: Eukaryota > Metazoa > Arthropoda > Insecta > Orthoptera > Tettigoniidae > Anabrus > Anabrus simplex. The sequence goes on from NC_090270.1 coordinate 318,887,311, forward strand.
TTGTAGAGAGAAAAATCATAAATACACAACAATTGATCAAGATTTAAAGATCCTGCATTACGAACAGAAAGGTCCCTTACTTAATATACTAGAGAATATATATATAGATATCGACCAATTTAACAATCCCGTCTATAACTTAAATGAAATCAACGAAAAGAAAAATATTTTATTGGAAACTTTTGTCCCGCTCATCTGCAAACAGTTCATTAATAAAAAAGAGTTTCACTACCAACACACTAGAACAAGACCCGCCCTTCCATCAACACCCTCCTTCCGCGAATCACAACTTCCCTCCCTCCCTGCCCCTCTCCCTCCATTACCCCTCCCAACCACATCGACACAGATACACAGTAAGCCACACACAGGCTTAGTTGTCAATGTGACTTGAGACCGACAAGGTCATCTCCATTCGAGACGACAACTGTTTTGTTACAAGTAAGTCATATGAGTTTTCTTTTGGTACATCATTTTTAACTTGTTCTTCATCCACTCATATATTCCTTTTTTCTCAGTACAGATGTTACACGTTTTATTCGTAGTATTGACGGTCTCACTACACTCCTCAGCATAGTGTTTTATTTAACAGTCACCAAGATCTATTAGACGAGAGGACTTTGCACCTCAATGTGTTTTTAACTCACTAATCATGATCACTGTCACTTCACGTCATTACGTTTTTTAATTTGTTTATATATTATGTAATCATTGTTTTACTACTGAAGATGGCCTTGAGATTAGGCTGAAACATGTATAGACTTTGCTTCATCTAACAGATGACTTGAATTGTATTGATAGGAGGATTTTATAAATATTTTCTTTTGTAAAGTCATTTTTCAAAGCAATGAATTTTGCACCTATTGTTCAACAAATGGAATTTTTCAAAAATTCATTGCACCTGGTCACCCAGCCACTAACAGCTTAGCAGAACGACACGTTCAAATATTGAAGAATCGTCTCTGTTCTGTCCGACTCGTTGGCTGAATGGTCAGCGTACTGGCCTTCGGTTCAGAGGGTCCCGGGTTCGATTCCCGGCCGGGTCGGGGATTTTAACCTTAATTGGTTAATTCCAATGGCCCGGGGGCTGGGTGTTTGTTATGTCCCCAACATCCCTGCAACTCACACACCACACATAACACTATCCTCCACCACAACAACACACAGTTACCTATACATGGCAGATGCCGCCCACCCTCATCGGAGGGTCTGCCTTACAAGGGCTGCAATCGGCTAGTAATAGCCACACGAAATTATTATTGTCTCTGTTCTGACTCAAATGATAATGTCCCAATCAACGAGAAAATACAAAATATTCTGTTTCGATACTGTGCTACACACCTTGCATGTGGAAAGTCACCAGCAGAGTTGTACCTGAACCGTAAAATGAGCATTCGCCTTGATGCTTTCTTCTTTATCTGACCTCAACCTTCATTATCCGTAGTCAAACGAGGACAATTGTTTCAAGTGGGGGAGACAGTCTAGGTGCGTTTCTTCTGCAATAAGAAGTACACTTGGAAATTTGGCAAAGTTGTAAAGAAGTATGGTCAGCGACACTACCTAGTTATTTTGGATGAATCAGAAAGAACACCAAAACACCATATTGATCAACTGCGTGGGTAACTGATTCAACCTAAATATATATTTGGTAGCATGTTCAGAACATAACAAGGGAGAAATAGAAAAGAAACATAAAAGGACAATCCCCAGATCTACAAATAGTTTGGCTCTAAGTTCACCCTCCTGACAAAGCTGGGAAGCAGAAACGAGCTCATCAGGGGCTGAGAAGAACTGGGATTGATGAGGAGAGAATCAATCAATCAATCACCACTGATCTGCATTTAAGACAGTTGTCCAGGTGGCAGATTCTCTAGTCTTTTCTTAAATAATTGCAAAGAATTTGGAAATTTATTGAACATCTCCCTTGGAAAATTATTCCAATCCCTCTTCCTATAAATGAATATTTGCCCCAATTTGTTCTCTTGAATTGCAACTTTATCTTCATGTTGTGATCTTTCATACTTTTAAAGACACCACTCAAACTTATTCATCTACTAATGTCATTCCAGACCATCTCTCCACTGACAGCCCGGAACATACCACGTAATTTAACAAATTGACAGTAATTAATTGTTCCACCTTATCGATACAATATGCTGCGTGCCAGTGGCATATGCTGGGATCAAGAAGTGGGCTACCAGTAGATTTAGGTTACCCCTTTTAGATGGTTGGTTTAATGAATGTGAAGCCTGCAGCATTTTGAGCTGCAACTAAAAACCAACGGAGAAGCCTGTGGTGTTGTGAAAGCTGCTTCACAAGCTACTGCCCTGGCCTCTGCTACTGCCAATGCTCAACCCTTGATCAGTGGAGATGGTAGCCTAAGGTTTAGCAAATTAAAGTCCGGTTTTGTGGCTAAATGGACAGAATACTTGCCTTTGGTCCGATGGCCCCAGATCAATTTTCAGAATCAACCCCCTCATACTATTAATTCCCCTGGCTTGGGGACTGGATGTTCATGACGTCTTTGCCATTCATTTTATCCTCATTAGGACACCACCAAGCCTATATAGATGCCATGCACCATTATTATTAAATACAAATGCTGGATTTTACAGTGGTCGTTCACTCTCGGGGGATCAGTGGTGGTGTCCAACCCATTATCACGGGTTCGATTCCAACCAACAAAAGAGAACCTTGAAAGATTGCATTCCATTTTAGATGATCTACCTATAAAAAGAAAAGTATATTACTCCTATAACAGGAGTCCTGCAGTGTCTTCCTACAAGGATGTAGAAGTAAACGGAAGTGAAATACCAGCACTATGTTATCTATATGATTAAGTCAGAAGTATGAGGTGAGGAGGTATATACGATGAGTAACGCATGGTTGATAGCTAGCAGTGGCAAACTGACGGACCAAAGCCTAGCACACTTATCCCCCTCGGTCAATGCTCCTATCCGTTATACAGCAGCATGCTGCATGGGGCGAGTAGAGGGGAGAGGGACGAGAGTGTGGGCTGCGATATCAGGTAAAAACATTAAATATGCAAAGACATAGTCTTCTCAAGTTGATCTTTAAAAAATACTCAACTACTTAAAAAGTATTGGAAGGGGCTAAGGGGGAGGAGGTGAAAGAGACTTAAAAAAACTTATGTAAACTGTGACAGTTTGTCATAATGTTCATCTAAAAAGTCTGTATACACTTTTACGCCGTGATCAATAAAAAACTAGGGTAATATGTGTCTTCTTACTGCACTGTGTTCCTGGAAAACTCATTAGCAGATCTTAAAATACTCTGTAATTGAATGGTCATTATGAAGTTGATATTTTGCAATTGTGACCTCAAAATTAAAGTGTCCAAATAAATTTTGCTAGTCTTGGAAGCGGTCCCACACTTACAGCTGTCACAAGCCTTTGTTTTTCTACAAAAAAATACTATGAGTCTCATCAATTTTTAGATCTGCTAATGAATTTTTCAAGAGCACAGTGCAATAAGAAGACACATTTTACCCTCATTTTTTTTTTTATTGAAATGAAATGGCGTATGGCTTTTAGTGCCAGGAGTGTCCGAGGGCAGGTTTGGCTCGCCAGATGTAGGTCATTTGATTTGACTCCCGTAGGCGACCTGCGCATCATGATGAGGATGAAATGATGATGAATACGACACATACACCCAGCCCCCGTGTCAGCGAAATTAACCAATTATGGTTAAAATTCCCGACCCTGCTGGGAATCGAACCCGGGACCCTTGTGACCAAAGGCAAGCCCGCTAACCATTTAGCCATGGAGCCGGACATTTTTTTATTGATCACGGTGTATAAGTGTGTACAAAGACCTTTAGATGAACATTATGACAAACTGTCACAGTTGTAGTTATAATTGTTTTTAAGCCTGCTCTTTCACCTCCTTCCCCTTAGCCCCTTCCAATATTTTTTAAGTAGTAGAGTATTTTTTTTAAGATCATCTTAAGAAGACTATGTCTTTGCACAGAAATGTTTTTACCTGAACAAAGATATCCGTAGCTGATGATGTTTATAATAAAACAAAACATGTACTACTACTAATTTGCGATCTTGCTTAAGGCACACAACATATTGTATCGATAAGTTGGAACACTAATTGCTGTCAATTGTTAAATTACTCTACACATTGATGCAGATCACGAAGTTGATTACTTACATATACCACTTAATAATAATATAAGAGAATTTATTGGACTCCAACCTATTCAGTACATTACAGGATGTTAACATTTTTAGTTCAACATCATTAAAATGGAGACATGTTTCGCCCCCCATGTGAGGCACCATCAGTCATATCAAAGCACCTCAAAATTAAACCAGACGTCTGGTTGGAAATTGTGAACATAATACACTGACTGACAGAGCAAATGCAACACCAAGAAGGAGTGGTCAGAACTTTATGCCAATTGCAGGGTAGACTGACGTCACTGAGGTATGCTCATGATGCGAAATGCGCCGCTGTGCTGCACACGTAGCGAACGATAAATGGGACACGGCGTTGGCGAATGGCCCACTTCGTACCGTGATTTCTCAGCCGACAGTCATTGTAGAACGTGTTGTCGTGTGCCACAGGACACGTGTATAGCTAAGAATGCCAGGCCGCCGTGAACGGAGGCATTTCCAGCAGACAGGCGACTTTACGAGGGGTATGGTGATCGGGCTGAGAAGGGCAGGTTGGTCGCTTCGTCAAATCGCAGCCGATACCCACAGGGATGTGTCCACGGTGCAGCGCCTGTGGCGAAGATGGTTGGCGCAGGGACATGTGGCACGTGCGAGGGGTCCAGGTGCACCCCGAGTGACGTCAGCACGCGAGGATCGGCGCATCCGCCGCCAAGCAGTGGCAGCCCCGCACGCCACGTCAACCGCCATTCTTCAGCATGTGCAAGACACCCTGGCTGTTCCAATATCGACCAGAACAATTTCCCGTCGATTGGTTGAAGGAGGCCTGCACTCCTGGCGTCCGCTCAGAGGACTACCATTGACTCCACAGCATAGACGTGCACGCCTGGCATGGTGCCGGGCTAGAGCGACTTGGATGAGGGAATGGCGGAACGTCATGTTCTCCGATGAGTCACGCTTCTGTTCTGTCAGTGATAGTCACCGCAGACGAGTGTGGCGTCGGCGTGGAGAAAGGTCAAATCTGGCAGTAACTGTGGAGCGCCCTACCGCTAGACAACGCGGCATCATGGTTTGGGGCGCTATTGCGTATGATTCCACGTCACCTCTAGTGCGTATTCAAGGCACGTTAAATGCCCACCGCTACGTGCAGCATGTGCTGCGGCCGTTGGCACTCCCGTACCTTCAGGGGCTGCCCAATGCTCTGTTTCAGCAGGATAATGCCCGCTCACACACTGCTCACATCTCCCAACAGGCTCTACGAGGTGTACAGATGCTTCCGTGGCCAGCGTACTCTCCGGATCTCTCACCAATCGAACACGTGTGGGATCTCATTGGACGCCGTTTGCAAACTCTGCCCCAGCCTCGTACGGACGACCAACTGTGGAAAATGGTTGACAGAGAATGGAGAACCATCCCTCAGGACACCATCCGCACTCTTATTGACTCTGTACCTCGACGTGTTTCTGCGTGCATCGCCGCTCGTGGTGGTCCTACATCCTACTGAGTCGATGCCGTGCGCATTGTGTAACCTGCATATCGGTTTGAAATAAACATCAATTATTCGTCCGTGCCGTCTCTGTTTTTTCCCCAACTTTCATCCCTTTCGAATCACTCCTTCTTGGTGTTGCATTTGCTCTGTCAGTCAGTGTATGTAAGAAAGAAGTACATTAAAAAACACTTACAAGGTCCTATCTTAGACGAAATAACAATAGACTAGTTGCACATAGTAAAATACGCTAGTGGTTTCTTAATATTAAAATGAGGCCATCATATGTACAGTATAACAATGAAAGTAATTAAAGTCTATCTGATATTGAGTTCGAAGGTAGTTCTGCGTAGTATATACCAATGTTGGCAAAATAAAATACAAATTTACAATGAACTGTACACTTATTTATAATTGTTAAAATTGATGAGGTGAAATATTCCAATTTTGTTTATTTGCGATTTTGGCTCCAACCAAAATAATTCGCCCTAGGATTCATGAGGTAGTCAACTCCGTTGGTCACTCTCTATATGAATGGAGTGTACAGTGCAAGTGAACAGCTTTTGTTGATTATAAAATGAGGCTGTGCTAAGACAGAATTAAAATAACACTTGCTTCAAATGAAGACAGTTAAAATATCATTAGATTCTTCCTAGTTGACTAGAGGTTTGCATATATTTTTGTTGTTGAAGTGTGGAAAAGTCAGTTGTTGGTTGAATGGGCAACGGTCGAAAATGTTGTGCAGTGCAATCGGTGTTTGAGCTGTGCTACGTATGAGGGAATCTGAAATTGGAGGATTTGTCTTAATTAGTTAAGTGAAATGACGGAAAAAGAGATGAAAAGGGGGGAAATCATTGAGAAATGAAAATGTGAAAGTTAAAGCCTACCTTAAAAGCTGTTCAGCTGTTACCTAATTGCTAGGAGATTTGTGGAGCACTGGCTGTCGCTGATGTCCTGCTCCTTGTGTTGTATGTGTGACGTCTTAGAGGAGGGGAGTGGATTTGAGAAGGCGGAGCTGTGGGTATGCGATTGGCGCTTGGGGAGGAGTTGTGTGTATTGGAGGGAGAATAGGGGTGCGATGAGTTGAGCGGCTTAGTGGGGGTGCTTGGAGAGCTTGTTTTTAGGACGTTAGCAAGTCTTTTGTCTTTCAGATTTAAACTATTGAGCGAAAATATTAATTGTTCATAAAGAGGGCTTCGGTTGTCTATTGGATCATTTAAATTTTTATTCTTATTATATTTTTGGTCCAAAAAAATGTATAAATTTTCGAACTCGGTCATGAGCCTGCCTTTATCTAGTCTTTTTAAAATTTGGAGATCCTGTTTTATTGTGGTAAAACTATGTCTGGTGTCTTTCATATGGATGTTCATGGCTGAGTGTTTATTGTGCTTTTGGGCATTGAAATGTTCTGCATATCTAATTGCAAAGTTTCTACCAGTTTGACCGATATATGAACTATTACATTCAGCACATTTCAGTCTATAAATGCCAGAGCCCGAAAATTTATTGTTGTCCGAGTTTATCTTATTGTGGTTGAAGAATAGCTTTTGATTAGAATTATGGGTCTTATAGGCTATCTTAATATCATGTTTTTTTAAAGGGGTAGCGATTTGATGTATGATGGGGTTAATGTAGGTGAAAGATGCGTATTTAGGCTTATTTATTTTTATTGGGGAGAGGTTCTTGGCCAATTTCAATTTCACTTTATTGATTATTTTCTGTATGATTGAGGGATTGTATCCATTGAAAACAGCTATTTCTTTTATGGTATTTATTTCTTTTTTTAAATTGACGGATGACATGGGAATTTTTAACGCTCTGTACACTAAACTGTAAAACGAGGCTTGTTTGTGCGATTGTGGGTGAAGAGAATTTTGTTTTATAGCTGTGGGAGTGAATGAAGGTTTTCTGTAAATTTGGAAATCAAAATTGTTTAAAGTCCTGGTGATTGTAATGTCTAAAAAATTGATGAAATTATTGTCCTCATCTTCTTTAGTAAACTTGATGCAATTATCAAGGCTGTTTAAGTAAGTTAGTATGTCTTCACTATTGTTGCAGCTTTTGTCTATTATTGCTAATGTGTCATCGACATAGCGTAGCCAAAGACACAAACCATTAATGCTGTTTGTTATTTTACTATTTTCGAGGTTGTCCATATAAATTTCGGCGAGTATTCCCGAAATGGGATCACCCATGGCTAGACCTTCTTGTTTGTATATCTTATTATTGAACGTAAAATAATTGTTATGAAGGACGAAGGTTAGTAATTTTAAGCATTCTTCAATTTCTAACCAACTTAAGGTGCTGTTACAATAAATAAACTTGATATTTCCACCTATTCAATACAATTTTAATGCTGTTATTCAATTTAATATGTTGTAATTTTAATGCTGTTATTCCATTTCATATGTTGTAATTGAATAACAGCATTAAAATTGTATTGAATAGGTGGAAATATCAAGTTTATTTATTGTAATTCTTGGTTCAATACGGAAAAATGAAATTTCTTACATGAACTTAAGGTGCTGTGTTTAGAAAGATTAGTTCGTATGATTTCGATAGTTTTCTTAGCGGGAATGTTCGAGAACATGTTGGTAATGTCAAATGAGCACATTATGTGGTTAGGCTGCAAATTAAATTTATTTAAAGTTTCGCATAGTTCTGTTGAGTTTTTTTATAGGGTGTTTATTGTGAAATGTGAAGTGTTTCTTAAGGAATTTTTGGAGGAACTGTGAAGTTTTGTACGTTGGGCTGTTTCAGCTATTTATGATGGGTCGAATGGGAACGTAATTTTTATGTATTTTTGGGAGTGATCTGACGGTGGGTAATTTGGGATTCATGTTGATGAGTTTTTGATGTTCGTGTTCATTAAATAAAAAGGGTGAATTTTTTAGGAGTGCTTTTAAATTACGCTGAGTTTTTAAGATAGGATCTTTTGAAATTATTGAGTAAGAATTGTCGGAAAAGAAATCCTCCATTTTTTGGATGTAGTCATGTTTCTTCATTAGGACTACGGTATTGCCTTTGTCGGCTTTCGTTACTATAACATTATTGGTGTCTACCTTTTTTTATTTTTATTCGTGGGTTTGTTTGAGAACGGTGAATTTATTGATGTTGGAAACTTCTTTTACAAGGGTGGGTAATTTCTTTTTTATCTCATATCTCACGTCATTTTGTCTGTCGAAGGGAATTTGTTTATTTATGTTGGATTCAACTTCGGCTATTGTGGTAATTATGTCCTCGGCTTTATGTGGACTAGGCCAATTATATTTTAGGCCTTGGTCAAACAAATGAATTTTATTGTCCGAAAATGAGGTGTTAGATAAATTGATAGTGGTTGGAGTATTTTTCCATGAGGGGGTGAAAGTTTCTCTATTTTTGTTTTGGTTTAAGGATTTAGCTTTCTCTTCTAATAGACATGTCAACTTGTGGTCTAAGGTTTTTTGCTTTTTGTCTAATATGTTCTGCAATTTGTGTGCAATGTGTCTTTGGTATGAGCTCCATTCGAGAGGTGATAATGATTGAGCAGTGATCAGATGTTCCCGGTAAAGCTGCAGGTTTAGTGGGGATTTTTTTCTATACATTAGTTTAATTTCATTTCTGAGCCAGATGGTGTTGACTTTATTTTGGACGTCTTTAGATTTGAGTGTTGGAATGTTTTTCCTTTGAGTCGATTTTAAGAAATTAGGCACCAGACCTAATCTTAAACATTCTTTTAAGAATAAAATATCTTTAGAAATTTTACCGATTTTGATTTTGAGGTTTTGATATCTATTTTTATTTTTATTAGCCTGGTTGGCCTTATCATTACAAGTAATGAAAATCATTTTATTTTCCATATTGAAAGAATCTCAGTAATAATATAAGAGAATTTATTGGACTCCAACCTATTCAATACATTACAGGATGTTAACATTTTTAGTTAAACATCGTTAAAATGGAGACATGTTTCGCCCCCCATGTGGGGCATCATCAGTCATATCAAAGCACCTCAAAGCACTACGTAGAACTACCTTCGAACTCAATATCAGATAGACTTTAATTACTTTCATTGTTATACTGTACATATGATGGCCTCATTTTGATATTAAGAAACCACTAGCGTATTTTACTATGTGCAACTAGTCTATTGTTATTTCGTCTAAGATAGGACCTTGTAAGTGTTTTTTAATGTACTTCTTTCTTACATATTATGTTCACAATTTCCAACCAGACGTCTGGTTTAATTTTGAGGTGCTTTGATATGACTGATGATGCCCCACATGGGGGGCGAAACATGTCTCCATTTTAACGATGTTGAACTAAAAATGTTAACATCCTGTAATGTATTGAATAGGTTGGAGTCCAATAAATTCTCTTATATTATTATTGAGATTCTTCCAATACGGAAAATAAAATGATTTTCACTACTTGTAATATACCACTTAGTCGAGCAGCTTGTCTCCTTTCTCCCAAGTCTTCCCATCCTAAACTTTGCAACACTGTTGTAACGCTACTCTAGCTGCTTTTCTTTGGATTTTTTCCTCTTCATGAATCAAGTACCATAATCCTGGTGAGGGTCCCATACACTGGAGCCATACTCTAGTTGGGGTCTTACCGAGCTCGATAGCTGCAGTCGCTTACGTGCGGCCAGTATCCAGTAATCGGGAGATAGTGGGTTCGAGTCCCACTGTCGGCAGCCCTGAAGATGGTTTTCCGTGGTTTCCCATTTTCACACCAGGCAAATGCCGGGGCTGTACCTTAATTAAGGCCACGGCCGCTTCCTTCCAATTCCTAGGCCTTTCCTATCCCATTGTCGCCATAAGACATATCTGTGTCGGTGCGACGTAAAGCAAATAGCAAAAGTTGGGGTCTTACCAGAGACTTACATGTCCTCTCCTTTACATTCTTACTACAACCTCTAATTACACTCATAGCCATGTGAAGAGATCTGTACCCTTTATTTACAATCCCATTTATGTGATTACACCAATGAAGTTCTTTCCTTATATTAACACCTAGGTACCCATAAGGAGCTTTTTGCCCCATCAATGAAGTAATTAAAACTGAGAGGACAGTTCCTATCAGTGAAACTCACAACCTGACTTTTAATCCCATTTATTATCATACCATTGCCTGCTGTCCATCTCACAATATTGTCAAGGTCTTTCTGCAGTTGTCCCCAATCTTGTAACTTATTTATTATTCTATACAGAATAATATCATTTTGCAAAAAGCCTCATCTGTAATTCCAGTTCTTTACTCATATCATAGAGCATAAAGGTCAATAATGCTCCCTTGAGGAATTCCCCTCTTAATGATTACAAGATCAGATAAAAGCTGTAGATGGCAATGAATGAAGATGTGGAGATAATCGTTTAGTGTTTTCAATCTGTTTCTCCCTCTTCCCACATGGACCTGTCATTGTAGTTTTCCTGTTATATGTTCCTTTTATTGTTCCTGTTTTTCTATATATAAGTATTAACAGCAGATGAGAATGAAGTAGACAAGATTTAGGAGTGATGGATTAGTCGTCGTCAACAGTGGGGTTTGCCTGCGCCGTTATGTATCTGCGAGGCTATTGAAATCAAGAGACATCCGAACAATATGAATTTAGAAGAAGGATATAAAATCAGTAATTCTTTGATGACTATCATACATAGATTAAGACATACAGACCACAACATAAACACGCAGGTCGAACCTCCTATTATATAACAGCGCGGGCAAACCTCACTACCCGGCTGTGACACATACCTTTCAGAATTCTCATGAGACAGCCAGGGGGCTTACATCAGCCAGAAAGGCTAGGATATATAAACCAAGGTCAGGAACCACTCTTTGTTGTGTGATTGCTGCCTGGGAGACTGACTACCTCGGATCAAGTAGGGGTATTTCAGTCGCCTTGACAAAGAATACTGCAATGTATTCAAAACGTTGGTAAACTGTACGTATTGTACAGAAAACAACAACACGGTTCAACCTGGAATAGAAATGAAATAGCTGATTTCATAATTTAATAGTTTAAAAAAATTAGGGGAACAGGTTTTGTAATGTCTGGTATGTGAACATTAATTTGGTAGATGAGGTTCCAATGGTCATACAGCATACCTTGAGACCTTAGTTACTCAGGGTATGTCAAATCAAAGTTATACTCCATCTGTAGGCATAGCCATACATTAAACTGTCAGGTGACTTCTCAAAACAAAGTGAATAGCAGTGTGTCCGTGTGTCATTGTGAGGTACACAGACTACTGTGGTCATTGGAGCACATTGTGCGTCAACGAGCACATTTCATGAGACATATAATGAGGTTCAAGTCGAAAGGGCAGTCACTTTGATCCAGGAAGGATGGACTTTTTGTTGTATTGCTGTGGATCTCAATGTCTCTATTCACCGCTTGTGGAATGACTAGAATGAGACAGGCCAGTTCACAGGAGGGTTGGACAAGTTCGTGGACACATGACAATCCCACGTGATGACCGATATATGACCATCTGTGCTTTGCAGTGTCATTCAGCAACTGCCAGAGAACTGCAACAAGACCTCAGGAGGGTCACTGGAGTCATGGTGTCTGACCAGACAGTAAGGAACAGGTGAAGAGAAGTGTCTTTACAATGCAGACATCCTGTTCGAGTGCACCGTTTAACGCATCAACATCGTGCAGCTCATCTTCTGTTTGTATCCACGTCAACTGGCAACTTCACCAGTGGAGACCTGTGTTGTTCACAGACGAGTCCAGATTTCTCCTGACACAGCGTGATGGATGTCAACGTGGATGGAGAAGCCGTGCTGAGCAGTACATGCCAAATGTTGTCCAGCAAGGTGACCGATTTGGACAAGATTCTGTCATGCTGTGGGGTGGCATCAGTATTGATGGCTATACGGATCTCGTCGTCATCCGTGGTAATCTTACCACTGCGGGTTACGTCGAGCAGATACTGCTACAGCATGTGTTGGTTGCTGCATACGGTGTTGGCTCTGAATTGGTACTCATGCACGACAATGCCAGGGCTCATGTAGCGCGCATCACCAGAGCTGTCTTGCGAGAACTGGACATTCAAGAGATGGAATGACCAGCAGTGAGTCCAGAACTTAATCCCATCAAACATGTGTGGGATAAGCTTAACAGAAGTGTTCCCCTAATTTTATTGAACTGTGTATTTTAAAGAAAGACAAAAGGGTAGGAGAGGTTGCAGTATACAATTTCTAATCCCTAGATTGTGTGCCAAAAGCCTGGATTGAATTCCAAACCTTTCCGCAGTGCTCATATGGAGTAAGGGCATATGGCGCTGTTGATGGTGATTCGTCCGTCGGATGGGGACGTAAAGCCTTGGGCAGACCCCTTGATGCTATTCTACAGGAGTAGGCTATGTGCCTGCACCGGGTTTCACCCTCTCCCTTCCTACTATCATGTATCACAAACTTTCATTTTATCTCATAAACTCCTTCCACTGAAGAGGTTTACGTCAGGAAGGGCATTCGGTCGTAATAACTCACGCAGTGAAACGGGAACACGGTTGGGCATACACGCAAAGAAGGAAGGTAACTTCCCTAACCTCAAACATTACCTAGTTTATGACAAACTTGACATTTGAAATGCGCACGAATGCGCACGCTTATACTCCATATTAACAAGGCAAGAATTTTGTTTAACGGAGCCAGTTGTAAACAACAGCGAAAAAAGTAAATCTTTAATCCTTTATTTCATTAGCATTTTACATTTAATGTAAGGAGCAAGATCGGTTTAAGATATTGAATCAAAGAGATATTCGGAAAGGGTTGACAAAGTTCATGGACATTACGTTTTGCTGTTCCGTACTACGGTACGCTCTCTTGCTGTTGCATAATATTGTCGAAGCCGATTCAAGCGTCATTAATGTTTTTTTGTGAGCAAATTAGTGAGTGCTAGCAAATAAAGTAGCACAAATTCAATGTTACTCCAATGCGCCTTCTTGTAGCAAATACGAGAACTACTCACTTTCTCCTGATCCTTTCGACCCAAACAGCTGATTGTTATTTACAGTCCCAAATTTTGTGTACTGTAGGTTGCCGGTAGAAACTGATGTGTTGAGCAGTTTGTTCAATCATAGTAAATTCATCTTCATGTTATGATTTCAGGAAGACTAATTCCATGTCCGATAGTACTGAGTTTGGTTAGACGAGTGACAAGTGAGTCAAATGTAAATAGTGGTGTTTTAGCTGCTGGTGTGAGTGACAATAAACAGCTGTTTTATACCAAGAAGTTAGAGTTGACAACTCCTAACTTAAGCAAGTATGTTTGACTCTGACATAGTTTTGCCTATTTTTCTGGAAATTATTAACTTCTCTTGAATACTTTCTGTTTTGTGTATTTAAAACTAGGTCACATCAAGGTTAAGACTGGTTAATACTGCTTGTGTTGTCCTCCAGCTGTATCAAAAAGAATAACAACCTATTAGAAAAGTTGATTTGTTGCATGATGGCATGGCATGTTCTGAAGGCGACTTGCAATATTATTTATTTTTTCCCCTTATAATTAAAAAAAAGTAATTTACTGGAGATACCCATTGCCTATGACTCAAGGGTTTTGTTTAAAGCTCAAGGAAGCACTGAGTGCTGCATGCATTGATATGCTAGCAGGTTATTGTGCATGGGTATTTTAACTGAGAATAACAGGGAATTTTTCCCTTTATTATACATGTACCTTCCAGTAGAGTAGGCCTGCAAACCCATTTTTTCTCCTGCATAGGATTTTTGATTAGTTGTAGTTATGTTCGGAATGAATGGAAAGAAGTGACAGATGGTGGTGGTATATTCTAGAAATTCAGATAGAAAATTGCTAGTTCTTGAGAAAGTGACAATTGCAGGAAATTCATTTCTAGTATATTCTGCAGTGTTTGTGCATACTAACAGCTATACACTTGAGGTACTGTGCTTGTTAGCTTAAACAAAAACAATTGTATAGGGAAGGTCTGCAGTACTATTCTAGAATGTGTTCTTAATTTACTTGGCTAACAGATGTTTTAATTTGCATAATTCAAAATGTAATACTGTCTTTCAAAGAAAGTCAATTGCAGTTCCCTCTTAGCAGTGCTCGTGTGCAGTTGAGTTGACAGTTGCTGTGAGGAGGTAGCGTGGACGGTATAGAGTAGTGCTTTTGCGAGTGTAATACGTAAGTTATGGGGGAGCAAAGTGGTGGTGAGGAGTCTCCTGATCCTTCAACCCTCAAAGTTGCTCGGGAAGAGACAGTTCAAATGGAACAGGATGAGGATGATAGTCTAAGTGAGAATAGTAGTACAGTGAGTACACCTAATACACCCAATGAGGTAGTGAATAAAGAGACTGCTACTTTGAATTCGAAGACTGAGTCGCAGGAACTTTATCCTAGTACTCATTATGGACCTTTCATTATTTTTGTGGAGTCCACAGCATCAGGCAATGTCGGTAACATGCATCCCATGACCCTAGGTAGGACTTTCTATGAGAACAATATTCCAGGCATAAAATCAGTGGCCCGCAAGGGACGCAATAGGGTACAAATAGAATTTGTCTATGCTGTACAGGCAAATTCATTTTTGAAACACCCTATATTAGTTGAGCTGCAGTTACGGGCATACATACCTAGCTCTAATGTATTGCGGGTAGGAGTCATCAGGGGAGTAGAGAAGACCTTGACTGAGGATGCCATATTAAAGCACTTGAAGTCTTCTGCTACAATAAAATCTGTAAAACGTTTGAACCGTCGAGTTGTTAACGAAGAAGGCACACAGTATGTACCTACTGGATCTATCAAAGTGGTTTTTCGTGCACAGAAACTTCCACAGTACGTGTCTTTATATCAAGTGCATTTAGAGGTGGAACCATATGTTTTTGCTCCCATCATCTGCAAAAAATGCCAGCGGTACGGGCACGTTGATAAGCATTGCAGAGCAACAAGTCCCAGGTGTGGGAAATGTGCATTGCACCATACTACGGCGAACTGTACTGAAACTTTCTTTCAATGTGTGCATTGTCGCGGTTCCCATTCAACTGGCAATGTGGATTGTCCAACGCACCAGCAGCAGGTCCACATTAAAAAGATAATGA
Organism: Anabrus simplex; assembly: GCF_040414725.1. Classification (NCBI taxonomy): domain Eukaryota; kingdom Metazoa; phylum Arthropoda; class Insecta; order Orthoptera; family Tettigoniidae; genus Anabrus; species Anabrus simplex. The sequence continues at coordinate 318,902,982 of NC_090270.1, forward strand.
GCCACCAGAATTTATCTTTCAAGGACGCTGTTCAAAAAGTCCAACCTAGGGAATATAATCTAGTGGACACTTCTCAAAATTTTCCCCCTTTAAATGGGGAGGGGCAGACTCCTACACAGTCGAATCCCCGTAAGAGGAAATTCACTCAAGTAATTTTAAAATCCCCGAGACCAGCACCAGCCCCAGGATATGATAAGGAAGGTTACCAAAATTTGGTTCGCGAGCTTCCCCGCATGGAGATGGCGGCTTCAAGACTTACACCTGTTTACGGCGGCGCAAACCGTCGGATGGAAGCACCTTTTGACGAACCTGTTGCCACGAGTAGCGCATCCATGGCGCAGCCACTTTCGTCATTTCATAGGCAAAGAGAACATCTTCAAAGTGGTCTTTATCAATCTATTCAGCAATTAGTACAATTATTGGGTGATCACCCCGCGTTAGCGCATAATGTATTCCAGTTAAGGGACAGGATTTGTAATTTTATTCAATTCTATGATCAGAATCACTCAATGGAATGCTAGAAGTCTCATGAACAAGCGTCATGAGCTATATAAATTAATACAGGAAACAGTACCTCACTTCGTAGCTATACAAGAAACTTGGTTTCATCTAGAGACTCGCATCAAGTATCCAAATTACACAGTTTTACGTAATGATGGACCCGGTTACGGGGGGGTTGCCTTTTTGGTCCACTCATCCGTGACATATAGCATCCATTTGAACATTCAGGCCATACCCCATACATATGTTATAGGATTATATTATATGCATTTTTTACTTGTGAATATCTACTGTCCTCCTGAATTTTCCATTACTGAGAGACAATGGAACCAATTCTTTCAACAATTTACTACCGAACCATATGTTTTTATCTTTGGGGACTTTAATCTTCATCACACCCTGTGGGGAGGACATTTGGATACCCTTCAAGGTACACAGTTCCTTAATGAAGTAAATAACCATGCTTTCGCTATTTTGAATGATGGCTCTCCTACGCGTTTGACTGCGCCTTCTGCCCCTCCTAGCGCAGTAGATTTAACATTGTGTAAGAGAAATATGGTGTCTATCGCTACATGGCATACTTTGAGTGATACTTATTCCAGTGATCATTTCCCTATTGTTATTACTTATGGAGTAGGCAGACCTTTTTCTCCACCCCCCCACACTGTTTCACATAACATGATTCGATCTTTAAGGAGTTTTAAACCACAAATATATACCGCCTACATTGAGGACGCGTTACAAAAAATACCGGTAAATACTTTTTCATATCAAACTTTAATGCAGATTTTAACAGCTTATATTAACCTTCATCACCCCATCAGCGCTTCACCTCCTTTATCTTCTAGAAAACCTGTGCATGTTAAGTGGTGGGATGAAGAATGCCATTTGATGATTCAAACTCGTAAAGTACTGTTTCGACAATATAGGCAGCACGCAACACCTGAGCATTACTTCCGGCTCAAACGACACATGGCACAAACCCGCCGACTTTTCCATCAAAAACGGCGTGACGCTTGGAGGGAGTTTATATCGTCCTTCACGCGCCAGGTTCCGATTGCAGACTTGTGGAATGCCATCAGGGCAATCACAAGAGTGACGCAGCACTCCCCTGCCAAGACCATCCCAAGTCAAGTGTTATCAGATTTTCTTGTTAGAGAAGCGCCAGATTTTGTAGTGCCACAGTATGTTCCTTACCAAGACCCACTAGACACACGTTTTTCCGTATTGATACAACCCTGCGACTATCAGGAATTAGAAGCAGTACTCCGCTCATGCTCAAATTCGTCCCCAGGTCCAGATAATGTTTCCTATCAAATGCTCCATTTACTACCTATTCGCGCAAAGAAGGTATTACTAAATAGGTATAATGATATTTTTCGCAATCACAGTACACCTGTTAGTTGGAATGAATTTTTCCTAATCCCCATTCTTAAAAACAAGCAGTTACCCACAGAGGTCAGTAATTATCGCGGTATAGTCCTCGGTTCGTGCATCCGTAAAGTGTTTCTAAAGATCTTACTTCGAAGAATCCTATGGGTATTAGAATACTATAACTTGACGCCTCGATATCAATATGCCTTTTTTAAGGGACGCAGTACATCTGATGCATTTAATAGTTTTGTTATCGATTTACTTTTAGCTCGTCATAGAAAACATAGTACCATAGCGGTTTTTCTTGATATTCAGCGGGCTTATGATTCCGTACCTTTGCACATCTTATGGGAAAAACTTGCAACTCTTAAGATTCCTGAGGGATTTATTAGCATTCTCCGACAACTTCTGACTTATCGAACACTACGATTTAAATCGACGCCTTGTACACTCCAGCCCCGGCAGGTAAGTAATGGGTTGCCTCAGGGCGATATTCTGAGTGGTATTCTTTTCGCTCTTTTTATGAAAGATTTTGAAACGGTCATTTTACGGCATGCTCGCATACAGGCGTATGCTGATGATTTTTTGATTTATTGTACACACGAAGATTTACAGCTCTGTAGACAACATATTAGTCTCGCGCTTTATGAAGCTAGAACATGGTTAGAGGCCCATGGGTTAAATCTTTCCATAGCGAAATGTCGAGCAATGATATTTACACATCGCAGAACCTATGACCGATCGCCACTTGCCTTTGATCAGTATGAAATACCAGTGGTTAGCCACCATAAATATCTTGGGTTATTTATCGATCAAAAACTTACATGGAAACATCATTTTTTATATTTGCGTTCGAAGAGTGAACGGTATATTCAGGTTATACAGGCCGTAACCCGTAGGCAATGGGGGGCAGATCCCGTTGTAGTGCTATCTCTGTACAAAACCACTATTCGGACGATATTGGATTACGGATCACATATTTTCGACGTAGCATCTTCTACTAACTTACATATTCTTAACACTTGTCAATATCACGCAATACGATCCTGTATTGGAGCTTTAAAATCCACACCTACCAATGCCCTCCTCGTTGAAGCCTGCGAAGCTCCCTTACAAGTACGTAGAAAAATAATTGCAACGAAATATTTACTTAAAAAGTTTTCATTCACAAGTCATCCTCTAATTCCGAAGTTACAGTTACTCTCGGAGTATTATTCAGTTAGGCGCCAGGGTTTAAGCAGATTGCCTGCATTGTTTCATGCATTTAATACATTAAAGTCGAAGCAGTGTACCTTAATACACAGTGCTACTTTACTACCCTATACTTTACCCTATCCGGTTTCTCACTTTAAGCCTCAAATCATTTGGCCTATGCGTAATGGCTCTACTACATTTCCTTGTCTGCAGGGGATCGAGATATGTCCAGTTAAACGAGTGAAATTTTCTCATATTCCACGAAGCATAAACATTTTTACAGATGGGGCAAAGAACATTAATGGAGTCGGTTCCGCTTATTATATACCTTCTCTAAATTTTAGTGAACAATATGGTTTGCCTAGTGACTGTTCGATTTTTACGGCGGAGCTATTTGCCATACAGCAAGCCTTACTTTTTGTTCAGCGAAAGGGATATACGCGAGCTACAATCTATACGGATTCGCTGAGTGCATTACAATCTTTGGTTTCTGATGAGTTATCCTATAATTGGTATATTTACAATGTCAAGAGTATCCTTTATATGCTTGACAATGTCGGTATTTCCATAACTTTAGTATGGGTACCAGGTCACGTGGGTATCGCCGGTAATGAAAAAGCAGACTGTTTTGCAAAACAAGCTTCTCGTCTTCCTGTTCCGAATACTAACAATATGGTTCCAGCTTCTGATTATGTAGTTATTTTTCGACAGGAGGGACGTTCAGACTGGCAGAATTTCTTCCGACAAACTGCACAAGTCAAAGGTAAATTTTATTATCATTTACAACCAAGCCTTTTAGTTAAACCTTGGTTTATACGAGGATCTTATACTAGACGACATATTATTAACATCATTCGGTTACGGTTTAATCATGCCCTCACACCACAATATCGATCACGGTTCCATTTAACGCAAGATACCAACTGTTTGTGTGGTACAGATATCCGTAATGGCGATTCTAATCACATCCTCTTTGAATGTTCTTTGTATGCTAACCAACGTAAAAAACTTATGGCTAACCTCCAGCGACTTAAGCAGGTTTTTCCTACCAGTGTTTCTTGTTTGCTCTGTAATCCTACAGAAGAGATTATTAGAGTGCTAAATTTGTTTCTAGATGAAGCCAAGATCGTGTTATAATTTTGTCTATAATATCCAGTGAGAATTACTCATGCTTTCTCAGGTTCCATTTGAGTGATTCCTCATATCATTAGTGTATTACTTGTGAGTGCTATTTTGGATTCTTCGTGTGGGTGACGCTTTAAACGCAGTGTGATTGCAAGATTGGAAGTTTCCCGTATGACAACAGTCTATACTAGCAAAATGGGGTAGTTATGTGATATAGTGAAGTTTCGTGTTTTGTGTTTTTCTACTTGCAAGTTCAGGCATCAATTATTGAATTGAAGTGTTTTCATTTAGACGAGTGTGTTTACATGAGTAAGCGAGTATTGACTGGGTGAAATGTCGTAGACACAGCCCAATAAGCATCAGCAAGCAAGCAAGCAAGCAAGCAAAGAAAGTCAACTGGATGGAAGCAAGTTAGGCCTACTATATTCTTAGAATTTTTTCTCTGCTTATAATAATCTGTTAGGATTTAGTAGGTATTTGTGGATTACAGTTCTTGCCTGGCCTAAATCCAGCTAGCCGTATGATTAAAATAGTATCAACATAAGGTGTTGGACGATTTAAAATTGAAATGTATGACATCGTATGATTATTGATATTTTGTAACTGAGTATTTATTTAGAGTCTGAAACGCTAGTAGACCTTCAGGGGAAGTAGGCCTATTATATACTTTGAAATAAGTTTCAGTTGGTAAATTGAAACGGTTAATGTGACCTGGAGTTTGTGAATATGTCCTGTAACTTTGAATTACCGGTATATTTCTTTTGTGTGTTTCCTTTGCTGGTGAAGTTTCATATAGGTTCATCTAGCTCTTTCCTTATTCATATCAGTAGCATCATGGATATAAATTAGAAGGATGATGGAAACATAAATTAAATGTATTTAGGCCAACAGTGACTTGACTTACTTATTTCCTTTAATTCCAGGTGGAACATAGGGCCTTGATGAAATTTTTCCAGCTTGTTCTATCTGCCACCAATGCTTTCACCTCTCTCCATGTCTTGTTAACTTCAGCAATCTCCCTCTCTGTGGTTCTCTTCCAGGTAATACTCGGTCTGCCTTGCTTGCAACTACCTTGTGGATTCCAGCTCAATGCCTGCTTTGTGGTACTTTCTTGTGGTCTTCTCAGGGTGTGCCCAATCCATCTCCATTTTCTTCTCATTATCTGTTACTCTATGGGACTTTGACTTTTGGCCTCCCAAAGGTCTTTGTTTGAGATCGTCTTTGGCCACCATATTTTCATAACGTACGGTACCTCAGATACCAATTTATAAAAGTCTGTAACCTTGTGGTAATGTCTTTGGTCACTTTCCAGGTCTTACTTCCATACAGTAACACAGATTTGACATTTGAGTTGAATATCCTAAGCTTCGCTTTTATACGAATGTAAGGGGATCTCCATATTGGTTGTAACTGCACAAAAGCTCCTTGGACTTTATTTTTATTTATACGACTCACCACATCTCTAAAAGCACCTCCATCCTGGCTTACCATGCTTTCTAAGTAGCAAATTTTCTTTACCCTTTCTATATCCTATCTAGAGTCAAGCTAGAATTATTACGATGGTTTATGCACATTTGCTTAGTCTTTTTGTTATTAATCTTTAAGCCTACTTCTTTAGCTTCTATTTTTAAGTCATTCAGTTTGATTTCCATGTCCTGAAAACATTCTGCAAGAAGACGGAGATCATCCGAATAATCCAGTTCTTCCAATAGGTTATTTGATCCCTACTGAATGCTATGCTTTCTATTCGTTACCTCTCTCAGCATACAAGCCAGTGTCATGATAAACAAGATTGGCAACAGTAGACATCCTTGTCTTACTCCAGATTTTACAGCTGTCTAGCTTCCCTTTATGTTCTACTTGACAAGTAGGCCTATATCCATCATACATTGCCTGTGTAAGACGGACTATCTTTTGTGGAATTCCATACTTTTCCATAGCCTTCCACATTTTCCTCTGGTTGACAGAATCAAAGGTCTTTTCAAAATTAATGAAAAGTATATACAGAGATGTTTGATACTCAGCAAATTGTTAAATGATTAGCCTTAGTTAGGGTTGCCATAAGGTTCAGGATGAAATTCAGGACACCAACATCGACAAGTTCCAACCATAGGCACTGACTCCATGGGAGCACTAGTCCCTATACGTGTAGTGGTATGGGAACGCAATCGTGTTTTGCTCCTGTAAGAATATTTGATATTTTCATCCTTGCCCCGTGCTCAATTCCGTTACCAAAATACACACTTGTTATGTGATGTTAATGTTAAAAACCAAATAGAGAAATAATAAGAAAACATATGGTACTTTATGTAAAACACCTACTTTACAGACCACTCCAAAATTATATAATTATCAATGTTATTTGCATAGATTTCTAAGTAACATGGAATTACTCATGTCTCAATAACACAAATAAATGAAAACTAAAAACAGTATTTATTTACCTTTGCTTAAAGATATCTATGATACATAAGTGCCCTGATGCTGATGCGAATCATACTTTTCTGAACTTGACTCGCGTTTTAGCAACTCATCAATTTTTTAAATGTAATAATGAAATATTGCAGCAATAATATTGTTTCAACAATATACTTTCAGTCTGTTTCTGTCATCTGTCCATTGTGAGATGTCAGGTAATGGCGTCAGACTCTGATTCAGGATGACCAACCAAAAACTATCCATTCCCTTTCAAAAACATTTGAGCAAAATTTTAAATAATTTGCTCTGATTTTTAAAATTCAGGACATTTAGGGATTTTTAAAAATTCCATCAGGATGTCAGGACACATGCTCAAATTCAGGACAATCCGGCTTTTTCAGGATGTATGGCAACCCTGGCCTTAGTGTATTAATCTGATCCACAGTAGACCTACCTTCTCTGCAACCTGCCTGTTCTTGACGTAGTCTCCTGTCAACTGCTATTCTTATTTTGTTCAGTATGACTCTTGACATCACTTTTCCCCCATATGAGAGCAACGTTATTCCCCTCAAGTTATTGCAATCCGAGCAGTCACCCTTGTTTGGTATCTTGATGAGGACACCCTTCTTCCATTCTTCTGGAAGATGTTTTTCGTTCCATATTAGTGTTAGAAGTGGCTCCATGATTTCCGCTGTTAAATTTGGATCTACCTTTAGGGCTTCTGGTATAATGTTATCTATACCTGATGCTTTGCCAGTCTTCATTTGTTTCACTGCTTGTGCAATCTCTTGTCGTGTTGGTGGTTCTACTGAGATGTCTCGACCCATCATAAAATTTCACATAAATTTATTAAAATAAATCCACCTATTCAATACAAGTTGATGTTGTTATAACTAGGACTTTATCCTTATTATAACTATCATATGTGGTACATGTTTCACCCTATTTGCTGGGCATCATCAGCCATTAACTCCCACCTCACAGACATTAACCAGAATCCTGATTATGTTCAAAATATTACGTAGTTCCTATTTTATGAAGTATTATGGTTAAAAAGTCCATTTTTAATTTTCTTGTTTGACTATTAGATACTCCAGAAATGTAAAAATATGAAAACTCCTAAAATCACAGCCAAAATTTGGTAAAAGAAACGGTTAATGAGTTCTTTAATTAAAAATTAAAATTGTTGACAATCTTGTCTTTGGCTAGTATGATTGTCCATTGATTAAAACTCCGTTCATTTTTGAACTTTATAAGAAATAACTTGAATAAGTTGTACTTTATGATAATTACTAATGGAAACTCTGGTTAAAAACTTCATCACTATGTTCCTTTCTTGATATAAAACTGTTGTCTTCTCAACTTCTTGTAATGATGTTAGTTGCTAGTTAGAGTTTGCATCTTGAGTTTATGCGTCTCTTATACCGCCCTCACCGAGCTCGATAGCTGCAGTCGCTTAAGTGCGGCCAGTATTCAGTAATCGGGAGATAGTGGGTTCGAGCCCTACTGTCAGCAGCCCTGAAGATGGTTTTCCGTGGTTTCCCATTTTCACACCAGGCAAATGCCGGGGCTGTACCTTAATTAAGGCCACGGCTGCTTCCTTTCAATTCCTAGGCCTTCCCTACCCCATCGTCACCATAAGACATATCTGTGTCGGTGTGACGTAAAGCAAAAAAAATAAAAAATAAAATACACTGCCCTCTATTAGAGTGTGTCTAAATAAATTACTCCATGTGTTTCACTACAGAAGAAGCGACGATAAGGAAACACTGCCCTGTCTCGACGCAATTTAATGTCTCAAGAATAGAGAAGAGAGAGAATTATGCAGATGCCAAACCCTCAAGACAGATAAATAAAAATGTACTCAAACAGCAAACCAAAGAACGGAAGGAACTTGAAAAGAACATAAAGAATAATGACATAGATGCAGCCGCATTATCTCTGGAGAAGACAATCAAATCAGCACTTGTGTATAAGCAAATAAGAGAAGATCGCGAATATGGCTTGATGAAGATTGCTATAGGAATAGACAGAGCACTATTAAGGCCATGCATGTAGCAAAGAACAACAAGAGCATTGAGACAATAAGGCGATATATCGTCATCAGGAAGGAATACAAAAAACTGCTATCGGTAAAACGCAATGAACATATGGAAAAGGAAGCGATAAAAATCGTGAAAGATGCCATCAAGGACCCGTTTGAAGCATTAAAGCCTAGGAAAGTGCAAAATAGTGGAATGATAGAAATGGATACATGGGAAGATCACTTTAGGAATATATTAAATGTTGATGAGGACGTCAATACTGAGGCTGCGATACCAGGATCATACAAAGACATTACTGATCCTTTCACAAAGGAAGAGGTGTACGAAGCTATTACGTCACTAAAAAATAAGAAGGCCATAGGACCCGATGGCATATACATCGAACACATAAAAGACTCGTCAGAGACACTATTACTGGTGATTTCAAACCTAATGAACCTCTGTGTACAAGTATGCAACATCCCCACCTCTTGGAGAACCTCAACTATGAAAATGTTGTACAAGGGAAAAGGTGACCCGTCAGACTCTAACTCATATAGAGGAATAGCTATAGAAAAATGCATGCTGAAAGTTAATGACAAAGCTTCTCACAAAATGAGTCACAAACGCAGTAGAACACAAACTTCCAGAGGAACGGTTTGGATTCCGTAAAGGAAGGAGCACCCTCCATGCCATTAACAACCTCATCAGTGATATTGAAGAAGCCCTCAGATATCCAAGAGGTAAATTCTATGCAGTATTTGTTAATTATGCAAAGCTTTCGACACGTTAAGCAGACCACTAATAATCGCGAAGCTCGAAGCCATAATGGGGAAAGACAAGCTCACGACTCTGATAAACAATTTACTGACAACAAATTACATACAAATTGATGATCAAGTCGCGACTTTGAAACTGATCATGCAGACTAATGGAGTACTCCAAGGAGACCCACTAAACCCCTTGTTGTTTAACATTATGACGTATGATGTGGTAAAGTTTACTCAGCAAGGAATAGAGGATTTGAAAATATATTTATACGCAGACGACATGGTCATTGGATCATGTTCCCTACATGATGTGCAAAAAGCTGTAGACAATCTAGACTGGTGGGCAAAAGATAACAAGATGAAAATTAACATGGAGAAAACAATGAAAATGACATTTCGGAAAGGTGGCCGAGAGGCCACAAGTGACAGGATATACCTAGGATCTGCAGTCCTCAAGACTGTCAATACATGTAAGTATCTAGGACTGACCATGCAAACAGCAGCAACAAACTATAGAATTCACATAAAGTCTAGAGCAACGGCGGCCACCAAAGCAATATATGATATTAAAACAATTACTAAGGTTTTACTAGAAACTGCTATGAAACTATTCGATGCGAAAATTGCGCCAATTGCCACATATGGACTGGATATTATATGGGATAAACTGGGTCTGGCTGAGCAGAAGACAATTGAAGCAGTCAAGTCGCACTTCCTGAAAGCTTCACTGGGAATATCAAAATACACAAAATCAAGGCTTGCATATGAGCTTGCAAAGGATACCTCCTTCATCGAGGACCTCTGAATAAAGTGAGGTCTTCCATCCACAGACGCTTGGGAAAAGTTACTGAAGGACAGAGTGAAGAAGAGGGAAGAAATCTGGCTTGATTTTTACTCAATGGAGGCGATGATGAATAGAACATGGACAAAGACTAATCAAGACATGCAACATATCGTTAACTCGATGGTGGTCCATGGGTATCACCATAAACTGTGCAACACTCAGTACTTCCATGACCTTGACAAAACCTGTGTTTGCAAGTTGTGCAGTGAGCATTGCAGTCGATATCATGTTATAACATGCAAAAACTGGGGATTGTCCATTGTGAACTTCTGTAATAGTGAGAGGTGACAGTACATATGACAAACTTTGTTTATACCATGCACAATTTGTGTGCTGTATCTTTATTAATTATGATGATTAATAAACAGTTATTATTAATATGATTTAATTGTCAAATCTGGCATTCTTATTCAATAACGTTGTAGGTTTAATAAAAGAATGCTGTCATATCTGAATTTTTGTTCTTCTTTGATTGTGGTTGGAATAGCTGCCCCTTGTTGTGTGCACTTAGTCTAATGGAGACCTTTCTATTTTGAATATTTGTTGTCAAAGAACAGGAATTCAGATATGACAGCATTCTTGTATTAAACCTACAGTGGTACTGAATAAGAATGCCGGATTTGACAATTAAATCATATTAATAATAACAACGTCAGGCATCATCTTCTGGCTCTTCAAACTTATCATAATCAAAAACATACTCTAATAGAGGGCGGTATAGGAGACACACAAACTCTAACTAGGCACTAACATCATTACAAGAAGTTAAGAAGACAACAGTTTTATATCATGAAAGGAACATAGTGATGAAGTTTTTAACCAAAGTTTCCATTAGTAATTATCATAAAGTACAACTTGTTCAAGTGATTTCTTATAAAGTTCAAACATAAACAGAGTTTTAATCAATGGACAATCATACTAAGCCAAAGCCAAAATTGTAAACAATTTTAACTTTTAATTAAAGAACTCATTAACGGTTTCTTTTACCAAATTTCAGCTGTGATTTTAGGAGTTTTCATATTTTTACATTTTTGGAGTCAAAAAAGAACATTAAAATTGGACTTTTTAACCATAATACTTTATAAAATAGGAACTACGTAGTATTTTGTACGTAATCAGGATCCTGGTTAATGTCTGTGAGGTGTGAGTTAATGGCTGATGATGCCAGGCAAATAGAGTGAAACATGTACCACATATGATAGTTATAAGGATCAAGTCCTAGTTATAACATCAACTTGTGTTGAATAGGTGGATTTATTTTAATAAATTTATGTGAAATTTTATGATTGATACATTATTCAATACGTATTAAGAATGATATTTATTACATGTCTGGATCCTCCAAAATGGTTCCAACTTCTTCAGTTCTTGATTCCTCACCAAGATTGAGTACTTCCAGGAAGTGATGTCTCCATCTTTCCAATTATTGTGTCTCAGATGTCAAGGCTACTCTGTTTGCATCTCTGACTGATTTCTCCCATGAAAAGTTCCTCCTAGAAAGCTTTCTCATAATGGCATATACTTCTTTGCTGTTGCCGACTCTTGCTTCTTCTTCTGCTTGTGTTGCCAGTTGGTCTGTAAACACTTGTTTCTCTCTCCTCACTTTCTTCTTAACCTCCTTGTTGGTCTCCCTGTATTTTTCCATTGCTACTTCTTTCTGGTTTCTTGTTCTACTGGAGTTGAAGAGTGCCTTGCACTCTCTTTGCTTTTGGATTGATTCCCAAGTGTCATCCTATATACATTCTTTCCTCCCTGGTTCTCTGAAGCCCACTATCTCTTCACATGCGTCATGACAGAGTTCCTTGACAGTGTTCCATTTAGTATTTACCTCTTCATCTTGTTGTTCGGTGAGGGCTTCAAACCTGTTCTTCAGTTGCATCTTAAATTTATTTTGCACCTCAAGTTTCCTAAATTTCCTAGAGTTGAAATGTATCCTTCGTACTGCTGCCTGTTTTACTGGTGCTGCCACCTTCAATCTAATATCGGCAATCATAAGGTGATGATGGTCACTCCCTACATCTGCTCCACGTTTATTCCTCACATCCAGGAGTGAGTGTCTCCATCTTTTACTTATTGCCAAGTGATCAATTTGGTTTTCTGTCCGGAGATCAGGTGACACCCACGAGATCTTGTGGCAGTTCTTATGTGGAAACAATGATCCACCTATAACCAATCAAAAATTACTGCATAGGTCTATGAATCTCTGGCCATTATTATTTTCTTCTCCTATTCCATGTCTGCTCATGATGATTTCTCTTCCTTCATTTTTACTACTGATTTTTGCATTTAGATCTCCCATCAATACCACAATGTCTTTCTTCTTTATCACTGCCAGTGTTGATGTCAGCCCATCATAAAACTCCTTCTCTTCCTCTTCTGCTACCTCTGTTGGTGCATAGCACTACACTATGGTCACAGGTCTAACTTTGGTTCTTATTTGTACAGTAATTATCCGGTTCGATACAGGGGTCCATTCCATTATGTTATATTTTTGCTTTCTTTGTAAGTAAGACACCCACTCCACTTGAATGCTGATCATTTTCTTCTCTTTCAGAGTAAATGAAGACACCACCCTCTTCTGTCCTCACCTCTCCATAGCCTGTCCATCTTGTTTCACTCAACCCAAGTATCTCCAGTTTATACCTTTTCATATCTGCCATTACTTTTCTCAGTCTGCCAGTTTCATACATACTTTTCACATTTGAGAATCCAATTCGTGTCCTGTATTTCACTGCAAAATTCCTCCCCATAAAATCCGACCGGCATAAATTTAGTCTTGTTTCTGTAATGGTAGTTTGTGTAATGAGTTTAATTCAGGTGTGTGAGTTACTAGTCTTCAGCCCCGTAAGTCCAGTGGAGGGGCTGCCTCCTGTCTGCGTTAGACTGCAGGATTTTTCTGTAGGGGTTATCTCCCTTAGCTTTTAAAGATCCCTTTTTACCACAAGGCAGTGGTTTCTTCGTTGTTTATCCGCAAACACCCTGCGGGTAGGGGACGCACATGTAGAATACACCCGCAGTATCCCCTGCCTGTCGTAAGAGGCGACTAAAAGGGGCAACCTAGGTGCGGACATGGATTGTGGTTTTGTATATTGTGTTGAACCTCCTGTGGATGGGAGAGGCTGAATTCATCCACAGATAATCCCTGCCTGTCGTAGAAGGCGACTAAAAGGTGATGTGGCCATTGTTCCCTCTTTATTTTTTATTGTTTTTTCGAGGGTTAGTAGTAGACCATTTCAAAATTTTTGATGTGCGTACTGCTCGGAGATAGACCTTCTACATGTGCGACTACGCTCGAAAGCCCATGTCAGTAACCACCCAGGAAGCGGTGTGTGGGAGTGTCGTGTACCCGGGCAGTAGTATCCGCCTGACAACAAAGGTCCCCGCACAACCGAATGCCAGAAGGACATATTCTTTATTAATTATTTTTATTTATTTTTCGCTATTCTCTGGGACTATGGAATTAAAGGTAGATTATTAAAATCAATCAAAGGCATTTATGTTGACAATATATTGGGCTTCGGAGAGAATTGATGGTAGAATGAGTACACGCTTCAGGGTACTTACAGGGGTTAGACAATACCAATATAAATGGTCCGTTATTGGACATTATAAATTTTCCAGCTAACTCATTCTTGGTTGCCTGCGTTTCGCCCTCGTGTGCTAAGTTAGGCTCGTCAGTTGGGACTTAGCACACCACCCAAGACGCAAGGCTAGTGCATACCGGGGAGGCCACTGCATAGGCTACTTGAAGCCACCAGCAGTGCCAATGCACTATGAGAGCTATGTCTCATTTTCAAAAATTGATGCCTGCCTGGCCATGAATTGATGTAGATGTTGATTCCCATAGGGAACCTAAAATATTTGTCCCGAATGAGTAAATTTATAATACCAATATAAATGGTCCGTTATTGGACATTATAAATTTTCCAGCTAACTCATTCTTGTTTGCCTGCGATTAGACAAGGCTGTAATCTTTCACCTTTGCTGTTCGTAGTTTACATGGATCATCTGCTGAAAGGTATAAAATGGCAGGGAGGGATTCAGTTACGTGGAAATGTAGTAAGTAGTCTGGCCTATGCTGACGACTTGGTCCTAATGGCAGATTGTACTGAAAGCCTGCAGTCTAATATCTTGGAACTTGAAAATAGATGCAATGAGTATGGTATGAAAATTAGCCTCTCGAAGACTAAATTGATGTCAGTAGGTAAGAAATTCAACAGAATTGAATGTTAGATTGCTGATACAAAGCTAGAACAGGTCGATAATTTCAAGTATTTAGGTTGTGTGTTCTCCGAGGATGATAATATAGTAAGTGAGATTGAATCAAGCTGTCCTAAAGCTAATGCAGTGAGCTCACAGTTGCGATCAACAGTATTCTGTAAGAAGGAAGTCAGCTCCCAGATGAAACTATCTTTACATTGGTCTGTTTTCAGACCAACTTTACTTTATAGGAGCGAAAGCTGGGTGGACTCAGGATATCTTATTCATAAATTAGAAGTAACAGACATGGAAGTAGCAAGAATGATTGCTGGTACAAACAGGTGGGAACAATGGCAGGAGGGTGCTTGATATGAGGAGATAAAGGCTAATTTAGGAATGAACTCGATGGATGACCGAGCTCGATAGCTGCAGTCGCTTAAGTGCGGCCGGTATCCAGTAATCGGGAGTTAGTGGGTTCGAGCCCCACTGTCAGCAGCCCTGACGCTGGTTTTCCGTGGTTTCCCATTTTCATACCAGGCAAATGTCGGGGCTGTACCTTAATTAAGGCCACGGCCGCTTCCTTCCAATTCCTAGGCCTTTCCCATCCCATTGTCGCCGTAAGACATATCTGACGGTGCGACGTAAACCAAATAACAAAAAAAAAAAAAAAAAAAACCTCATTGGATGAAGCTGTATGCATAAACCGGCCTCAGTGGTGGGGTCATGTGAGGCGAATGGAGGAGGATAGATTACCTAGGAGAATAATGGACTCTGCTATGGAGGGTGAGAGAGGTAGGGGTAGACCAAGGCGACGATGGTTAGACTCGGTTTCTAACGATTTAAAGATAAGAGGTATAGAACTAAATGAGGCCACAACACTAGTTGTAAATCGAGGATTGTGGCGGCGTTTAGTAAATTCACAGAGGCTTGCAGACTGAACGCTGAAAGGCATAACAGTCTATAATGATAATGTATGTATGTATTTATGTATTTTTACCTATATTTAGTGCTCTTTACATGCCATGGGGTACATGCTGTTGCGGGTGACTGGAGGAAGGGAGTCCTCATGCTCATTGCCTCAGTCCTCCCGTATTAGGCATCGTCCAACATCGGACCCCGGGTAGTACCGGCTATGACCAGGTGGGTATTGCCTTGGCTGCTTGGTTCAGCTACAGAGACCCTTGATCGGAGTGGGTGACATTCAGGGAGGATGATTTCGGGCATGGCGGAGAAACCACTTCCGCCTGCCGCCTCAAGTAGTTCGCTACCCAAGTCTTTAACTTTTGATTCCCTAAGGGGGGCAACCCCTTGGGAACAAGCGCAGCGTATTAGTCTGGGTTCCAGCTTCCCTAGGTTGCTGGTTGCTACCAGAACCAATGGGAATGACTTCAAGGTGGTTAAATCCATTCTTTTCAGTCGACACATTGAATGTGTATACGGTGAACTTGAGGACCTGAAGAAAATGCGTAATGGTGGTTTGCTTCTAAACACGAGCACTGTGCTCCCAGCAGATCGGTTGCTTAAGTGCGACCACTTTGGCAACATCCCCATCAAAGTGGAAGAGCATAAAACCTTGAATCTGGTTCATGGAGTTATTTTCCACCGTGATTTCGTTCTGAACACTGACGATGAATTGATGGAAGACATGAAGCACCTTGGAGTGACCCACGTCCGGCGTATCACACGCACAGTCAACGGTCAAGACGTTGCCACAGGTGCATTCATAGTCTCCTTCAAATTATCAGTGTTGCCAGAGAAAGTCAAGGTAACAACCTATCGTTGCGATGTGAGGCTGTACATCCTGCCTCCTATGCGATGCTATCAATGCCAGAGATTCGGTCACATGGTATCTCATTGTTCGAATCAGTCTGTGTATGGTACATGTGGAAGAGTACCTCACGGCGTGGAGGAGTGCACAACTCAGTACAAGTGCACTAACTGCTCTGGTCTTCATTCTCCTCGAGATCGGACCTGTCCGACTTATCTGAGTGAGAAGAAGATCCAGGAGATCAAGACCCTGGATGGTCTTTTCTACCAGGAAGCGTGCCGTAAGTTTAATTCTCTTGAATGTACCGGCCAAGACACTAGACTTCAGCATGATAGCACAGTCTCTCCCAGGTTCCTCATTTTCAACTGGAACACCTTTCCAGAAGATCACTGAGCCCAAGGCAGCAGTTGCTCCTGTGAGCAATGCCGCAAAGAAAACGAGCCTGAAGGCGGGTCCATCTCGGCCTTCGACCACCAATAAACCTTTGTCGGCTAAGAAACCTACGCCGGCACCGCAGGGGAAGAAGACAATGTCTCTTTCCCTCCCAAGGTCGTCGAAAGCCGCGCCTAAGCCGGCGGAGGCGGCATCCTCGACCAGGGCTGGGAAATCACCTCCCAGTCCTTCAAAACAAGAGTTGACAGCGGGGAAGAAGAGCGCCCTTACCAGGCGTTCTTCCACTTCTCCTACAAATGGGGCCTCACGCCCTCCACCCGGAGGGTCTGATTCTGCGCCAGCGTGTTTTCCTCCTGGAAAACCTTCGCGCTCCCCTCGTAGGAAGAAACCCCGCCCCTGGACTACGTCAAAGAAATTCAAGGCATGGAGCATTTATCTCTATCTTCGGATGGGGATGTGAGTGTTGGTCAGGTATTGAATAGGTGGAAACCTTTACTGTGTTGTTACTCATATGTTAAACCTCAGAAGTCCACACCCACACTATGGCACTGTTACAGGGGAATTGTAACGGTTAAGACAGGCATCTTGCTGAGCTACGTCAGGTCATTAGTGAGTACGCAGAGAATATGGTCTGTATTCAGGAGACAAACTTCAGACCAGGTCATCATACGGTCTTGAGAAATTTAAGACTATATTCGACAGAACGATATTATGCCCCTGGGCATCTGGTGGCGTGTGTATTTTTGTCCGTTCTGATACTTGTAGTGAAGAGGTTCCTCTAAGGACCTCACTGGAAGCAGTTGCGGTGCGGGTACCGCTGCCTGTCATAGCAACAGTGTGTAACATTTATTTTCCACCAGGCCAGCCGCTTAACATATATGATGTCACTGATCTTATAGATCAGCTTCCACCTCCCTTCCTCTTATTGGGCGATTTTAACGCCCATCACCCCATATGGGGCTCTGAGACGCCTTGCCTCCGGGGACGAGAGCTGGAAAGATTAGTAATAGAGCTGGATTTATGTATTTTGAACACAGGGGAACCAACTCGCTTCAGTGTACATTACGGTAAATATTCTCACATAGACATAAGTCTATGTAGCCGAACGTTGGTTCCGCTATTTCGGTCGAAAATACACAATGATCTCTGTGACAGTGATCATTTTCCCATCATCCTTACTTTGTTGAAACGAAAATCCGATGAGGCTGCTCCTCGATGGATTCTTAAACATGCTGATTGGCCAAAGTACACATCACTAGCTGTCTTTAACGACGACGTTAGGCGGACCGTCGGCAAGGAAATCACTTACATCACCCAAGTTATTCTTGCTGCTGCTGAGAAGTCCATTCCGTCCTTCTCAGGGACTCCTTGCCGAAAACTCGTTCCTTGATGGAACGAAGAAATAGCAGCAGCTATCAAAGAACGCCATCGCGCTCATAAACGTTATCGTAGCCAGCCTACTGTGGCTAACTTGTTAACATTTAAGAAACTCTGCACTAAGGCGCAAGTTTTATTCGCCAAGGTAAGAAAGCTTCATGGGAGAGATATGTGTCGTGTATGACGTCGCATACTCCATCATTTCAATTGTGGACTAAACTTCGATGTATTTTGGATATCCAAGGGTCATATTCTATACCGGGAATTTCCATTGCAAGCAGTGTTGTCACTGAACCACTCTCGATTGCTGACCATCTAGCTAGTCATTTCGCGGATGTATCTGGCTCTGGGAATTACCATCATGATTTCCTCGCTCTGAAGCAGGAGGCAGAACGTCATCAACTTAGTTTTGCCACTCAAGCTTCAGAGGATTACAGCATGCCCGTTATGGAGTGGGAACTCCGCAGCGCCTTAGCGCTTTGCAAGGACACGTCTCCTGGACCAGACAATATCCATAACCAGATGTTGAAACACCTTGGTGAGGATAGTCTACTATATCTCCTTCGTGTGTTCAACCGAATCTGGATAGAGGGTGAGTTTCCGTCTCACTGGCGAGAGGGCATCGTCATTCCTGTCCACAAGCCTAACAAAGATCCTAAGTATGCAGGAAGTTACAGACCTATTTGTCTTACAAACTGTCTGTGTAAGCTATTTGAGAGGATGGTAAATTGCCGACTTGTGTGGTGTCTGGAGCAACGAGGACTCTTGTCTGAGCGCCAGTGTGGTTTTTGAGCCACTCACTCGACCAGTGACCACTTGGTACGCCTAGAGAGCTCTATCCAGGATGCATTTCTCCGCAAACAGCATTTGGTAGCTATTTTCTTTGACTTAGAAAAGGCCTATGACACCACATGGCGATATGGTATCCTTTCAATCCTGCATCAACGGTGATTCCGAGCTCACTTGCCGGTATTTATTGTGAATTTTTTGTCCCTCTGTCTATTCCGTGTCCTAGTAGGGAGGACATATTCGCAATACCATGTTCAGGAAAATGGGGTTCCACAGGGATCAGTCCTTAGTGTCACTCTGTTTGTGATTGCCATAAACGGTATTGTTGCTGCTGCTGGTTCAGCAGTAATACCGTCGCTATATGTGGACGATTTTGCTCTGCACTATAGTTCGCGTACTATGGCAGTCGCAGAGCAACAATTACAGCAAGGTATTAGGAGAGTGGAACAGTGGGCCTTAGAACATGGCTTTCGGTTTTTCACTGCAAAGTCCTCTGTTGTCCACTTTTGTTGGCTCCATACTCTTCACCCACATCCTAAGCTATACTTAGGAAATGTTGTTCTTCCCGTTGTTGACACTTACCGATTTCTTGGGCTCCTTTTCGATAGCAAATTATTGTGGGAGCCACACGTGCGGCAGTTAAAAGTGCAATGCATTAAGAAGCTGAATATCATGAAGTTTCTTAGCAGCACTAATTGGGGTGCTGACTGCACGGTGTTCCGATGAGGGCACATATTTTATCCCAGCTAGATTATGGCAGTGCAGCATATGGTGACCAAGCGTGCTTGTGAAGCTGAACAGCATCTACTACGGCGGGGTTAGGTTGGCGACGGTAGCTTTTCCTACAAGCCCCATAGCTAGCCTGCTCGCTGAGTCTGGTTTGCCACCTTTACACCTGAGGCGTCAGCAAATTCTTCTTTCATATGCTGCTAATTTGCGACAGATGCCATTTCATCCAAGCTATCCTTGCATATTCAACAATGGCAACCGTTTGCTGTACGCTGCTTGTCCTCGAGCAATGCGCCCGGTTGGAATACTCTTGGATAGCAGTCACAGATTGGTTCATGTACCTTCGGTTCCTTGTATTGTCAGACAACCAAGTAGGGTACCTCCGTGGGTAGTATGATGTCCTGAAATAATCCTGGATCTGCACACTAGCCCGAAGGAAAACACAGACGCTTCGCTTTATCGGAGGCTCTTTTTGTCCGTTGTTGGCCGGTATCCAGGTTCAGTCATTGTTTACACGGATGGCTTGAGAACAGACACTAAAGTGGGCTGTGCGTTCGTTGTCGACACTGATAGGTTTCTTTTCGCACTCCCGGAAACCTGTAGCGTGAACACAGCAGAGATCTACGCTATCTGTGAAGCTCTGTGGTATGCACTGTACGATGACCGCCGACACTTTTTATGTACTGACTCCTTGAATTCGCTACAGTCTATTGATACCTGTTTCCCTCGGCACCCTCTGGTGCAGCAGATCCAGGACTTGCTGGCCGCGTGTTCGGATGCCGGCACCAGAATCACGTTTCTTTGGCTCCCAAGTCACATGGGTGTAGAGGGAAACAAGTTAGCACATCAGGCTGCCAAGGAGGCAGTTACACTGCCCCCGTTGCCTTTCAAGTTTCCAGCAAGTGATATTCGCTCTCAGCTGAGACATCTGGTTATGTCCTATTGGGAGATGGAGTGGCAAATAAGCTTCCAAATAAGCTGAGAGCAATAAAAGGTACAACGAAGGTATGGAGGACTTCCCTTCAGACTTCTCGGAGGGAAGCAGTGGTATTACGTCGTCTTCAGATCGGCCATGGTATCCTGATGCACTCCCATTTATTGAAAGGAGAACCCCCTTCTGGTGTGTACTTGCGGCGATCATCTTACCGTGGTACACATTCTTTCGGAGTGTGTGGACCTGGTCGATATGCGCCGTAGTCTAAAACTCCTGCGTACCATCTCCCTCATCCTGCGAGATGATGAGCAGTAAGCAGACCTCGTCATCCGCTTTATGAGGCATAGTGTTTTTTTTTATTGTGTGTAATCATGTCCTTTGTCCTAGTGTATTTGTGTTAATTGCGCTTTTATCCCATTGACCTCATTTTAGTTTGTGTTGCGTATTTTAATGTGTTATTTTAATGTCTAACGTAAATTATATATCTGCACTTCCAGGCAATGCCGTATTGCTTTGTTTCCTGCATTTTCTCTTATTTGATTAGAAAATAAGGCATTGCGTATTAGATCCACTGATTGTTTTAATCTCATACTCTCACCACCATTTTTTAAAAACTCTAATCAGTGGATACATTTTAAAATTTTAACTGTCATATATCATGTCATCCATCTTGTTCCATTAGGGGCCGATGACCTTCAGTGTTACACCCCTTAAAACAGCAAGCATCATCATCATCATCACTGTCGTCATCATCATCATCATCATCATCATCAGTTTATCCCCAAGAAAAATGACTGCCTCCTCTGCCAGCTTCGCCGTACCAAAGGACTCCTTCTCCGCTATTGCTGCCATTGAGGTCTTCGCCAGAGCCCCCTTAGCCGTCACTTTTCAGGGTTGCTGTGTGGCCTTCACTGCTACCGTAGCGGTCATGGGTCACACACAGTCCCCACTGTACATCACCCATACAGCCAATCCCCTACTTCATGCCATTGTCCACCTCCCACGACGTGGACAAGGGGTTGGCCTTGTGGAAATCAGGCCAACAGTGTATGAGTCCAAAATTTGGTGTTCATGATGTTTGTGTTGGTTAGTGTCATATCAAGAGATGAGCACTGGTATGGGGTAAAAGGGCAGTTCATCAGGTGATGCTCACTGCGGTTGTACAAGGTGTATCCTTCTTACAGAAAACCCCATATCTGTAGGTAGTCCTTTGATTTCCCAATCCTACCTCATAGCCTTATAATGACTTCCATGTAGTCTAGGATTCCTCATGGCCAGGGGCAGTTTTTCTTAAAGTTTCACATGTTCCTGGTATCTGGGAATTTACAGTTCCATGGTTCAATCCTGGTTTTCAGTGGATCTGCAAACTAAAAGTGCTGAAGAGTGCAGGAAAGTACACCTGCACTTAAACTTAATTGATGGCAGGTGATATCCACGTAGTGGGTGAGTTGAGGTGATGGAGACCTTCGATCTCTCCACATTCGCAGGTACTTCAGGGCGGGTGCCAGATGGAGCTATGCTTACAAGCTAGTACAGTATAGGTGGTAGGGTTTTGTTTTAGACACCTTGTGATCAGTTGGCATGTTTCGTTGAGGGCAGCATTTTACAAAGGTAAAAAATATGATGTATTGAATTAGGAGGGTACACTCAATTTTTTACCTTTGTAAAGTGAAAATCATCAATACTGAAAGATTCTAATATCTTGTAATAGAGGACAGCATTGACATTGGCATGGACGGATTTTTACCACAAAGGGGTGGCATATTCCCCAGCTGAGTGCCAAGGCTGTAGTTCTTATTGTTTCTGTATGAGGACCTAAACCCAATCCTGTCACCGTTTGGAGCAATTAGCGAGTTAACTAAAGGCACATCCAGATACTTACATATATCACTGTGTTCCATCACTTTTCTTATTCACTTTACATGGAACTTCTGGGATGTTTCTTTATTTCTCAGATGAAAAACACAGACCTGAGCTTGTAATTGGTTTTATTTGAGGTTGTTATCCTTGTAATGGTTTCAGAGAATATCCAGTGCATGTAAGATATTAGTTAGTGTCTATTGTTTCAAACTTTTCACTCTTGGTTGCAAGATCTAAGTCATTAGCACACAAAAAACTTGTAGAGTGAGCTGAAGGTGGCAGATCATTAGTGTATATAAAAAAGATGAGTCAGAATGCTGCTCTGAGGAAGGCCAGCCGGCCGCGTGGTGTAGGGGTAGCGTGCCTGCCTCTTACCCGGAGGCCCTGGGTTCGATTCCTGGCCAGGTCAGGGATTTTTACCTGGACCTGAGGGCTGGTTCGAGGTCCACTCAGCCTACGTGATTAGAATTGAGGAGCTATCTGACGGTGAGATAGCGGCCCCGGTCTAGTAAGCCAATAACATACCTGCCAACTTTCCCGATTTAGGCGGGAGACTCCCGATTTTCGACAGTTTTTCCCGCCTCCCGATTATTCTATCTTTTCTCCCGATTTTAGTGAATTTCAGACATTTGTTTTCAAATCCCGCCATTTCAGCTTTTTTACGCCAGTGGCCGGAAATCCTTCGCCCATTGGCCGCTTTCAAACGAAATATCGACGTTTATTAATGCGAGAAATGTGCGCGAATGTGCGATGTTTATTGAAACCTGTATATCGCGACGCGTATATCGACTGTCAATCTCTCGTTCTCGCGTGCTATGTTCGTGTTCGTTCACATCAGTCTAGTCGATTCCATCCTCTTTGGTCGATTCTAGAGACTAGTCGCGTTATTAGTAATTTAGTGACATAACTTCAATGATAACGACTAGTGACTTTTCTAGAGATTTTAGGAGCCATTTGGAGACAATTCCGACTAATTTTAATTTATCTCAATATAAATAAGATAACAGTTTTGCCTGTACATTGCTCAGAATTTAAAAAAAATGATATTTCCGTGCCGGTCGTGACCATAGTAACAAGGGGAATTGCCCGTTTTAATTTTCTGTAATTCCTGTCTGTCTGTATGTATGAACGTACGCAGGCTCACCACGAGAAAACGGCTGAAGAGAATTTAATGAAAATCAGTATATAACGTCGGGGAACAAGTCGCTACAATCTAGGCCATAAATAATTTTATTCACGCTGAGTGAAATGGTAGTTTAGGGGAAGGCCTAAAATTTAATTCTCCAAAATTTGTTATTATTGCCCCCAGCGATAAATACTACATAACTAAAGTTAAATATTATTAAATTTCCTATCATTTATGTATGATAAATTTTTACTGTACCAGCTATGATAAGACATATTCATGAATATGGAATTTTTTTTGCTAAGTCCATATCAGTGCCGAGGTACGAGAAAATGGCGAACAGAATTTTATGTAAAGTCAGGGAATAAGGAACTACAGTCTATGCTATAAATAGTTTTATTCACTCTGTTCGAAATGGTAGTTTAGGGAAAGATGCCAAAAATGTAATTTTTAATTACCTATCCTAGTGGTCATATTGAAAAGTACTACATAACAAAAGTTACAGAGAATGCAATTTCTGATTATTTATGTCTTAATCAGTTTTGCAAGAGACAGTTATCATGAATGATTCGCATTGAAACTGACTTGAGCAAATTATCACAAAAATAATTTATTCTATTATCACCACCTGTTCAATACAAGCCACATACTACGTGGATGAAATTTACATAATACTATATACACTTCTCAGGGACATGTTTCGCCCCTTGTTAAGGGCATCATCAGCCTGGAGGTAACCTTAAAGTCAAATGTCTGAAACATTATCTATTCATACTTGGATTACAATGAAAAGTATGTTACACATGAATGAGAAAAAAGTCGTGAAGGAACGATCGCTGAATAATAACACAAGAGGGAGTCATGAAAGAAAGGACGAATCACTTTACATTAGATGCTGTAATATCACAGATTCGGAAGAAAACTAAAGTGAAGGCCTCCAGTATAGAAAGCCCATAAAATTGATCAACAATAACATTACATTGACCATTTTTGTTGTGATGTGCTTTGTGTATTCTGCTGCCATTTATCTACGATAGATAGAATTACTGCTGCATTTCGAGTATAACAGCCTGCCTGAATATTGGCGGGAAAAAGCTGGGGAGTGGGGAGTTAGATCACTTTCTTTAGCATGGCATTCCTCTGGTTCATAAATTTTCTGATAGTACTGGTACGTAACACACTGGATCATCATAGTATTCCACCTATTCGATCCCTACTCCGAGGTAGTGATTTGAATGAGCAATGTGCACACTTAAACGGAATAATTACACAGGAGTGTTCACGGCTATCTGCAGCCTGGTCGTTCTAGCTCTGAAACTTCGAACTGTTAGATTGACACCATAGTACTTTTAGCTAAAAGTGAGAAAATGTTCTGTTATCATTTTATCGAATATTTCTTATGAAAGCATTGCTTTTAATCATGATATTTAAACTGGCATCATTGTAATGACATGTTGCTTTCAGTTGGGAAAACTATAAGGACAGTCTTTCTGAGAATTCCATAGGGAAGGAGGGTACATCAGCTAGTTATTTGATCTTCGCAAAATCACGCGGGCGCTTGATGCAATATATTAATCTATGCATTTGCTAAGTAATGGCATCTAAGTGCATGACTGATTCACACATGTGGAGCATGAGTTAATACTATTTTCGGTAGGCTTATCAGAGACTGATCATCCCACTCACGTACTTCCTGTGAGGGAAGAGAGATGTGTAATTTTAGCCTTGTATCCTCGTATAGCAACAGTCGGGCTTTGAGACAATAAGTGTTGTAAATATATCGTAGTTCTGTATTGCGCAAGACATGTAGAATAAGCAATTTTGACCAATTGTATCTCCTGATTTCTCCTGATTTTTACTGATTTTCAAATCAAAATCTCCTGATTTTGGTTTTTGTAAAGTTGGCAGGTATGCAATAATAACGGCCGAGAGGGTTTGTCGTGCTGACCACACAGCACCTCGTAACCTGCAGGCCTTCGGGCTGAGCAGCGGTCGCTTAGCAGGCCAAGGCCCTTCAAGGGCTGTAGTGCCTTGGGGTTTGGTTTGGTTTGGAGGAAGGCCATCCTTTTGTCTTCTCCATCTACTTCGTTGACCTTAAAAAGTGTTTAATCATTGATTTTTTTAGAAGAGGGCAACAGTTCAGGTATATTTGAAATCTTTTGTAAACATGTAACATTTAAGGAGAATAATTGGATGTTGCACTGGATCGTAAGCATTAGATAGCTCTACAGATACAACGTGATTGAAAACCATCTTCTGTGTAGGTTTACTATGTTATATTTAGTAGGTATTTATGCATTACAGTTCTTGCCTGGTCTAAATCCAGCCTCCTGTTGTATGATTAAAATATCAACATAAGGTGTCAGATGATTTAGAAGTATTCTTTCAAAGATCTTAAAGGAGTGTCACAGAAACAAAATTGGTGAAAAATTCTTTGGTTCACTGAGTTAATTACCAAGTTAGAGAATGACAGCTGTTTTTGTCTTCCGCCAGATTTTTGGAATATCCAGTCCTTTGTTAGATTTCTGAAGTACCTAGAAAGTTGGCCTTACAGTTAGGGTCACTGAGCTGTGAGTTTGCATTTGGAAAATGGGGGTTTTGAAACCATGATGATGGTTTTCTATGGTGTCCCATTTTCACACCAAGCAAATGATAGGGCTGTACGTTAAATGAGGCTATAGCTGCTACCTTCCCAGTCTTAGCCCTTTCCTATCATCATGTTGCTGAAAACGTTTGATGTGTTAGTTCGGCATTAAACCACTAGCGAAAAAGAAAAAAGAAAAGAAATATATTGAAGTATTTTATAGATTCCATTTTACTCTACCAGGAGGCAGAGAATATTGTTCAGTCCAGGAGATTTTCCATTCAAACACATTTTTATAGCACTTTCAAGATCCTCCAAAACAAATGGTAGGTTCACCTAGTACAGTATTTGTACTTACATCTGACGTGTAATATAAGCATATATTTCTTTTACTAAGACTACTGCTGCCATGGGAATTCTGAATGATGATCTGATTGATGAAAGTATTGACTATACTAATAAAATTATTATCAAATTCCCTTAGCAGTTTGATGTGTGTCTGCTTTTTCCAGTGAATATGTACAGCAGAACCTGGTTAATTAGATCATTTAAATTTTCTTTCATTAATAATTAACAATTATTTCACAATCCCTTGATAATAATTTCGTTTGGCTATTTCTAGCCTGGTGCGGCTCTTGCAAGGGAGACCCTCCGACAAGGGTGGGTAGCATCTGCCATGTGAAGGAAACTGCGTGTTATTGTGATGGAGGATAGTGTTGTGTTTGGTGTGCGAGTTGCAGAGATCTTGGGGATACTACAAACAACCAGTCCCTGAGCCAAGGAAATGAACCAGTTAAGGTTGAAATCTCCGACCCAGCCAGGAATCGAACCCAGGAGCCCTCCGAACCACAGAGCACTATGCTGACCATTCAGCCAAGGAGCCAGTCTGTATTACTGTAGAGCACAATGTTAAAAATACATTAAATTGAAATATTATATTATTTAATTTGAAGTAAAACTACTTTAAATCATTAGAACTCTCATATTGTCAAAAAAAAATAAATGAATCTATGGCTTCAGCTACTTTGTGTCATCTGGGCTGCGCTTCAATTTATACATTCCGTTTTACTCTACCAGGAGGTAGAGTGAATCAGATATCTCTTCGGCATCTGTGGCTGAGTTTTAAAGAATTTTGTCAGGTAAACACCAAATTCTAAATTACCACTCACAAGGTTTCATCTTAAGTAGTATTACTGATAACCTGACTCTACTGTGTTGAGGTTGGTATGATTCTGTTAGGTGACGATCGTATGCAAGTATCCTCAAATGCTGAAAGTGCTCCAGTAAATGAAATGGCGTATGGCTTTTAGTGCCGGGAGTGTCCGAGGACATGTTCAGCTCGCCAGGTGCAGGTGTTTACGCCCATAGGCGACCTGTGCGTTTTGATGAGGATAAAATGATGATGAAGACGACACTTACACCCAGCCCCTTTGCCTGGGAAATTAACCAACGATGATTAAAATTCCCAACCCTGCCAGGAATTGAATCCGGGATCCCTTTGACCAAAGGCCAGCACGCTAACCATTTAGCCATGGAGCTAGACAATGCTCCAGTATGAAGCAGTCACAATAGCTTTTTCACTGACTGAAATGGAGTCTTCAAGTTGGACTTCCACAGGGCAATTTGGATGGTGAAATAGATACTCAAGAACTTTAATTGCACCACAGTCACAGTCAGCATTCTGTGTGTAACCTCAGAGATTTTTTTACATATCGACATCATATGACATGGAGTGTCGAGTTAACTTTTTCCAACATCCGTCAAAACTCTGACTACCTCCAGTGGGTTTGAACCCGTGATCTGAGGACCTGGGAGTTATTAAAAACAATGATATTTAAGGCTGATGGAACACTTACATTGGTGAAGAGGTGTCGGTATGCAATTTGCAATCACTACAATGCGTGCCAAATGCCTGGATTCAATTCCATAACTCTCTGTAGTGCTTATCTTGAGTGAGGGCATATGCCTCTATTAACGGTGATTTGTCTGTCAGGGCCGATGACCTTCGATGTTAGGCCTCTTTAAACAACAGGCATCATCATTATCAACGATTTGTCTGTCAGATGGAGATTTTAAGCCTTGAGCAGACCCTTTGATGATGTTTGAAAGAATTAGACTATGTTATGTGCTGGCACCAGGTTTCATCCAAGGCTAGTATAGAACATGTTATCTCATTCTGCACGCCTGCACACCTTTTCCGCGATTGATGACTCGTGCAATGATATTGACAGTCACATTTTTATGATTGAAGTCAGTCTGGAATTGCCCCAGGTTTCAGTGTACTTTACCAGTTGTTTTATTGTGTGTTATACAAGTGTCATATACTGTAGGAATAAGTAAGTTTTCACTAACTATTAAGTGTAGTATTCTTAATATATAAAGGATGTGGTGTGAAATATCAAGTAAGACCTTAAGCTTATTAATTTATTTTGCAGTAATCTGCAGTAGCAGAAATGAGAGATACTGTGGCTTTGTACACAAACAGTCTCATTCAAACAAAGTGAAATCATAAAAGTGGTCACAAAATGCTGCACTTTCCTGAAAGATATTTTAATTAGACAAAAATGGGTGCATTGTTCCAGAGGAGACGTAGAGTGAAATCCTCAAATTTCATTCATCTACTCAAAACAATTTACTGTGGAAGGGCGTGGGAGGGACCTCACAGCAGAACTGTTGAAATTAGTTCCTAAGAAAACTGAAATAGTCTGCTTTGCTTTCACTTAAGTTAAGTGTACTCTGCATAAAGAGAGCAAACAAAAGAACTGCCAGTCATCTTTTAGAAAATCAAAGAAGAGTGTGATTATGATTAAGCTATAACAGAAGAAAATGTAATTGATGATGTCAGGAGGGAGAATGAATATTTATGGCCAGAACGAGTGGGTCAGACAGTTGAAGCACCGGCCTTCTGATCTGACCTTGGCAGCTTTGATCCTGCTTCTGTCTGGTGCTATTTGAAGGTCCTCAAATAAGTCAGCCTCATGTTCGTAGGTTTACTGGCACACAAAAGAACTCCTGCAGGACAAAATTCCAGCACCAACAGCCAAGTTCATGGGGAGGAGGAAAATGATGGTGGTGAAATTACGCTTGAGGAAGTGTAAAGGATGGTAAATAAACTCCATTGTCATAAAGCAGCAAGGATAGATGAAATTAGACCTTGATTCAAACCTTGAATTACTTAACACCTAGGATATCATTTGAAATTTTAACTTCATAATTCAAACGGTTTCATATAAATGCATATTTGTGTCATCATTCCTCATCCCCCAGTCAAAACCCCCTTAGGGGTGTATTGTTGTAAATCCACTTCTTATTTGTATCCTCATAAAAATAATTCCACTCCTCTTACACCCCCTTAAGTAGATTCCACCCCCCCCCCCCCACTTCCCTGCTACAAAATACGTGTGTCCTTGTTTTTAAAGGAGATTCTAAATACCAGTTTTCTCATCTGTAACATCCTTCGTTTTTGACAAATAAGTATCCTCAAACAAAGAATTCAAGTCATTTTTCAGTTCATTTATGCCCCTTAATTGAATTTTCCCAAAACAAAAGAATCCATGTTTCTTTAGGTTTTTATAAAGGAAATTCAAAATATAAATTTTTGTGTCTCTCTTCTTCAGTTTATGAGATATAAGTATATTCATAAAAAAATTCAATCCCTTTTTCAGTCCTTAACCACTTAAGTGTTTTTCCCAAAACAAAAACTACGTGTTACTTTATTTTTGAAAGAGATTAAAATACCAATTGTAACATGTTTCATTTTTTAGATATACTCATTTTAAAAATTCACCCCCTTTGTCAGTCCTGTTCACCCCACCCCTTAAATAAGTTTTCAAAAAAAATGTTTCTTTTTTTTAAAGGAGATGTGAAATAAAAATTTAATGACTGTAACATCTTTAGTTTTTGAGGTATATCCTCAAAAAGGTATCCAACCACTTTTTCATTTTTTTTACCCCCTTAAGAGGATTTTTCTAAAAACAAAAAAATACGTGTTTCCTTATTTTTAAAGGAGATACCAGATACCAATTTTCACGTCTGCATCATCTTCAGTATTTGATGTATAAGTATTCCCATAAAAAGACTTCAACTAAGTTCAATTCTCTTCACCCACCCTACACCCTTAAGTGGATTTTTCAAAGAAAAAACTTGTTTATTTTTAAAGCAGATTCCAAATACCAATTTTCATGCCTGTAACATAGTCACTTTTTGAGATATAAGTATCCACATAAAAATAATTCAGCCCCTTTTTCAAGTCTTTTCCTTTTCCGGAAACAAACAAATACGTGTTACTTTTATTTTTAAAAGAGATTAAAAATACTAATTTTCACGTCTGTATTGTCTTAAGTGTTTGATATATGCTCTATATATGCTCATTTCAAAAATTTACCTCCTTGAACACTTCCCCTTAAGTGGATTTTCAGAAAACAAATTATGCATGTTCCTTTACTTTTACAGGAGATTCCATATACCAATTTTTATGACTGTAACATCTTCAGATTTTGAGATATAAGTATCCACATAAAATATATTCAACCCCTTTTCCACCCGCCTTAACAGGATTTTCTGGAAAAAAAATAAAATAAATATGTGTTGCTTTACTTTTAAAGGGAATTCCAAATACCAATTTTCTTGTCTTTAAACTGTTCAGGTTTTGAGATATAGATACAATCATTTTACAAATTCACCCCCCTTAGGGACGGAATATCCAAAAATCCTCCCTTACTGAGTACTTACATTGTAATATGAATGTATCCCCAAAATTTCATTTCTGTGTGTTCAGTAGGTTTGGCTCGGCGATGATGAATCAGTCAGGACAAGTTATTTTATATATATATATATATATATATATATATATATATTGTACCAGGAAATAGTTATGGGGCCAGAGCATGGGAAGGATATCAGGTAGTGTGCAGTTGCGATTGGAGTAGGTACAGAGAAGGATGATTTCGCAGGGCGAATAATACATGGTATTGAAAATTTTTGACAGTATTTATTGATAATCTTAAGCGAATCACCCTGCCTCTCCTTCATCAAAATTAAATTTCCAATTGATTTCTTCAGAATGCAATTGAGTAAATGAAATATATGCGCTGTCACAATCCTATACATCCACTCGATGTTAATAATATTCAGAATAAATACCAGAATTCTAAGATCTCAATACACCCTACAATTCATCTAGGATCTCTCATATAAACTCAAATTCAAAATAACACTCTGATCATAGAACTTCTTTCAACCACTTGTTGATTTACCAATATTTTTAAATTGTAAATTAAATCCATCACTTGTGGTGAAAACCTAAAGTCTTTCTAAAATTATTAAACATACTATTATCTTACAGTTGCTTTAGCAATCTTATAGTTCAAATTAAATATTTTCAGTCACTTGTTAAATGGCAAGCCCTACAGTTCATCTGATTATTGTGAAATGATTTCAGTTACACAACTTCGAAGAGAAACCTAAAGTTCATTGAAATATGACTTGAAGTCTCCTACAATTTCTACAAGCAGAATTCACACGATTAAAAATTACGAAGCACTTTCCATGTGATCAACGTTGCACTGTTGAATGATTGAGTGCATTATTATTGTCTAAGTGTAATTACTCACTTTATAAAAGGTAAAATACACTTATATCACCTGTGTTCTGCTCATAAGAATGGATGAAGTATGGCTCTGCAGCTCGGTAACAGGAACCTCTGCAGCGAACAGCCTGAACTCAAACTCAGCACCAGCAGCGTACCACGTTCCATCCTACGACGACAGCACGTTTAATCCCTCGTAGATACGATTAATCCCTCGTAGATACAACGATTAATCCCTCGTAGATACCACGAATAATCCCATGTTGGATATGACGTTCTACGTAGTGTGGTAGTACAACACTTCGCCAATATTTCCGGTGTTTTTAAAAAGAAATGTTGAAACGCGGGAAAGTTCAATTGGCACTATACAGTGAGTTGTAGGATTATTAATTATCATTAATGAGTTGCATTTCACACTGAAATAAGTCCGAATGCACAGTCTGTACTCGCACTTTTGTACTATAGCATTAAATACGTGACTTGGAATCGCACAGTCTATTTCACAGTTCGGGCCATAAGTCAAGTTACTGCAGTAATAAAATGATTTCGCTTCTGCAGCCGAAAGCACAGTCTTTCACCACACAATTTATAAGACATGAAATGAGACACTAGCACAGTTTATAATAATCACAGATGATGTCGAAATTCAGTGTAAGATTAACTATCACAGTCCGTTAAATACTCAAATAAATGCAATTAAGGTCACTTCTAGAACAGTCTCTTGAATCCTAATATTCACTACTTAAGTGGTTTTTATGAATGAGTTCTCATAATAAGAGTTCGTATGACCTAATATCACCATAAAATGTTCTTAATATTCAATTCTTTTCTGGCATGAATCGAATGTTCAAGGAAAAATGTGAAATTAGCCACACTCAGTCCTATTAAGTGAATATTTGAGTGGAATAGTACTTCAAATAGTTCGCAGTCATAATTGTATATGAGAAATGCATCTCAAAATTAATGAAATTGTCACTAATTGTAAGTGTTACTTATCACACACGATTTCCTAGTATGCTTGTCCTTGTAAATGATCACGACAGATTTCAAATATATGGGGAATTAACACAGTCCATAATACTATCGAATGGTAAATTAAACACTGGTATTCTCAATTCTACCTAACTGCACAGTCTATATCGCAAGATCACTTGTTCAAGAAATTCGTTAATCTTATACGACGAAACTTGGTTTGATAGAACTTTATAACATCTCACATGTCCATGATGCGGTTGAAACTTCACTTACTACGATCTCGCACAAATTCAAAGTTTTAGAATATGACTTGCACATCTCTCGCAAAGCACGATGGAGCAGTATGACTTCTAGCCATAATCAAGTTGTAGATTTCACCTGACTGTGCCCTTGAGTCGTTGACCTATTTATATTCTGCTGGGAGCGAGCTCACTGGGCCAAGGCGACAGACGGGTGGTTATGCATTCCAAACTTCAACTAGTCATATTTTCTAAACTACTAGGGTGATTGATCTCAAATTTTCAACATTGTACATTTGAAATGTGGGCTACATGCTGGTGTTTGTCTTGTTTTTATCTGCCAAGTCGTTTAGGAGTTATAAAAATCATTTCTAGACGTTTCCATAGGGAGGTGAGATACATGTGGTGCTGACGTCACTTGACCTTACTCCCCTCTCTTGCTGTCTCCCTCACACTTACACGGAGCAGTAGAGATGAGAACATTCCCTCGGACAGCTGTTCCTTATGGCACAACTCAGCCATACTTTCATGATCAAAATTTTTATAACTTGATGTGCCAGGGCCTATGCATTCCTGGTACAATATATATAGAGTATATATATATAGATGATGCCTGAATTATGGGTGTGGAGGAAGTTGTTTGTATAGAATTGGTAAGGAGATTAAATTATTTTGGAATGAAGTACAAGAAATTGCATTCTGTTAGACAGGTGGAGGGAATATTTTGAACATCTTCTCAACATAAAAGGAAATCTTTCTGGTGGTGTTGCGAACAGCCAAGCTCATGGGAGGAGGAAAATGATGGTGGTGGAATTATGCTTGAGGAAGTGGAAAGGATGGTAAATAAACTCCATTGTCATAAGGCAGCAGGAATAGATGAAATTAGACCTGAAATGGTGAAGTATAGTGGGAAGGCAGGGATGAAATGGCTTCATAGAGTACTAAGATTAGCATGGAGTGTTGGTAAGGTACCTTCAGATTGGACAAAAGCATCTATCTATAAGTAAGGGAACAGGAAGGATTGCAACAACTATTGAGGTATCTCATTGATTAGTATACCAGGCAAAGTATTCACTGGCATCTCGGGAGGGAGGGTGCGATCAGTCGTTGAGAGGAAGTTGGATGAAACCAGTGTGGTTTCAGACCACAGAGGGGCTGTCAGGATCAGATTTTCAGTATGCGGCAGGTAATTAACACATGCTACGAGAGGAGTAGGTAGTTGTGTTTATGTTTCGTAGATCTAGAGAATGCATATGATAGAGTCCGAGGGAAAAGATGTTTGCCATACTGGGGAACTATGGAATTAAAGGTAGATTATTAAAATCAATCAAAGGCATTTATGTTGACTATTGGGCTTCAGTGAGAATTGATGGTAGAATGAGTTCTTGGTTCAGGGTACTTACAGGGGTTAGACAAGGCTGTAATCTTTCACCTTTGCTGTTCGTAGTTTACAGGGATCATCCGCTGAAAGGTATAAAATGGCAGGGAGGGATTCAGTTAGGTGGAAATATAGTAAGCAGTCTGGCCTATGCTGACGACTTGGTCTTAATGTCAAATTGTGCCAAAAGCCTGCAGTCTAATACCTTGGAACTTGAAAATAGGTGCACTGAGTATGGTATGAAAATTAGCCTCTCGAAGACTAAATTGATGTCGGTAGGTAAGAAATTCAACAGAATTGAATGTCAGATTGGTGATACAAAGCTAGAACAAGTCGATAATTTCAAGTATTTAGGTTGT
The DNA here is from genome assembly GCF_040414725.1 of Anabrus simplex. Taxonomy (NCBI): domain Eukaryota; kingdom Metazoa; phylum Arthropoda; class Insecta; order Orthoptera; family Tettigoniidae; genus Anabrus; species Anabrus simplex. The sequence goes on from NC_090270.1 coordinate 318,937,530, forward strand.
GTGTTCTCCCAGGATGGTAATATAATAAGTGAGATTGAATCAAGCTGTCGTAAAGCTAATGCAGTGAGTTCGCAGTGCAATCAACAGTATTCTGTAAGAAGGAAGTCAGCTCCCAGACGAAACTATCTTTACATCGGTCTGTTTTCAGACCAACTTTGCTTTACGGGAGCGAGAGCTGGGTGGACTCAGGATATCTTATTCATAAATTAGAAGTAACAGACATGAAAGTAGCAGGAATGATTGCTGGTACAAACAGGTGGGAACAATGGCAGGAGGGTGCTCGGAATGAGGAGATAAAGGCTAATTTAGGAATGAACTCGGTGGATGAAGCTGTACGCATAAACCGGCTTTGGTGGTGGGGCCATGTGAGGCGAGTGGAGGAGGATAGGTTACCTAGGAGAATAATGGATTCTGTTATGGAGGGTAAGAGAAGTAGAGGGAGACCAGGACGACGATGGTTAAACTCAGTTTCTAATGATTTAAAGATAAGAGGTGTAGAACTAAATGAGGCCTCAGCACTAGTTGCAAATAGAGGATTGTGGCAACGTTTAGTAAATTCACAGAGGCTTTCATAACAGTCTTTAATGATAATGTATGTAATGCATGTATGTAAGTTTTAGTCTGTAGCCTGTTGAATGTTCATGGTCAACATTCTCAGTTATTAATTTTGTTGTTGTTGTTAATATGTTTGTGTATTTTGAGGACATACAGCTACTTTGCATCAACCCATTGGCATACTAATTTTAACATGCTGAACATGCTTGTACAGTATATAGCAATTTATAAAAATGTTTAAGATACAGTTTTACACTATTAAGATTTAAGAAAAAATGATTTTAATCATACTTTTGTTTGATGTGATGATGAAGTGCGCACTGAAGAACAGTTATATGTTTTATTGGTGAGAGTCACCATAAAACACTGTGGGGAAGTTCAAAGCCACCAAACACTTTTTACACCCATATCTCATTGCACTTTATTTATTGCCAGCCTTCCGTACAACAGTCACGGCATGGAGTATTTATTTTAGCGTTTTTTGGTATAAACCTTATAAAAATATGCTCACTGAGCTCATTCAGGGCAGGTTGAGGTTGTTTGCAAAATACTGATAGGCAAAATGGTTTATTTTGCTAGCTGTCTTATCCCATAAAGAATTGTGAACCATGTATTGACAAATTTCTAGAGGGATGGGACCTGGAGGGAGGTTCCCGTTCACGATAAGATTTATTCAAGATTTTCCTATAGGACTGTATTTGAATGGTTTACCACATGTTTTACCCGATTCCTACCAATCTTCCTTTGTCTGTTTCGGAGGTAGGCTGGACTTCAGCACCACTTTCGGATTCAAATGTGCCTTCATTCACATGCAAACTTTGTCATGCTGCTGTCACTTTCACTGTTAGTAAAATTTAATCGTTTTCTGAAACTACCACTGCCTGACTCACTCCTGCTATCTGTAGTATACTGTGATGGTGTCTGCCATTTTGTTGTAAGACTTGGGGAGGATCTCATATTTGGGTTCTGTATTGATCATATAACATAAGAAAAATATACAATTGGTCCACCTTAGTCAGTACACAAATATGTCTTAAAAAGAACATTGTGTGATTTGTGTTCCTTTTAACTTTTTCACTTAGAAAGTTTTTTACAAACTGCAGAAGTCATTGGAAAAAATTAATTAGAAAAAGTTCAGCTATGTAAAATTGTTGGGAATATCTGTTTTGTAACCTTCTTACCCAGTAAATTGTATTTTATCGGGGATCGGAACAGAATCTACAAATTTGGGGCAATTTATGGTAGTGTGAAGTCCTGTCACAACCACCTGTTGCCAGTAAAACAATATCAAGAATACCACTGTCATCTTCATCACGATTGTTATTTTGATCATCTAGGTTTGCTTGAACTCTCACTTTCATTAAATAAATCATTACCACAGCACAATTCTCTTTCAGTATCATCATTTAGCAAAGAACATGAAAATCTGCATGTTGAGGAAAGCCATAGTGTAAACATGTCAGCTAGAGTCTTCTTTTGTCTAGTTTGGCCATGCAAGGAGGATAAATACTTAGAGCAGCACTATTGCAAAGAGAGTATCTTCCTGATTCCAATGAAGTGAAAAAATTAAAATGAACTCAAATCACACAACAATTCCAATGGGTCTGGCCCTGCTTTGGGATCCACCGATGTTACTACCCAGATGTGATTTGCCACCGAGCAAACCATTCAGGAAAGGGCCAGGTGTGCAATGCAAGCCCATCTCTGCCATCATTCTGTTATCTCACTGAAGGCCTACTGATGGCACGAGAAAGACATAGAATGTGAACCCAGATCATTTTGAATCTAGAGAGTTCTTTTTTTGAGAATTATCTTGAGGGGTCGGCCTCCCTATTTAAGGTGGATCAGGCGAGCTCAAGCATTTTCAGTTGGAGTTGAGGGTTAGTTGAGCTGCGCAGTTCAGCGAGTGTTCTGTCCGTGGAACTGAGTCTATTGTTCTGTTCTGTCTGTTACCAAGGAGTTGAGTCATGTCCAGGTGCTATGAAGTGAATGTTGTGTCTCTGGTGCAGCGTGGGAGAGTTCAGTAAGGGATTGGCAAGAAACAGTGAATGAAGACTGTTGCGAATGTACAGGCAGTGTATAATATACAGAATTCTTAGATTGTGTTGCTACATTGATTTCAATATTAATATTGGCTAAATATTCAATTGTCAAATGATAAAGTCCACCTATTTAACACTTTTTATGTCATTAATTTAATTATGTATGTATTAATTTAATTATCAATCAATCAATCAATCAATCAATCAATCAATCAATACTGATCTGCATTTAGGGCAGTCGCCCAGGTGGCAGATTCCCTATCTGTTGTTTTCCTAGCCTTTTCTTAAATGATTTCAATGACATTGGAAATTTATTGAACATCTCCCTTGATAAGTTATTTCAGTCCCTGACTCCCCTTCCTATAAATGAATATTTGCCCCAATTTGTCCTCTTGAATTCCAACATTACCTTCATATTGTGACCTTTCCTAATTTTAAAGACGCCACTCAAACTTATTCGTCTACTAATGTCATTCCATGCCATTTTTCCGGTGACAGCTCGGAACATACCACTTAGTGGAGCAGCTCGTCTCCTTTCTCCCAGTTCTTCCCAGCCCAAACTTTACAACAATTTTGTAACGTTACTCCTTTGTCAGAAATCACCTAGAACAAAGCGAGCTGCTTTTCTTTGGATTTTTTGTAGTTCTGGAATCAAGTAATCCTGGTGAGGGTCCCATACACTGGAACCATACTCTAGTTGGGGTCTTACCCGAGACTTACATGCCCTTTCCTTTACATCCTTACTACAACTCCTAAACACCCTCATAACCATGTGCAGAGGTCTGTACCCTTTATTTACAATCCCATTTATGTAATTATCCCAATGAAGATCTTGCGTTATATTAACACCCAGATACTTACAATGATCCCCAAAAGGAACTTTCACCCCATGAACACAGTAATTAAAACTGAGAGGACTTTTGCTATTTGTGAAACTTGCAACCGGACTTTTAACTCCGTTTATCATCATACCATTGCCTACTGTCAGTCTAAACACATTATCAAGATCATTTTGCAGTTGCTCACCATCTTGTAACTTATTCATTACTCTATACAGAATAACATCATCTGCAAAAAGCCTTACCTCTGATTCCACTACTTTATTCATATCATTTATATATATAAGAAAACATAAAGGTCCAATAATACTGCCTTGAGGAATTCTCCTCTTAATTATTACAGGGTCAGATAAAGCTTCGCCTACTCTAATTCTCTGAGATCTATTTTCCAGAAATATAGCAACTCATTCAGTCACTCTTTTGTCTAGTCCAGTTGCACAAATTTTTGCCAGTAGTCTTCCATGATCCACCCTATCAAATGCTTTAGACAGGTCAATCATGATACAGTCCATTTGACTTCCTGAATTCAGGATATCTGCTATATCTTGCTGAAATCCTACAAGTTGAGCTTCAGTGGAATAACCTTTCCTAAAATCGAACTGCCTTCTATTGAACCAGTTATTAATTTTGCAAACATGTCTAATATAATCAGAAAGAATGCCTTCCCAAAGCTTACATACAATGAATGTCAAACTTACTGGCCTGTAATTTTCAGCTTTCTGTCTATTACCCTTTCCTTTATACACAGAGGCTACTATAACAACTTTCCGTTCATTTGGTATAGCTCCTTCAACCAAACAATTATCAAATAAGTACTTCAGATATGGTACTATATCCCAACCCTTTGTCTTTAGTATATCACCAGAAATCTTATCAATTCCAGCCGGTTTTATAGTTTTCAAATTTTTTATCTTATTGTAAATATCATTGTTATCATATGTCAATTTTAATATTTCTTTAGCATTAATCACCTCCTATATCTGGACATTATCCTTGTAACCAACAATCTTGACATACTGGTGACTGAATACTTTTGCCTTTTGAAGATCCTCACATACACACTCCCCTTGTTCATTAATTATTCCTGGAATGTCCTTCTTGGAACCTGTTTCTGCCTTAAAATACCTATATCTACCCTTCCATTTTTCACTAAAATTTGTATGACAGCCAATTATGCTTGCCATCATGTTATCCTTAGCTGCCTTCTTTGCTAGGTTCCATTTCCTAGTAAGTTCCTTCAATTTCTCCTTACTTCCACAGCCATTTCTAACTGTATTTCCTTTCCAATCTGCACCTCATTCTTAGTCTCTTTATTTCTCGATTATAATAAGGTGGGTCTTTACCATTTCTTACCACCTTTGAAAGTACAAACCTGTTTTCACATTCCTCACCAATTTCTTTATACCCATCCCAGAGTCTGTTTACATTCTTATTTACCGTTTTCCACCGATCATAATTACTTTTTAAAAACTGCCTTATGCCTGTTTTGTTAGCCATATGGTACTGCCTAATAGTCCTACTTTTAAAATGTTCCTTTCTATCACATTTATTTTTGACTACGACAAAAACAGCTTCGTGTTCACTAATACCATCTATTAGTTTGGTTTCTCTATAGAGCTCATCTGGTTTTATCAGCACCACGTCCAGGATATTTTTCCCTCTAGTTTGTTCCGTCACTTTCTGAAGCAGCTGTCCTTCCCATATTAGTTTATTAGCCATTTGTTGGTCATGCTTCCTGTTGTTCCCATTTCCTTCCCAATTGACATTTGGTAAATTGAGATCTCCCGCTACAATCACATTCCTTTCCATGTCGTTTCCCCACGTAGCTGATTATCTTATCAAATAATTCTGAATCTTTGTCGGTGCTACCCTTTCCCCATCTGTACATTCTTAAGACATCAAGTTGCCTATTATCTTTAGAAATGAGCCTTACACCTAGAATTTCATGTTTCTCATCTTTAACTTTTTCGTAGCTTACAAATTCTTCTTTCTCCAGAATGAATACTGCCCCTCCCACCAAGCCTATCCTACCTCTATGATACACACTCCAGTTTCGTGAGAAAATTTCTGCATCCATTATATCATTTCTCAGCAATGATTCAACTCCTATTACAATATCTGCTAAATATATATCTATTAATGTATGACTCTGAAGCATTTTATACAAAAAATGGTCTCAAGGAAGTGCACTGTCACCATTATTGTTTATTATATTGATGGATGAAATTGTAAAATGTGTAAAACAGATTATCAGTAATGATGAAGTGAATGCTTTGGTATTTGCAGATGATATGGTAATTTGGGGAAAGGGAGAAAAGGAAATACAAAGGAGACTGGACATTGGAATGAAAATCTGAAGGAGTTTGGAATGGTAATTAGTAAAAAGAAAACTGTAGTCATGCACTTTGGAAAGGAGAAAAAGAGAAGCCAAGTGAACATAGACAGAGAACGGTTAGAGAATGTAGAACAGCTTACATATCTGGGTAGCGTTATTAATGGAAGTAATGAATTCAACCCTTACATGAATAACAGACTAAGTAAAGGTACAACATTTTATCATCAAGTCAGAGAGCTTTTGTGGGATGACAGAGTACCCAAGAGAACGAAATTAACATTATATAAACAGTATTTCATACCATTTGTAACATACAGACTAGAAACACTGGTAATTAATAAGAGACAAGATAGTAGGATCCAAGCAGTAGAAATGAAATTTTTAAGAACATTCGTTAAACAGCAAGAGTGAGATGATTCGAACATGTAAAAAGAATGGGAAAGGAACGGGTAGCAAGAAGGGAATTAAAAAGAGAAGTTAAGGGAAAGAGATCAGTGTGAAGACCGAGAAGTAGGTGGTTGGAATTAGAGAAGCTGGATTGGATGTGGCAGAAGTAATGGAGCAGGAAAAGTGGAAGGACAGAATGGAGTGGAGGAGGCTTGTTAACCACACCGGGGTGACTGGAGTGGGACATTGATGATGATGATGATGATTATTATTATTATTATTATTATTATTATTATTATTATTATTATTATGGAATACATGTTTTGTCTCGTATGGAGATATCTTCAGTTCCTTACTTAGCATAAAATCACAAGGATAACACTTCAGTATTTTTTCAGATATATAGTTTCCTTCCCACTCCCAGCTCTTTTCTGTCCTATCGTCACCATGAAACCTATCTGTGTTTGTGCGTCGTAAAGGAAATTGTAACAAAATAAATAAAATGCAATTGCTGTTTTTTCCTCTTTATTTGACCATGAGTTCATATAAATATATGGTATGAGTAAATTGTTTAAATACAGGGTGATTTTTTCCCACCGTGTACAATTTCCAGGGATTGATCGAGGAGAGGATACAGAACAGAAAACGTTTAATGAACGTATGTCCAGAAATGCTAGGTTTGTTAGGGACCATTTATTCAGTCATCATTTGTTACAGAGATGGCGGTCTAATATGCACTGTACCATGCATCCACAGTTACAGTATGTGTTGAAAATGGTTTCCATGTGCCTCCATGCATGCGTGTACACGCAATAGCATGTTCTGTCTCACACTTTCACATCGGCCAGGCTGCATCCGAACAGTGTCAGAGGCAGCATGAATATGCTGCTCCAGTGTCTCCTCATCTGAAATAGGCTCTGTATACATGATACTTTTGAGATGGCCCCATAACCAGAAATTGCATGGGTTGAGATCTGGTGAATGAGCAGGCCATGCAACTCGACCTCCTTGTCTGATCAATCGACCAGGGAAGACATGATTGAGATGCGTCCGGACATTCACAGCGAAGTGGGCTGGAGCACCATCATGTAGCAGCCACATAACCCTGTGAATCATCAATGATGTGTCTTCCAGCAGGGGAGGCAAAGTCACCTGCAAGAAACGCCGATAGTTCCAGCTTGCTAGACAACATGGAAGGAAGTCTGGTCCCCAAACACGGTTGCTAATTATCCTGGCCCACACATTTTGGCTGAACCTCTGTTGATGATTCGCTATCACCAAACAATGGGGGTTCTGCATACAATCCCACAGATGACTGTTATGAAAGTTGAAGATGCCACTCTGTGTAAAGGTGGTCTCATTTGTGAATAGGATGGATACCACAAATCCTGGAATCGTGGTTGCCGGGTGAATAAACCAGTGACAAAACTACTCCCGATATAGAAAGTATGTCGCTAGTAAGCCCTGCACATGCTGTAAGTGATAAGGGTAGTAACAATTGTCATGGAGAATGTTCCTCACGGTCATCTGTACTGTCTTACCCTGTACTGGCGGGCCAACTGCCTGGTACTGACATGGCGGTCACTTTCCACAGTGTTAATCGCATTTTCCTCGATGTCTTGTGTTCGAACAGGGCAGGTACGTCCTTCATGATTTCCTGCTTCCTTAAATGACCCTGTCTTAGACAAACGGCAAAGCACTGTTGCATACATTGAATGCTGTTGTTGTTGGCGGGGATAGGTCTCCCGATACAACCGTGCTGCCCGCCGCCCATTGCCATTTGCCTTGCCGTAAGCAAACACCATGTCAGTATTCTCGTGTCGAATACAGAACCATTGTGTACAACGCTGTAACACATCCACTGCCCAGTGAGTCAGCACGAGAAGTGACTTGGACACAACAGTACCAATGACTATGGCAGGAGAGGGCGCTAGGGCATTACGTATGAGGAACAGTATCACCACCGAGCCCGATAGCTGCAGTCGCTTCCAGTATCCAGTATTCGGGAGATAGTGGGTTCGAACCCCACTGTTGGCAGCCCTGAAGATGGTTTTCCGTGGTTTCCCATTTTCATACCAGGCAAATGCAGGGGCTGTACCTTAAAGGCCACGGCCACTTCCTTCCCAGTCCTAGCCCTTTCCTATCCCATCGTCGCCGGTGTGACGTAAAGCCAATAGCACAACAGTATCACCCTCTAGGAGGGAACCACGCTTACTGTAACTGTGGCGGCATGGCTGTAGTCTCTGGAACAAAGTATGATTGAATTCATGGTTGCTAGCATGGACACCATGCATTTCCGGATGTACGTTCATTAGACCATTTTTGTTCTGTATGCTCTCCGTGATCAGTCCCTAGAGTTTGTGCACGGTGGAAGAAATCACCATGTATAATGAAGGGGTATCATGTCAGAATACAATAAAATGTGTTAAATTGTATAGAAATATGTTATATTTGAACAATTCTTACTGCATACTTGCTTGCATATTTTGGCAATTTTCAGAACATAGAAATATTATGTCTGGTGATAAGAGACTAATTACCTCCTCTGATTAGGTACATTATTAATTTGAGTGTAGCTACGTTAGACAAGCTACTGTAGTAAAGAGTTTGTCTTCTCTGCCCTAAATGCAGATCAGTGATTGATTGATTGATTGATTGATTGATTGATTGATTGATTGATTGATTGAAACACCTTCTTCTACTATCACCACCACCAATACCACCTCCACCTAGAGAGTTGGCCTTTTGGTTAGGGTCACTTAGCTGTGAGCTTGCATTCGGGAGATGGTGGGTTTGAATTCCATTGTTGGCAGCCCTAAAGATGGTTTTATCATGGTTTCCCATTTTCCACACCAGACAAATGCTGGGGCTGTACCTTAATTAAGGCAACAGCCGCTAAATCCTAGCCCTTCCTCATTCTTCCTTTTTAAAAAAACTTTTGATGCGTTAGTGTGACGTTAAACTACTTGGTAAAAAAAAAAAAAGGCAAGAGTCTATTACTTCCATCTCAGTTTTTCACCTTGGAAGGACTGAAGAATCTAAACATGTAGACTGACCATCATAATCCACCAAAACCAACTTATGTAAGAAAATCATGTTTGATACAAACAGGTCAAATAAAATCTTGAATCTTTCTCCATACCTGAAACATTAATACATGACAGAAAAGCTTTCAAAAAAAATTATATAAGAAGAACCTCATATCAAGTTTAAGAAAGGATTGAGATGGAAGAGATCGGAAGAAGCTAAACAACAAAGCCAAAGAATAAAAGAGAATTGGACAGACACACAAGCAGTCCCAATACTGCAAAATGTTCATAGTTGGCTCATCCATAAGAAACAGTTTGCATTGCGTTGCACTGACACAGATACATCTTATGGTGACAATGGGATAGGAAAGGGCTGGGAGTGGGAAGGCCTTCATCCTTTCTCGCAGCATACTCTGTACATCTCCACTCGATTGTGTGAATTTGCAATGAATCTCATCAGTCCCATAGGTTCTTCTCTTGATCTTGTTTGCTATTCTGTCTTGAAGTGAGGTCTCAAACACATTCCTTTTGTTATGGCCCATTACATGTTCAGTCGACATGATGATTTCTAGACAATAAGTAATGATTGATAAGATACATTCATAGAATGCCTTTCCCTAGAAATAGATTGGGATGCTTCTGTCTTTAAGGATTGATTTCACAAAAACTCCCTAACTTGACTTAGTTTCCAGGTTATTTTGGCTTCTTGATCTATTGTCCTGTGTTCAGGGCCAAAGACGACGACCACCACCACCACCACCACCACCACCACCTAATGTGATGAACTCTTTTGCATGATGGGTTAATCAAATATTCATTTTTCTTTAAAACTATTACTGAGGGGTGTTAAGAGTTTAGAATTGTTTTTGTCTTTCTTGTAATTTCTGAATTTCACATTGTTAAATATGTGTGCTACTGTAACTTAAATGAAAAACCATAGTACAGAACTGAGCATTTTATGATTTTAGGATATATTTTTCAAGGACAATGGCTACAGGTGGAGAAACTTTAACGTCAAAGCACCAAAACCGTTTAGCAACAGAGAAATCTCCATATTTATTACAGCATGCCTCAAATCCTGTTGAATGGTAAGGTTTTACTTAAACTCATTGTATTAATAAATTTTCCCTTATTTGGTTTTTGAAATCAATAATTTTTCTCACATTCTTATCTCATAAAATACTATTTTACAGGTATCCCTGGGGTGAAGAAGCCTTTGAAAAGGCCAGAAAGGAAGATAAACTTATATTTTTGTCGGTTGGTTACTCTACTTGCCACTGGTGTCATGTAATGGAGCATGAATCATTTGAAAATGAAGAAATAGCCAAAGTAATGAACGAGAATTTTGTTAACATAAAAGTAGATCGTGAAGAAAGACCAGATGTTGACAGAATGTATATGATGTTTGTGCAGGTAATAATACACATTTGTATGCTGATATAATAATGCATGTTTCAGAAGTATTCCTTTAAAAATTATTATTGGATATCTTTTCAGTAATGTATTAAAGCTTATTCCTTTTCTAAGGTAAGTCTAGACCTTTTCAAACAACATTCAGTGCTAGTTTTCCAACATTATTTAGTATAGTTTCAGTATTTACAAATTTATTAACTTATCAGGCAATTTTTAAAAATCTGGAACCTCTTGAAAATCTATTGAATTACATGGTATTGTTTGTTGTCTATCAGTTTTCTACTGTTTGCTTGTATTCCTGTCCAAGTGAAAGTTTCATATTAAATCTGTGTAAGTTAGCCATCGCCTTCATCGTCATCATGAACATTTTCCAGCTTTCAGCCAGGTCTGTTGAGAACAAAAGCCTCTCCACTATATTCTACCTCTTTTCTCTCCATTTGCGTCCTCCGACCTCTACAACCTCCTTAACTCCATGCGGCTATCTATCTATCGGCCTTTCTGTAGGTCTCCTTTCTTCCACTCTTGGTATCAAACATCCTCCTCAGCAGTCTTTTGTCATTCTACACACACCGAGCAAGTGTCTGTGCAGTTTGGGTCATGTAGCTACTAGCTACTAGATGGTGGGTTCCAACTCCATTGTTGGCAACCCTGAGGATGGTTTCCCATTATCACTGCAGGCTGTACCTTACTTAAGGCCATGGTTGCTTCCTTCCAAACCCTAGCCCTTTTCTATCCCATTGTTGCCATAAGTCCTATCTGTGTCAGTGCATTGTGTAAAAAACAAAACATTCTCTGCATGTGCTCATACCACTGTAATGTTACTTCCTCTTCTAGCTGTTTTGGGTCCCTTTTTCACTGCCTCTGTCATTTCCTTTTAAATAAGGAAGACTCAGTATAATTTTAAAGCTTTTCAGTCTTTCAAAACAGTAATTTTAACACATATAACACTGTACATACCTGGAAAGAGAGAGAGAGAAAAAACCACTAATGAAAAAAGAATGACATACCTACTGTATTTATTTCTATAAGAACATCCTCAAATTCTATCAAATCACTCTTAACCATGAGTATATGCTGTGTTTGTACAGAAGCCTGTACCCTTGATCCAGTTGAGGTTTGTTATGTAGGGAAGTGAGGGGAAGGAGGTGCAGTAACTCTGGAGAGGGGGGAGGAAACTGCTACCAAGGACCAAAGGGAATGTTTTCATTCTCCTTCCCGATGGGAAGGAGCGGGCCACCTGGAAGGTTACTCCTTCTCTCTGGCCAGGAGATTTGGCGGGGTTTGGGGATTTGTTGGAGTTGGGAGATGAAAAGGAGGAGCTTTGTTTTTATGGAGATGTGAAGGTTTGGGATTCTTGGCTAAGGGTGTATTCTGCTCTGTGCTTTTTATTAGAAAATACATTGTTTTCATATACAGTTGTTACAGATTTGGTTAAATACATTGTTTGCAAATACAGTTGTTACAGATTTGGTTTGCAGTTGTGATTACAATGGTGCTAGAAATATCAGATGTTTTGAAGTCTGGGGAAGGTGTGCGGAGAAATGTGAAGTGCTAGGATATGGAATAGTGAGGAGAAATTCATAAGTGAGGTGAAGAGTAGACGGAGAAGTTCAGAGTTAGGAGGTGTGGTTGGCGGGTAGTGGGAAGGTGGACTAGTTAATGGTGGTGGGGTGAGCCAGGGACGTCGTCTGGATGTGGTGGGACTGGTAATAGTGTGGATAGGGGAACGGGAGTGTTCCACATGGTGGTGGCGGCCATTCAGATGTAGTCCGTGGCTCACTAGGTGCTGGACTTCTTCGTGGCTCAGAAGGTGGAGACGCACTAGGAAGGTAGGCCCATCTGCGTTCCGGATCCTGAAGGCGCGTTGTACGGGGATGTCTGTTTTCCGTAGCTCTTCTATGATGTCTTCTGGTGAGAGACTGGGATCCACTCCGCGTATAACGCAGCTATGGGTGGTGCCGTTGTCCGGTATTGTCAAGGGTAATGGTGGTCTTGCTGTGTCAGCAGTGGTAGTTTCCTTTCTCGGTGGGTGCAGGGTTTCTTGTTGTGGGGTCAGTTGCTGGGGGTGTGTGGATATGGGGAGCCAGGAAGTCATGAGGGAGGATGGGTGGGTCCTGACCATGGTGGTGCTGGGAGCAGGAGAGGAGATATGTGTAGTAGAGGTAGTGGTGGTGGGGGTGGTAGTAGTGGTTGTTGGCGATGGGGGGTGGGGGGGTGGAGGTGGGGGCTGTAGTTGCGGCGGTTCCTGCAGTGGCACTGTCGCATGTTGAGCTGGTGAGGTGTCCATTAATTGAGCTTGGATGTGTGGCGGAGTCCGTTCAGTCCTGTAGTGGTTGCCATGGAGCCTTGCTCCGTGTTTTATGAGGAATTCATAATACCAGGGCTCGGAGATATGTAACAGTACTTCTCTGGTTGGTTCCGTGCCTGCGAGGAGCACTGTATACGCTGTATTTACGTAGCTCTCTTTCTTTACTAGATTAGAAATTGAAGGAGGAATATCGTGAACTATGCAGGTATACATGTTAGTTTAGGGGAGGCCGACTTTCTTGGCGTCAGGCCTATATGCTTTTTTGTAGCTGGCTAGGTACGAATTAGAGTTGAGGCGTCACCCGGCCAGCGAAAAAAAATGTGATGTTGATGTGTAAAATTGAGTGATGTGAGTGATGTCGAGAAGCTGGGAACAGCTACTTTGTTTATATTATGCATTATGGATATTAGCAGGAGTAAGTTGTTATTTATCACTAAATATAATGTCATATAAGGTACTCTTTAGTTTATTACTAAATTTTTATTTTACCCAAATCCTTAACATGCATTCATACTTTAACATACATCAAAACAAATATATGACCACATAATACTTGCTCTCTCCTCTCTGCATAATGAAACTTTTGTCTTCCAGCTTTCAGTCACTCATACATAGCAAACCAAGACCATGACAACATTTTATACTGCTTTTCTTCAGTGCTTAATCATTTCCATAGGAGGCTACTGTGACATTAAATGTGTAGAATGTGGGTTAGGTTATTTGTATCTGCTTCAAATTCCTTGTATTTAGGTCGTGTTCTTGCTACTTGAGATGTTTTATTAGGTTATTATTTATCAATAAATAATACGTTACAAGGTACTCTTTAATTCATTTCCACATTTCAATTCAAAATCATTATCATGCATTCATGTGCTAATACATACGATACATAATATAACCAAGTAGCAAATGGATAAAATACTTAAAAATTTGTGTAACACAATATCTTAGAAATTTATTTTGTGATGAATTTGGTCCTTATAAAGTGGGTCCAAAATTATTGGTGAATTTTCTAAATTGCTTGGTACTAAAATTATTTACAACTTAACAGTTACTTCTGGTTGAGTAAATAGTAATAAAATCAAGCATCTTGTAAGCCAAACTCATTACTTTTGCAAAATGGCTATTAAAAGTTAATTTGCTGTTGAAAATAATTTCTAAATCTTTAATTGACAATACAATTTGAAGTGTTGTTTCACCAATACAATGTTGTTGTTTGGGTCGTCATTCCATAGACTGGTTTGATGCAGAGAACCCACCCTATTCCATGCTTAACCTTTTCATTTCTCCGTACTACTATGTATTACATGTACTCTAATCTGTTCAACTTATTCATATCTTGGTCTGCTCCTACTGTTTTTACTGCCTACACTTCTCTCAAAAACCAACTGAACAAGTCCTGGGTGCTTTAAGATGTATCCTATAATTCTGTCTCATCTTCTGGACAAATTTTACCAAATCTTTCTCCTCTCACCAATTCATTGTCGTTCCTCTTCATTTTTAATTTGATCTATCCATCTCACCTTCAGCATTCTTTTGTAACATAACATTTCAAAAGCTTTTATTCTCTTTCTTTCTGAGCTAGTTAGTGTCCACATTAGTTATTCCACTACCCAAGTAACAATATTCATCTACTACCTTTAAGACCTAATTTCCTAATTTAATATTTCCTGCAATTGAAGTATCCTTCATATCACCACCACCACCACCATCATCATCATCATCATCATCATCATCATCATCATCACCACCACCACCATCATCACCACCACCACCATCATCATCATCATCATCATCACCACCACCATCATCATCACCACCACCACCATCATCATCATCATCATCATCATCATCATCATCATCATCATCATTTCCCCTTATCCAGCTCCTGCCGGGTTGGGGTATTTATGGAACTTCTTCATCTTCCTCTTTCTTACAACCATTCCTCTTCCATGATCTTGTGCCAGTCTAAATTTTGTTTTCTTATGCTGCTCTTCACTGATTCAGTCCACCTTGTTCTTGGTCTTCCTCTTGCTCTCTTGCCCTTGCACTTTGCCTCCAGCATCTGTCTTGGAATTCTATTCTCCTCCATCCTCTTTACATGTCCAGACCACCTTAGTTTATTCTTTTCAACTCTCTCATTTAGCTTTCCTATTCCAACTTCCTTTGTAACATCTTAATTTCTCACTCTGTTTTTCCTTGTCTTTCCTATCATACTTCTTAGGAATTTCATCTCACTGCCTTGAATTCTACTCTCTTGCCTGCTTGTCAAAGTCCAAGTCTCAGCTGTATAAGTCAGTATGAGTACATTACATTTTGTACATTATCTCTTGTTTCGAGTAAAAAAAAAAAAAAAAAAAAAAAAAAAACCCTTCATCTATATATATATATAAAATAAGAGTTTTGTCTGTACATTGCTCAGAATTTAAAATTTTTTGTATTGGTTGTACCCGCAATAGCAAGGAAATACAGTTCTAATTTTCCGTCATCTCTGTATGTATGTATGTATGTATGTATGTACGAGCATCACGAGAAAATGGCTGAAAGAAATTTAATGAAAATTGGTATATAAAGTTGGGGAATGAAGCACTACAATCTAGGCTATAAATACTTTTATTCATTCTGAGTGACATGGTAGTTTAGGGGAAGGCCTAAAATTTAATCCTGAAATGAAAATGATAACCTACAACCTGTTTTCCAGTCATTGACTGGGTCAGGGATGTAATGAATGGATCATATATAGGCTATTAGTACGATGGGGTCACCACTCCCAAAGTGATTTATTAATGACTGATAGATGCTATGAAATGAGAATGGAGAGTGTTGCTGAAATGAAAGGTGACAGGGAAAAATGGAGTACCCGGAGAAAAACCTGTCCCATCTCTGCTTTGTCCAGCACAAATCTCATATGGAGGGACCGGGATTTGAACCACGATATCCAGCGGTGAGAGGCCGACGCGCTGCCGTCTGAGACACGGGGGCTCTGATCCTCAAATATTTGTTATTAGTGTTCTTATCGATAAATACTACATAACTAAAGTTGTATAGAATTAAACTTCTGATCATTTATGTCTTACACATTTTTACCGTACTGGCTATGATAACGGAGATATTCATGCATTTTGATATTTGTTGCAAAGTCCATATCAGTGCCGAACCAGGACAGAATGGGTGAACAGGATTTGAAGAAAAAGAGTATGTGAAGTCTGGGAATAAGGTACTACACTCTAGGCTATAAATGATTCTTTTACATGCAGAATGAAATGGTAGTTTTGTGAAAGGTAACTAAAATATTTTTTTTTAAATATGGAGGAGCCATGAAAGAACTGCCTTTGCATTAGATGCTCTGATATCCCAGTTGGAAGAAAACTAAATATGAAGGCCTACAATATCGAAAGCTCATAAAATGGATCAACAACAACAACAACATTACATCAACCATTGTTGTGATGTGATTTGTGACTTCTGCTGCCCCTCATCTCCAGTAGATAGGATTACTGCAGCATCCTGAGTAAAACAGCCTACCTGAATATGGGTGGAAAGTAGCTGGAGAGTTAGATGTGGTAAATGTTTGTCCCGCAATGACGGGTTCTACAGCCAGTATACACTAAGTTTATAAGAGGGAATAATGTAGAAAGTATTTATAAATAGCTTTTGAGTATTTCCCTGAATGTAAAGAGTTACGGACTCACCTTTCCTCATCATTACATTTAGAACACATTTGGATTTGTACCCCTTTTTAACAGCTACATAACAATCATTGCTGAACTTGCTATCCATGATATCCTGACCCAAGAAACTCTGTCAGGACAATATTATCATAATAGTTTGTGTTTTAAGGCCCCAGAAATGTTGATAATAAATGGGTAACTTATTCCCAGACTGGACATCAGTAGAAAATTATAAATACTGTACTAGAAAAAACCCACAAATATTTACTCAATAATTTCAAAGAAAAATTAAACTTCTGTGCAAATACGTAGGGACCATAGCTTTCTTAGGTCCTCATTAGTACTGATAACATGAATAGGGCTTTCATCTTCATTCCTAATCACGATCATTCCACTTCTACCACCCAGGAGGTATTTATAATCCCTTTCACGTTGCATCTGCTTTGCCTTTGCAAATAACTCTTCTAGCTGGGACAAGTGACCGACTGATACAGATTGGGTTGGGAATTGATGAACCAAGGTAGGTTGTAGGTAAGGTTCCCTTGACTTTGCTCTTGGTGAGTATTGCTCATTATGGCTCCTTCTAACAAATCAAACTAAGCATCATGGTACAACAGCCCTGAACGGTCATGGCCTACCAAGTGTTGCTGCTCAGCCTGAAGGCTTGCGGATTACAAGGTACTGCTTGGTCAGCACGGCAAATTCTCTCAGCCATTATTCTTGACTTTCTAGACCTGGGGCACTATCTCACCATCAGATAGCCCTCAATTGTAATCATGTAGGCTGAGTGGACCTCGAACCATTCCTCAGGTCCAGATAAAAATCCCTGACCTGGTAAGGAATCAAACTTGGAGCCTCCGGGCAAGAGGGAGGCATGCTATCCCTATACCTCATGGATTAAGACAGAGATAGAAAAGGACCAAACTTGGACAGAAGTGGAGACAGAGCTAAACATATGAAAGGAGGAAAAGCACTAGGATTAGATGATTCCCTTTTAACAAATTTAACTATAATTCCTGATGTTGGATGATTACTGAATTTTTTCTATCATTGACAAGCATCAGTCATGTCCTTCTTCAAGTCTGTCTAAAACCTTGCCTATGTTGAAAACAGTTTGCACGACATCCTCACTGAGGGGACTCAAGAACACCAAATATTTTCAGATACTGAAGGTCATCACACCTAATGGCAAGATTATTTACCATATTATTGCATTCAGGAGATAGTGATGAGGCTGTTGCTGAATTATTATTATTCTTTTTTTTTTTTTTTGCAATTTGATTTACGTCACACTGGTACAGGTAGGTCTTATGGCGACGATGGTGTAGGAAAGGGCTAGGAGTGGGAAGGAAGCGGCCATGACCTTAATTAAGGAACAGCCCCAGCATTTGCCCGGTGTGAAAATGGAAAAACAATGGAAAACCATCTTCAGGGCTGCGGGCAGTGGGGTTCCAACCCACTATCTCCTGAATGCAAGAATGTGGTAAATAATCTTGCCATTAGGTGTGATGACCTTGAGTATCTGAAAATATTCGGTGTTCTTGAGTCCCCTCAGTGAGGATGTCGTGCAAACTGTTTTCAACGTAGGCAAGGTTTTAGACATACATTTGAAGCAGGTACTCATTGCTACACTCTTTTGATATATCAACTGGACTTGGCAAAAGAACGTGACAGTGAGGATACCCCGACACGTCAAGTTTATTAGGTTGGAAACACTGGTGTTCTAATATTTACATGCATATTATGACTATGCAGATACATGATTGAGCAACTATAAGACCCGTAATATGGAGTACTGATACAATGTTCAGTCAGTCATAATACACACTTCTCCTGCAGCAATTAAAGAAGCAGAAAACACGAGTAATTAAGAATACACACCTCAAAAATAGTTATGCACCACCTGTATTTTTTGTGTTCCTGAAGGATGTTCACTCTTAAGAGTTGTTGCATGACAAATAGACATCCAAATGGCATGGAATGCTACCTGTTCGTGAACGTGGAGATAATACACGCAATCTCAGAGTAGTCTAGAAGTATGTGCTGTTACTCTCACCTTTAGACACGACATGACAAGAGCACATTTGTGTCCCATGCAGTATGCAAACATGTCTTGACAGGTCATTAGAGCTTTCGAGCATACGCTCATAGTGTCATTGTGTCAGCAAGGTCTCTCTGTGAGGGCAGTTGCCGGCCTGTTTGGTGTACACCATAGCGACATTGTCAGGACTACAACTGGTATCATGTGGCACAAAATGTTGAAGATTGTCCTCGCATTGGTCGTCCATGATCAGCAACATCAGCTGACAACCGTTACATGTGAATTCTGGCTTGCAGGAACCCAGCAGAACAGAACTGCGTAATACCCTATAACAGACAACTGGCGGGGCTGTGTATACACATACAATCAGAAATAGTCTCCATAGGGACCACCTACACTTAAGAGTTCCGTGGTGAACACCTGCATGTACACCCCAACACCGTGGCATCAGGTACAGATGGGCAAGGTTGCACTTGGACCAGACTCTGGAAGAATGGCGATGGGTGCTCTTCATGGTTGGGTGCCGAATGTGTCTGATGCTGGATAATCATCGGAGGAGGTTTTGGAGAGAGTGACGTAACACCAGACTAGTCCTGTACATGCAGATTCGTCATGTTTTGGGGCGGCAATATGTATGGACGTTGGTTGCCACTCATCGTCGTAGAGGGCAATATGACTGGTACACAATACTGGAACAGAATTCTCCGGCCCATTGTTCAATCATACCAACAAAATTTTGACGACAGATTCATTCTGCAAGATGACAATGCGCCCGCACTGCTCCAGTCGTGTGACCCTCTTCTGCTGGGAATCCCACAACCATCAGATAGACTGGCCTATGATGCCTCCAGACATGAAGCCCATTGAACAAATTGATACGAATTTCTTATCAGGCATGGGTCCAGGATGTGCATACCATAAAAACTTATTTTCTCACAACCCAAAAATACTGCATAAAACCACAGTGAGGACCACTCTTTGGATTATTTTGCCATTATATTAATAGTATAATTGCAGCAAAGAAACACCACCACAAAGCTGCATCACAAAATAAATTATACAGGAGTCCACACAAATCACATCTCTTTTTTCACCAGCAGTAACCAAAGAAAAAGAAAAGGGTGACTTCTTGTAATGTGACACAGGCTAACATCAAGCAAAAGTGAAACAGAGCAGTCAAGGGGAGTTAAATAACATCATAAAGCCAATAAAGCAAATATAGTTGCTCGCTTTTGGGAGGTGCTGACGTTGTCTATGAACATTAAGCTTAAACTATCGCTCTGAGCAAATTGTAAACCAAATAGAACCAAATGAATGAAAATACTAACCTGCAATGCTACAAATAATATGAGATAGGCTCATAGTGAGAGATATGGTTTAAAAAAATACATTACCCATAAACTACATGCCACATACAAAACATGTTAGGTGTACTGGGAAGGAAACATGATTTTATGTAAATATAAAAGTTAATTTTTATTTATTCTTGAAGGCCACAAATATGAAATGGTGAAACATTAATATGTATGGCCATGAATGTGTTGGAACACATCTTTTTCTCAATAGATTTGCCTCAGATATGAAGCAAGATCTGCTAACAATGCCAGTATATGCTCGAAATTGAAGGTTATCCTTTTATCAAAGACTTTTGTTGAAAGTAATCGATACTTGTAAGAATGATTCTACCATCATCTAGTGTGACCAAGTAGAATTACAATCCAGAGATTAAAAATGTCACAGTCAGGTGCATTTAAAGTAATTACTGTGACCAGAAAGAATTGTTATTCACGGTTATCACAATGGCAGTACAGTCAGAACATCTTAAAGTTGATACTCGTGCTCCTTAAATTACACCATGATCTGTAACCCCCTTTAAATCATTGTTGAAGAGAACATTTACCGAGGTCTATATGAACATGTCACTTGGAAAATGGTGGGATATCTATAATTGTCATCTTTCCTGTATTTAAAACTGTCCTTTTGGAATGTAACACACTGTTTGTATACCATACCAGGATCTATTGATTTTTAATATGTACATTATGTTGTATTGTGTAGGCTACAACATCTGGGGGAGGCTGGCCAATGAGTGTGTGGCTTACTCCAGATCTTACTCCTGTGTATGGGGGTACTTACTTTCCCCCAGATGATCGCTACTATGGTCGCCCTGGTTTCAAGTCTCTTCTTGAAATAATAAAAACTCAGGTAAGAGCAATGTTTTAATAATCCTTTATTTATAAGTCTTTATTAACTAACTTAATTAGACATATGTTTTGGAATTAAGCTTGAAGAAATACTGTAATGTAAATAGAATATGAGTGTAGGGTTTTCTCAACTGGCATCCAATGGAAAATTGTCATCTTATGGGCTGTTAAAGCGTTGTCACATTCTAAGCAGTCTGTATTTGTTCTGTTATATCATAGGCCTTGAAGTCCGACTCCTTGGCTGAATGATCAGCATTGAGGCCTTTTGTTCAGAGGGTCCTGGGTTTGATTCCCTGTAGGGGATTTTTATCGCACTTGATTAATTCTTCTGGCTCGGGGACTGGTTGTTTTTGTTTGTTCCAATACTTTCCTCTTCATATTCAGACAACTACACAACCAACCTCCACATAAACATGCAATAGTGATTACATACTTCCATATACGGTTGGCATCAGGAAGGGCGTCCGGCCGTAAAATGGCCAAATTCCGTTCTGCGACCCCACAGGTGTGGGAAAAGCGGAAGAAGAAGAAATCATAGGTTTTGAAAACGTCATTGAACTATCTACCATATTTTATGTGAAATGTGGGCACTCTTAAAAAAATGCACCCATGGCCTAATTGCGTGGAAGTTAACAGCTTTCTAACTTATAATACAAATCTACTTATCCAAGGCCTCAGATAGCATTATCTCGGATAAGATGGAACGTGTAACAGATTGTGGTTTTAGATTAGAAATTACAAAGTTGTTGCTCTTGATGTAATGCAAATATTTCATTTATTCAGTTTGTCTCATACAAATGGAAATATTATGTGCAGTTCTTAAAACTTTGATGCCAACTTCCATACGTTGTATAGATCTCCTTTTCTTCACCTGCTGCCAACCTCCATGTGTGTGGTATTGATCCGTGTAGGCTTAACTTCAGTTTGTTCTAAAGTTTCAAAATTGAGATGGAAATGGTATGTCTTTGAAGCTGAAGATCTCTGCCTTCCTTCCACGTATCAGTTTTTTTCTCTTCTTTTTCTTTCTGTAGAGTTTGAAATAGTCTGATCTCTTCCTGCTCGAGAAGAGCAAACAGTCTTTAAATTTCTGCTGTATTCTAGCAGACGTATGTTTCACTGTAGGATGTTTCCTTGTGTAGACTGATAGTATAAATCACCATCTTTCCACTGATATGCATATTGATATGGTCTGGTGAGGATTCCTATAATTCTTTCAACACCTTGAAACCTCTTACGACTTAGTTACTTAGCTTGCTGTCACTTTGAGATATGATGTTCCATGGTGAGTAAGCATGGCAAGGTGCATTTTGAATGAAAGTAATTAAGTTTCAATAAATCTGACGATAACAGCTCTACACTGGACTGAACTGAGCGAAGTGGAAGTGGACACACAACATAAGGAATGAGAGCGCATGGTGTGCGTGACCAAGTAATGCATGATGAAGTACACCAAAGTACACAAACTCTTTTTCATGGGATTAATCTTTGAACTATTGTTTCCATTTCTTTTGCTCAAAGTTTCTGTTTCTGAGGCAAGAATGATTACCCTAGATTTCATTGTATTGTTAAACCACCCATGTAAATCCAAGAACGTCACTTTCATTTTGTATAAAATATGGAAGGTCTTTTTTCCATTAGCACACTATAAGGTAAAAAGATTTAGTCAGTGAATGTAAAATACATTCTTTTAAGTCTCTATTATAAATGCTGAGCTGAACTGTTATAACAGCAAATTTTTAATTAGATTGCTGCATTCTTTAGTGCTCTCACTTGAATAATCTCAGTTTGCTGGGTAATGTGGCCCAAGTAAAATTTTTTTTATCAGTTCAAACTTTCTTTGTAAAAAAGAGTTCTGCATTGTGTGTTGTTTGAGCTTGTTACTCCTCTTACTCACTGATATGACTACTTCCCGCTTACGTTTGCGAATCATCTTGGTAACAAATGATAGTACCTCATGGGGATCACTTTAAGTACAGTAGAAGTCCGCTATAGTGAATGCGGCATATAACGAGAACTCAGTTATACCGACAATTTCTTTCTGTCCGTTCAAAATTCCTATATAAAACTGTGTATTGTCATTCGTTTACAGCGAGAGCACTATCACTGACGCATCCACTATTACGAGCGATTAAGCGTGCACGATTTTTCCATTACCGATATTTATGCACTGCAGCGATTATATTGCATGGGATCGATTATCTTTTGTATAATTTCCTCGCTATGTCCACTAGCAAGTTCTCTCGTCGACATTCGAAGGCGATGTCAGATGATATAGATGTTGATTCCCATAGGGAATCTGAAATTTTTGTCCCGAATGAGTAAATTTATAATACCAATATAAATGGTCTGTTATTGGACATTATAAAGTTTCCAGCTAACTCATTCCTGGTTGCCAGCGTTTCGCCCCCGTGTGCTAGGTTGGGCTCGTCAGTTGGTACCTAGCACACCTACCAAGACGCGTGGCTGGTGCATACCGTGGAGGCCACTGCATAGGCTACTTGAAGCCGCCGGCAGTGCCAATGCACTATGAGACACTTTGTCTCACTACCAAAAATTGATGCCTGCTTGGCCATCAGATGATGTAGATGTTGATTCCCATAGTCTCTCATAGTGCATTGGCACTGCCGGTGGCTTCAAGTAGCCTATGCAGTGGCCTCCACGGTATGCACTAGCCACGCGTTTTGGTAGGTGTGCTAGGTACCAACTGACGGGCCCAACCTAGCACACGGGGGCGAAACGCTGGCAACCAGGAATGAGTTAGCTGGAAAATTTATAATGTCCAATAACGGACCATTTATATTGGCGATGTCAGAGTCGATTAGTAATACCTGTCGACTGCTGTTCCGTAAAGAAAATTCGAAATGAAAGAGAACATATTTTTGTAATAAATGTGTAAATAAATATCCGATAACTGTTGTTAACTTGTTAAAAGTAAAGGGTGACTAAACGACTGCTTAATTTTAAGGCTAAATACTGCAGTTAAGTAAGAATGGGATAGACCTCGAGATAAGGCAGTGCATAATTAATTTCAGAGGTTAGTTTATATTATCTTGTGACTGGTTAAATTACGGAAAAGCTATTATGCAAATTTATAGTGATAAGGTTATCATTTCTTTACTGGCACTTTAAGTGTTTCTTCATTATACATATCGTACGGTTAAGTTAGGATAGGTGACGCTGTTTGAATAAGAAAACTGAAACGTTTGTCACAAAATTCGATCTTCGGTACGGTATAGTATAATACCAATATAAATGGTCTGTTATTGGACATTATAAATTTTCCAGCTAACTCATTCCTGGTTGCCAGTGCCTCGCCCCCGTGTGCTAGGCTGGCCTCATCAGTTGGTACCTAGCACACCTACCAAGATGCATGGCCAGTGCATACTGTGGAGGCCACTGCGCAGGCTAATTGTTGCCACCGGCAGTGCCAATGCACTATGAGAGACTTTGTCTCTTTATCAAAAATTGATGCCTGCTTGGCCATCAGATGATATAGATTTTGATTCCCGTAGGGAATCTGAAATATTTGTTCTGAATGAGTAAATTTATAATACCAATATAAATGGTCCGTTATTGGACATTAAAAGTTTTCCAGCTCATTTACTCATTCGGAACAAATATTTCAGATTCCCTATGGGAATCAAAATCTATATCTCGGTATAGTATTCTCACTATGTGCATTTGCAAGCTCTCTCGTGGACTTTCGAAGGCAATGTTGGAGTCAATTAGTAATGCCCATCGACTGCTGTTCTAAAAAAAAAAAAAAGAAAAGAGGATAACACGTTAAAAATAAAGACTGAAGTAAATGATCTTTTAATTTTAATGTTATAATATATGGAAATGTGATACACCTCAAGAAATGGCAGAGTACATCACTGATTTCAGAGGATAGTTCATATCTTCTCGTGTGTAGTTAAATTTTGGAAAGGCTATTTACATGTAAATTTTTAGTGAGGAGGTTATCATTTCTCTACATTTGTTTCAAATATATTTTCATGATACATACACCGGGCAAGTGGGTTCGAATCCCACTGTCGGCAGCCCTGAAGATGTTTTTATGTGGTTTCCCATTTTCACACCAGGCAAATGCTGGGGCTGTACCTTAATTAAGGCCACGGCCGCTTCCTTCCAACTCCTAGGCCTTTCCTATCCATCGTCGCCATAAGACCTATCTGTGTCGGTGCGACATAAAGCCACTAGCATGGTACATATACGGTTAGGTTAGGTGATGTCGTCTGGAGAAGAAAACTAAAGTGTTTGCCACAGAAACCTCTGGAGTGATACCGTATTTCTCCAAATCCAGGAAGACGTATTTTTCCCGTCAGAATCTCATGCGAAAATTCAAGGGTTGTTTTGCATTCGCAGCCTAACAGTAAGTTAATGGATACCACTGGCAACTACCGTGATGACCACGCTGCTTCTTTTCACCCCCGCACGTGCATGCACACATGAAACTCGTCGACAATAAACAACCGCCTCTTTATTATACATTGCTAGTCACGACAACCGGTTGTACAGTGCCTGTGTGCAACGTCATTGGATCTTGGGAAATAGTGAAGAGGGAATGACGTTCTATTAGCCTGTACAAAAACGTTTCTCAAATCTGCAGAATGGCATGAAAACATGTGAGCCTTCAAATTCTTAGAAAGGCCGGCTACTCAATGGCAGAGTTATAACGCGTCTATTGTAGCCTACTTGACGCTTAGTAAAATGAAGTTTTATAGACATCAGGAATATTTTCGTGATGGATAGTCATATTGTAAAGATACGTGGAAAAGGTATTGCCGGCAAATTTTCAACTGGTTCTCGTCCATATTATGATGCCAATTTTAAGTTAATGGTTATTAAATTTGGAAATGTAGAATAATTGTGCAGCCGCAAGAAAATGCGGCATAGGCCTAACTAAGGCCAATATTAGCGTTAGCGTGAAGGCAAAGAGCTAAAAAGAAGGCATAGGCTACTGTACGAAAAAATGCATTCAGTGGTCCACAACAAGGACGCTTTAAAGAAGTTGATGATGAAATTGTGAGGTATGTGCACGAAAAACGCAAGGGCAGAATGGCCATACCGTGACACAATAAACTCGTTCGTTGACTTTCAACATCCACGATTAGGCCTATACATCGCTAGCTGCTGAATTTGGCCGAACCCGGCAAGCAAGACGCGTGTAGCGGTAGCCGGTTATATCTGATGCTGAGTAAAAGTAGCAGTTTTATAGACAGCATGAATAATTTCCTGATGGATCGTCGTATTGTAGAGACGCATGGAATAGGTATTGCCAGCAAATTTTCAGTTGGTTCTCTTCGGTATTATGATGCCAATTTTAAGTTAATGGTCCTTAAACTCGTGGAAATAAAGAATAATTGTGCAGCCGCAAAAAAGATATGGCATGACAAAAGCCAATGTTCAGCATCTAAATATAGTTTAATAATGCATAGGCCTGCTAACTGTACAACAAAGGCATTCTTAGGATTTTACAAAGTACGTTTTGAGCCTGATTTAAATCTTTTGAAGGAAAAAAGTGGGGTTCGTCTTGGATTTGGAGATATACGGTACTATATTTTTTCAGAATGAAATTATACACACACTTTCACGTAGTATCGGATTTCGAAAAATAACAAACAAGTAAGCCGTAGTGTGGATATCATCTGCGGAAACGCAAGTTTTGATCAAACTGATTGCCGTTTCATACCGATTTTAATGTGTATGGGAGTTTTTTCCGACTTTTATACAAAAATTGGATAGAACAACAATCCGATATACCGAGCTCGATAGCTGCAGTCGCTTAAGTGTGGCTAGTATCCAGTATATAGGAGATAGTGGGTTCGAGCCCCACCGTCGGCAGCCCTAAAGATTGTTTTTTCGTGGTTTCCCATTTTCACACCAAGCAAATGCTGGGTCTGTACCTGAAATAAGGCCACGGCCGCTTCCTTCCCACTTCTAGCCCTTTCCTGTCCCATCGTTGCCATAAGACATATCTGTGTCGGTGCGATGTAAAGGAACTTGCAAAAAAAAAAAAAAAAAAAAAAAAAAAAAAAATCTCATATAGTGAGTAAATTTTTCGCTTTTATGACTTCTCGCTATAATGGCCTTCTACTGTACCTAGGTGTGTTAATATAAGGAATGATCTTCATTAACAAGGTTGTAAAGAAAGGATACAGATCTCTTCACATGGTTATGAGGGTATTTGAGGGTTGTAGTAAGGATGTAAAGAAGAGTGGTATATAGGCTAAGTCTCTGGTAGGACCCCCGAAGGAAAGCAGCACGATTTATACACATATTAATAAATGACTATTTGCCATTGGGGCTTTATCCCCTATCCCAGACACTAAACTCTCATTTAAATTTAGAGGAATTTTGAATGTAATGTGCACTGTTCAACTGTTAGGCAGCAAGAAAACAGCAGCTATTCCTGTCCATGAAGTACAGCCGACCAGCAAGATGTCTGAATGCGTATGTGTGCGTTTCCCCTTTCACCTCACTGATTAGCACTCTCATGGTTCAGGCGGCCTTGTGGTACTGGCGAGTGCATTCACCAATCAGAATGCTACATTTTTCTTTAATAATTTAAAAATACACTGCAAGAATTTTTTATACTTTTAAGGACACCTCGCAAATCTACAGGTCAAGAGCTTTTGTCAGAATGCTTTATGATGTCTCGGTTCAGCTGTTCTCTCAAACTTGCAGTTAAAAAAATCAGCCTAATGTTTTAAATATATAGATTGTTGTTATTATTTTAACAGTAATAATGGTTGCAACTAAACACACAGTAAATATTTCCTTTACTGGTTTTTGAACGAGAAGCCCGACATCAGCCTTCATAACTCGTCTGAACTTGTCTGGTATGGAGTTCCAGACTCACACAGCATCTACTGTGATGGACTGTGTATACCATTTGGTGGGATGTGCAAGGATGGTCAGGTTGTTCCAGTTTGAGAGTGGGTATTTCGTAGACGAATCTCAGAGAGCTTGGTAAACCTGGGTGCTAGGTACTGAGCTGTAGACATACATAGTGTGTTGTGCAACAGACACAGAACGCAAAATTGCCTTCTCATATGTAGGTTTAGAATAGAAAATTTGTTACGATACATAGAGAATACTTGACGTGGTTTCACATTGAACATGAAATGACTGCAAGAATTTTGAGCTTTTTTTAGCCTACCTGCCAACTGTGGGTTAAGACCGTTATACACATCACAGTAGTCAAATAAGGCGATTATTAGTGTGTTGATTAAGTTATTGTTGCTAGACGTAGGAATTTTCTGGCTCTTTGCAATGGATGGAGGGACTGATACACTCTTGAATAGGTATATTTTACATGCTCTGCCCATGAGAGGCCTTTGTCAAAATAACACTACGATATTTTACTGTTTTGCTCGGTGCATCTTTTATGTAAAACGATGTCGGCTGGGCTGTTACTTCTAATACAGTTTAAAACGTTTTCTGTCCTATCATGATCTGGGTCTGATCAGGGTTGATTTTCAGTCCATTTTGTATAGCCCAGTTACAAAAGAGGTGACGGTTTCAGAGATGTTTCAAAGGGCAGTGTGTTTGTGAATCTGCAGATTTAGTATGGTAATCAGAGGTTGTCAATGCCTTGATAATATCATTCATTAAAAAAACAAAAATAATAATTGGCCCAGCACACAACCTTGATTTTGCCAGGTTTAACATCTTAACAGTGTGATAGCAAAATTCTTTTTGGAGGAGCAAATTGGAAGTGTCACTTTCCAGGGGTTTCACAACACTTCCCACACTTGACTTCCTGTCAAGCACTGGATAATCTTTTCCGAGATATCATTCTGTACAAAACTGTTTGAAAATGTCTAGTAATCTTCTGGTAGAATGATTGTGCCTTGGCTGTTTTTTCTAAATTGATTGTGTGGCTTTTAGTACCAGGAGTGTCCGAAGACATGTTTGGCTCCTTGCCTGGTGCAGAGCTTTCTGTTTGATGTCCATGGATGACCTGGATGTGGTGGGACGATGATGATGATGATGATGATGATGATGATGAATATGATAATGAGATAGGGAGAGGGGAAAACCCGGTGTTGGCGCGTGGCCTACTCCTGTCTAATAACACCAGTGTCTGGTCAAAGCTTTACATCCCTATCTGACAGACGGATCACCATCAACAGCATCTTATGCTCTCAGTCCATATAAGCTCTGTGGAGAGGTTTGGAATTGAGTCCAGGCTTTTGGCGCGCGTTCTAGTGATTAGAAATTGTAAACCACCATCTCTTCTACCCTGCCAGCCAATATTATGATGGTGACATTTTTCTTGATCAGCGGGACTCGAACTGGCTAACCATGGTGTCAGACCATTATAGACTTTATGCCTTAATGTTCATGGCCACCAGGCAGGCTTGTCTTGGGTGTAAAAGAACAGGAAGTGATGAGGAGAGTGCCAATCATTTTAAAGACAGCAGTGTATGAAGGCGTGGAGAATGTCCTTGTCCTTTTGTGTTCCTTTTCTATTTCTTCTTCTTCTTCCCACACTTACCTGCTATTGTGTTTTTCCTTTTTAATCTGTTCTTTTCACGTTTCTATATTTCTACATATGACCTGTCTCTTGTTATCTTGTATCCTCCCAAAGACTTCATCAGCAGGAGGAAATGAATGGCGAACGACAGGAGAGACAAGTAGAACTTGCTTCTGCATGCAAAGCCATCTTGTCAACATACCAACCATGAATGAATTATTAATCTGCCCATGACATCAATCATAAAAGATATGGATCCATTTAATTTCATTCACATCAGCGTTCTGTAATATTCGTCATGAATAATGTTAGATGCGATTTTGTGTGATGTTTTGAAATGTTCCTTCTCACACCAGATATAGACTGTCACGTTATCTTGAGTTTGTTTCACCTGGAAGGGCTTTTTTACATATAAAGTTATATTTATACAATTAACAACTGTAGTATTCTGACTAGTCTGGTACTTGTGTTCAATTTTTCTCATAGTCATAACTTGCTATCAACCCCTTAACTGAGCATTAATTTTCCACGTGTTGCATATTTTTTTCCTTTTTACTTTAGATAGATTTTTATCACTAAGAAAATGTTCATATTGAACCCATGACCTTTGTGCCCTAAGAACATTATGCATAATATGACAATTAAACTTAAAGTTGGATTCTTGATAGCATGGAGTTGACACGTGACGAGGGGGTGATTACCTTCGGTCCCACGCTCTGGGGTACGTGACGTCAACCACACGTGTCGACGGCGGAAGAATCTCAATTCATTTTTATGAACTATTTCAAAGCGCGTGTACACGGCGTGACCACGCCAAGTCAAAAAAATATAGTGCCTATCAAAGGAGGTCAATCATCTCACAAATCGAACCCGTAAAATTTTTAAATGTCCATGAACACTACCATCAGAAATGTAGCAAGCATGTAGTCACTTTCAAAACTCTTGAAATTACAGTTTAGGTAAGTCAGAAAATTTATGAAATTTTTCTTGGCGGCAAAGGGAGAGATCCGAAGAGAGGGGGTAACTGCTATAAATATGAAGGGACGCCATGACGAAGCTTCCTTCTCCGGCATTTGTGATACAAAGCGGACGAAATTGTTGAGTTGCTCCGCGAAATCAAATCAACGAAAGTAGACTGAGTTCGACTGCAGATTTTAGCCAGTGTGGCTAAGTCTTGACTCCGTGGGGAGATAGTTTTCTTGAGAGAAATAAGTGTATCAGATAGGACGGTCAAAGTACCGAAATATTCTAATGTGATTGAGTAATTCGTGTGCGGGAATAATTGAAATCCATCGTGTGCGCCCAGCAAACAAGTGAAGGGTATTTTCTTTTTTTTTATGCTTTATTCCAGGAAACCTGAAGAAATAATTATAAATTGTAAAGCCATGAATGTAAAAATGGCTAAATAAAATGCCAGGGTCGCAGGTGAGCCCTAAGACGAATACTGGCATGAAGACATGAGGTAGGTGACTTCCCATCTTACTACCTCTTATATCTCATCTCGTGATTTCTAAAAGTGTATTTTGCATGGGGATATACGACGCAGTGGTCACCCCTACTAAGTTTTGTAAATGTGAGAGTACGACTAAAAGAGTAATTTGTTTTATTTTCCACTTGGATAAATTTTTGAAGTCTTGCGAGTGCCATATAATGTTGTAAAAAGTTATTGAATAGGGTTCCGAAGTGATATCACGTCCAATGTAGATCGTCATCCGTGTGAGTGTACTGCCTATATTTTGTGATGTCAAAGTAAGATGTTCATTCGACGTAAAATTCTTCTGACTGCAATTTGACGTTAATAATAATAATCCATGGTTACTCATTTTCAATCGAGTGGAAGCGCGCTGTCGGGTGAGAACCTAGGGGATGAATTTGGTCACGGAGAGAAACGTTCTTTTTTAATGCCCATTTTAAACTGTGTCTGACTGACAAATAAAAGATCTAGTAGAATGTTTCAGTCATTTCTCGTAAAAATCAAGTTATTAAATACGATATGATTTATGCGAAGTTATTCATGATTAATGCATTGTGCGATATTAGACGTTGGGGATTTCTGGTGAGGATTTTATTCCAGTTCTTTGTCGATGATAATTGTGGAGCTGGGAAACAGAGGTTAGTTTTGTGAATCAGGTTGGACCTGTCATTGAAGCCGGGACACTGAAGCCCGAGGAGTGTTTTATATGAGTTGAGATGAGATGTGCGAATCAGGTTAGAGTCCTGTCATTGAAGCCGGGATATGATAACCCGAGGAATATTTTATAATGTTGGGAATGGAAAGAAATTCATAGAAATCCATAGCGGTATAATTGGCGACGCGTATAATTAGTGTGGGCATCTTGAAGCATATCTGTGCATTTTGTTGGTTAGAATATCGTATTTGTTTAATCATGTCGGCAGAGTTTAAAGGGAACATTTGAGAAGTCAGTCATCTGTGAATAAACCAGGTGGTTCCTGTAACTGCCAAGCGAGCGAGGGGGGTGAGACACCTCAGCTATCTAACGGGACAGGCTTGGTATTGAGACTGTATTCTCGGCCAGGGGATGCGTTAAAATGCTGGATTTAGTTGAAATTTCATAGCCGGTAATGATCTAAGTATTGTGAAGTACTGTAATTGGGGACGTAATGAACATTCGAAACCATGAACTTTGAGTATAAGGAACAGAGTAACCCAATTTCAAGGTTGTCCAAAATATAGAGCGATGGTCGTGATGATCGATTTGTCTGTGAGGGGTGTGCAAAATTCATAATGGTAATGACGAGATATGACATCGTAATTATATGGCGAGTTGTTTGGTTTGTACGTAGATTATTAGGATATCCAAGTGTTAATAACGGTTAGGATTAGATTAGATTTTTAAGCATGATATCACGAGATGAGATATATAGCTGGACATGAATGATGTAACAAATTCTTTTCCAGCCAGATAAACATCGCAATATTGAATTCACATCGCAGCTGCGTAGAAAGTTGTGAAGAAACCAGAGTCCGCGGAGATAAAATTTACTGTTCTTTAACATTTCGATAAATCATTTAAATTTATTAAATTATTAAATTCAGTGAAACCGCATTTTGAAATAACTTTAATCAAGCGAATAACTTGGAGATGCATTCTGGAAATTTTAGTTTGTTGTCTGGGGAATATTAAAATAAAGTAAAGATTAAAGGGACATATCCGAAGGAAATGGATTTTACTGCCACAAAGTTTGTGAGCATTGCTATTGTTGTAATTATTGAACTTTGATTGATTGAGCAGTGAATGTGCTGGGGATAGTAAAGTGGAACTTTGGTCATCAACCGATGTAACTTAATTGTGTTTAGCCTTCAGCCTAGAAACTTGGATGGTCAGGGGGTCATCAACCTCAGTGACTTAGATTAGGGCCATATGCCATTGTAGCATCCTTTCCTTGCGGTCATCATCCACAATGACTTTAAAGTAACTTAGAAGATTAGATGTCGGTCCATGACATAGACGCAGGTCACATCGATTCAATTAAGGGTCCATGCCGTAGAACCACTGTGTGGCACACACCGATTGGACGGCCTTAATTATACTCCGAGTCCAGAGTTCGTGTTACGAGGGCTGGACCATAACGAATCACTATGATGGTACATGTGGTCTCACATGGAAGCCGAATTTAGGGATTTCCAGACTTTCCTTTCTTAAATGATTAATAATTGAGATAATGGTTTCTAGTAAGATTGCCCATCAGGCAGTTACGTTAAAGTCTCACACCAGTGTTCTGACATTTATGTAAAAATGATTGTGGTGTCCAGTGGACACAATTGACTATGACATCGTTGACAAAGTAAATTTACTTCATTTCCCTGAATAAATAGGAATATTTTAAATAGACCTTTCATTCCAGTAGATAGATTAGAATTAATGAACCCTACCTTTACCTCAGCAAGTGACGACATTAAAATGGCTTCCAACGTGGTGGCATCAGTCACTTAACGATGGGGCATAAGTCACGATAACGATGAGGGAACCTAAGTCACGATAACGATAAGGATATTTGGAAAAATCGTGTACTAGAGGAAAAGAGAAATAATGTTGAGGCTATGCCACATTATGGATGATAAAATCGTGCGCCAGAGTTGATAGTGAACTCGAAGAAATAGATAAACGCCCGATGAGTAAGGCTAGGAGATACCACTATGAGAATAATTTATCTACTGAATGAAAGGTATAACTTAAGTGTGCTAGTGTAATTTCCCAAATTTTTGAATACTGGTTTGAGTGTTTTGGCTGATCACTTTGATCGAGTGAACATTGCAGTTCACGTTTTATTAAATAAATTTTTTTTAGAGAATGTTGCATTAACAGTGTGATGTGTTAGATAGGAGGATGTTGTGATGTTTATCGTTGTAGTCCTGTTATACGCCGTTGAAGTCTCGGGCTCACCGATGACCTATCGTTTTCTGTTAAATACAGTATGTTTATGCAGGAGGGAGAATTGACCCAAGGGCAGTTGGTCCAAATGATCAAGGACTTAAGTGAGAGTATTAAATCTATGGGTGTAAGGTTGGATAATAAGCTGGAGACAGTGGACAATAAATTAGATAGTGCAGATGTAGAATTAAAAGGTATGAAGGAGGTCGTACAGGACACGCAGGATAGTTGTAAAGAAGCTAGTGGGGATATTAGGAAGGACATTGGTGATTTAAATGTGAAGGTGGAGCAGAACACTAAAGCACAGGTTGAATTTAAACAACATTGATCAGCAGTTCATAGAAACTCGCGAGCTACATCGTGTTCTCAGGGAAAATCGGGACATAAGTAGAGGAGACCTCGATAGGCACGTCAACGGAAGTAGAGATCTACATAAGCAGTTGATGTCAGATCAAGCTGAGCCTAGGGCCAATCTGAAGACAGAGGTAGAAGAGGATATAAGAAATTTAGGTACGACTCAGGAAGAAACGCCTAGGAGTATTGAGGAGGTACAGGCAGACTTGAAGGAACCAAGTGAAAATATAAAGGCGGATGCGAAAGACTCGAACAAGAAGTTAGAAACAGTGGAGGTTATATTCGCCCGTCTACTTGAATATTTTACTAACATGGAGTCTCCTAAATCAGCGCCACAAGTAACTAAGCATGTGGAAAACCAAGTGAATGGCGCAAACCATATCGAAGAGAGTAGACCGGATAGGGATGTCTCGCAGGCAGTCATACAAGAGAATAATGAGCAACGGTTTGAAACCATACTAAACCAGGATAGTAAGAACGTGGAACAGCCTAGCTACCTGTACGGAAAGTGGAATAGACGCCGTGATCCATGCAGGAGGAACCAGGGTCGATGTCGGGAAAATTCTTACCAAAGACGCAGATGCCGTTGTGGAAATGAAGCCGATAGAAGGTGGAATAATTACAAATCCAGACATTCTGATCTATGGCATGGGTCTGAAGAGGAAAAAGTAAAACCTAAACGATTTGGTGCCAGTAAGAAGAGACCTAAGAAAAGCAGCAGTGATGAGAGGGATGAACGTTCAGACGAGGATGCCAGTAAGGACGATTATAGTCCGTCAAGAAAGGATCAAGCAAATGCGAAGAAGTGTAAGCCTGCTGCTAACATGAAGATGAGGATGATGATGAAGAAGATGTGTAAATCAGCTGCTAAAATGAAGATGAGCAGGGTGATGAAGACGAAGTGTAAGCCAGCTGCTAAGATGAAGAAGATGAGGATGATGATGATGAAGAAGAAGAACGGTAAACCACCTGCAAAAATGAAGAAAGTCAGTGACAACGACAGTAATGAGGACAGGGATTTGAACCCAGAAACTTCGCATTTTGATGTGAATGCAAGTTCGTCGAGAAGTTGGAAGGACAAACCACCTAACATACAATAAGTCAACTACAATTCACCGGAGATCTACCCCGCAACCCCGAACTCTCCAAGCAACCAAGAACTACCAGGAAGCTGAAGGCATCAACCAGTATCCGTACACCAGAAGATGAACAACTACATAAGAGGGAGGAAAGGAATTTACATTCAAAGGTCATGTTTCATCAGACGTCAAAATTAGAAATTTCGCCATCTGGAATATTTAAAGGAAATTCCTTGTCACTGCGCGAAAGGAATTCGTGTCTTGGGGGAAATATGAACCCATGACCTTTGTGCCCTAAGAACATTATGCATAATATGACAATTAAACTTAAAGTTGGATTCTTGATAGCATGGAGTTGACACGTGACGAGGGGGTGATTACCTTCGGTCCCACGCTCTGGGGTACGTGACGTCAACCACACGTGTCGACGGCGGAAGAATCTCAATTCATTTTTATGAACTATTTCAAAGCGCGTGTACACGGCGTGACCACGCCAAGTCAAAAAAATATAGTGCCTATCAAAGGAGGTCAATCATCTCACAAATCGAACCCGTAAAATTTTTAAATGTCCATGAACACTACCATCAGAAATGTAGCAAGCATGTAGTCACTTTCAAAACTCTTGAAATTACAGTTTAGGTAAGTCAGAAAATTTATGAAATTTTTCTTGGCGGCAAAGGGAGAGATCCGAAGAGAGGGGGTAACTGCTATAAATATGAAGGGACGCCATGACGAAGCTTCCTTCTCCGGCATTTGTGATACAAAGCGGACGAAATTGTTGAGTTGCTCCGCGAAATCAAATCAACGAAAGTAGACTGAGTTCGACTGCAGATTTTAGCCAGTGTGGCTAAGTCTTGACTCCGTGGGGAGATAGTTTTCTTGAGAGAAATAAGTGTATCAGATAGGACGGTCAAAGTACCGAAATATTCTAATGTGATTGAGTAATTCGTGTGCGGGAATAATTGAAATCCATCGTGTGCGCCCAGCAAACAAGTGAAGGGTATTTTCTTTTTTTTTATGCTTTATTCCAGGAAACCTGAAGAAATAATTATAAATTGTAAAGCCATGAATGTAAAAATGGCTAAATAAAATGCCAGGGTCGCAGGTGAGCCCTAAGACGAATACTGGCATGAAGACATGAGGTAGGTGACTTCCCATCTTACTACCTCTTATATCTCATCTCGTGATTTCTAAAAGTGTATTTTGCATGGGGATATACGACGCAGTGGTCACCCCTACTAAGTTTTGTAAATGTGAGAGTACGACTAAAAGAGTAATTTGTTTTATTTTCCACTTGGATAAATTTTTGAAGTCTTGCGAGTGCCATATAATGTTGTAAAAAGTTATTGAATAGGGTTCCGAAGTGATATCACGTCCAATGTAGATCGTCATCCGTGTGAGTGTACTGCCTATATTTTGTGATGTCAAAGTAAGATGTTCATTCGACGTAAAATTCTTCTGACTGCAATTTGACGTTAATAATAATAATCCATGGTTACTCATTTTCAATCGAGTGGAAGCGCGCTGTCGGGTGAGAACCTAGGGGATGAATTTGGTCACGGAGAGAAACGTTCTTTTTTAATGCCCATTTTAAACTGTGTCTGACTGACAAATAAAAGATCTAGTAGAATGTTTCAGTCATTTCTCGTAAAAATCAAGTTATTAAATACGATATGATTTATGCGAAGTTATTCATGATTAATGCATTGTGCGATATTAGACGTTGGGGATTTCTGGTGAGGATTTTATTCCAGTTCTTTGTCGATGATAATTGTGGAGCTGGGAAACAGAGGTTAGTTTTGTGAATCAGGTTGGACCTGTCATTGAAGCCGGGACACTGAAGCCCGAGGAGTGTTTTATATGAGTTGAGATGAGATGTGCGAATCAGGTTAGAGTCCTGTCATTGAAGCCGGGATATGATAACCCGAGGAATATTTTATAATGTTGGGAATGGAAAGAAATTCATAGAAATCCATAGCGGTATAATTGGCGACGCGTATAATTAGTGTGGGCATCTTGAAGCATATCTGTGCATTTTGTTGGTTAGAATATCGTATTTGTTTAATCATGTCGGCAGAGTTTAAAGGGAACATTTGAGAAGTCAGTCATCTGTGAATAAACCAGGTGGTTCCTGTAACTGCCAAGCGAGCGAGGGGGGTGAGACACCTCAGCTATCTAACGGGACAGGCTTGGTATTGAGACTGTATTCTCGGCCAGGGGATGCGTTAAAATGCTGGATTTAGTTGAAATTTCATAGCCGGTAATGATCTAAGTATTGTGAAGTACTGTAATTGGGGACGTAATGAACATTCGAAACCATGAACTTTGAGTATAAGGAACAGAGTAACCCAATTTCAAGGTTGTCCAAAATATAGAGCGATGGTCGTGATGATCGATTTGTCTGTGAGGGGTGTGCAAAATTCATAATGGTAATGACGAGATATGACATCGTAATTATATGGCGAGTTGTTTGGTTTGTACGTAGATTATTAGGATATCCAAGTGTTAATAACGGTTAGGATTAGATTAGATTTTTAAGCATGATATCACGAGATGAGATATATAGCTGGACATGAATGATGTAACAAATTCTTTTCCAGCCAGATAAACATCGCAATATTGAATTCACATCGCAGCTGCGTAGAAAGTTGTGAAGAAACCAGAGTCCGCGGAGATAAAATTTACTGTTCTTTAACATTTCGATAAATCATTTAAATTTATTAAATTATTAAATTCAGTGAAACCGCATTTTGAAATAACTTTAATCAAGCGAATAACTTGGAGATGCATTCTGGAAATTTTAGTTTGTTGTCTGGGGAATATTAAAATAAAGTAAAGATTAAAGGGACATATCCGAAGGAAATGGATTTTACTGCCACAAAGTTTGTGAGCATTGCTATTGTTGTAATTATTGAACTTTGATTGATTGAGCAGTGAATGTGCTGGGGATAGTAAAGTGGAACTTTGGTCATCAACCGATGTAACTTAATTGTGTTTAGCCTTCAGCCTAGAAACTTGGATGGTCAGGGGGTCATCAACCTCAGTGACTTAGATTAGGGCCATATGCCATTGTAGCATCCTTTCCTTGCGGTCATCATCCACAATGACTTTAAAGTAACTTAGAAGATTAGATGTCGGTCCATGACATAGACGCAGGTCACATCGATTCAATTAAGGGTCCATGCCGTAGAACCACTGTGTGGCACACACCGATTGGACGGCCTTAATTATACTCCGAGTCCAGAGTTCGTGTTACGAGGGCTGGACCATAACGAATCACTATGATGGTACATGTGGTCTCACATGGAAGCCGAATTTAGGGATTTCCAGACTTTCCTTTCTTAAATGATTAATAATTGAGATAATGGTTTCTAGTAAGATTGCCCATCAGGCAGTTACGTTAAAGTCTCACACCAGTGTTCTGACATTTATGTAAAAATGATTGTGGTGTCCAGTGGACACAATTGACTATGACATCGTTGACAAAGTAAATTTACTTCATTTCCCTGAATAAATAGGAATATTTTAAATAGACCTTTCATTCCAGTAGATAGATTAGAATTAATGAACCCTACCTTTACCTCAGCAAGTGACGAAGAACCCGAAACGACCCAAGAGACAGATCTCATGAGCTTTGCTGATAGGTAAGGAAGGTAGGTATCCCTCAATATGGACCTAAAGGGTTCAATATATTGTCATTGATTCAGGATTATCCCCAAAGTTAACATGAATCCCACTATATTGCCCGTAAAATCAAATCTGCTGCACAGCTCTCCAAACCTAACCCAGTCAGTCTGAACGTCTTAGATTTCTTCATGTTATGTTTGTCTTCGTGGAATTCATCACTCGATTTGGAAGAGTAATTATCACTTTTGTCCTCACTTTCACTGCAAAACAAGAACATTCGCTCAATATCACTACTAAATTACTTTGTTTGTTTACACTCGGGGTTTTA
The DNA here is from genome assembly GCF_040414725.1 of Anabrus simplex. Taxonomy (NCBI): domain Eukaryota; kingdom Metazoa; phylum Arthropoda; class Insecta; order Orthoptera; family Tettigoniidae; genus Anabrus; species Anabrus simplex. The sequence goes on from NC_090270.1 coordinate 318,976,618, forward strand.
GCATGGAAGCCATATTGCATCGAATGCTGACCACATGGAAAACGTGTGCACGGCCACATGAATTCTATGTGGAATACGATATTCCATGGAAATAAAATGTAGTACTTTGTCCCAAAATAAGGCTAATGGATGTCAGAATTATCAGTAAACTTCTGGCGCTTATATGCAGTTGTCGTAATCTGTAATAAACAAGCGAACTTAGATGACCCTTATAAGTGAATAATTACCTTGACACTTTTAAGCAGTTAATGCTGGGAAAGGGTCAATGTAATGTAGGAGGGTCAGCAAGTTTGAGGAGATGTAGTCTGTAATTAATGAACCCTCTAGGTAGTCATCGGGTTTACTTTCTTTGATCCAAAAGCTCTTATGATGCATCCATTAGTCTAATGCACTCTGAGTGAACATTGGTTGTTGCTTATGTTGAACTGATAAATAAAAATGTCTCTTAAAACATTATACTTTTTCTAGTGTATAGTGCTTTTGTTGTATGTAATTGCTTAATTTTTTGTACCTATTGGAATGTCATATCCAGTTAGATATTGCAGGAATTCTATACCTGAATATGCTAATTCCAAATAAAATCTGAACTAAATAATCATGTCCGCAAATCCAAAATGATGGAGCAAGTAATCTAATTGATAACCAATTGATTTTCGTTACTTCTGTTAGAAAGTAACAATAACTGGATATGGTGTTCATTAGAGATAAATAATACATGTGAGAACTTGATTACATCATGTCATGAAATTCAGTATTTTAAAATCTAATCTTTGGAATGTTTTATTTTAGTGGCGTGAAAACAGACAGAAATTTGCAGAGTCAGGAGCTAAGATAACTGAGGTCTTGCGAATGACTGCTGCTGTCAGCCCTTCAGCAACTGTGCCTGGGAAAGAGTGTGCCGACAAATGTTCTCAGCAATTGGCCCAGAATTTTGAACCAAATTTTGGTGGCTTTGGAGATGCACCAAAATTTCCTCAACCTTGCAACTTGAACTTTTTGTTTCATGTTTACTCTCGCAGTCCAACATCTGAAGCTGGAAAGAAAGCTCTAGAGATGTGTGTTTATACCCTGAAGATGATGGCCAAGGGAGGAATTCATGACCATATATCTCAAGTAAGTTGCGTAATATCAAATTGATGCATCATGCTTATTTTCCATGCCATCGTATACTGTTTCTGCAGAGGCTTAAAAGTTGTTTTCTGAATGACATTGCACATGAATGTTGTTTATTAATAGCCATCTTTACAATACAATTCCTTCTTACATATTGACAACTTCATAAAGAAAAATTATTGATGATAAAAGAAATTTACCTTTAAATATCAAACAAGCCACCCACCTAAAGGAAATATATCTTAAAAGCTCTTCAGTCTGTCGAACACACAGGTTAAATATAAATATTATACTGCAACGTACCAGTAAAAAAACATTATTAGATAGGGGTTAAAAATACACTGTATTAATATACAGGGTGCAAAAAATGCTGCACTTGGAGGTTGGCATGAGATTCCTCATCCCATTGCAAGACAAAAGTTTCTATAGCCAAATCGGATCTGGTGCTCTTGGAAAACGAGTCGAAAACGAGAAGCTGGCAACACTGTCACATCCTGCAGCGCATCGGAATGTAAAAGAGAAACGTGTATCATCCCGTTCTACCATATCCGCCGTCGCAGCTCACTGAGTAGACGGCTGGGTTATCAAATCCACATGCACTGTGGAGCTACGGCTCGAATCTACGTGAGGTTGTTTTTTCTTTTGTGTGTGTGATGTCAGGTCCCCAGTTCCCGTCGTGTAACTGTGTTTGTAAGCATGACATCCTGTTGTCACATGACAATAGTCGACCACACGACAGTGTGTTCCATTCAACAGAATGCATGAGTCGACTAACCACACAGTGCACAACCATAACTGGTCATGTCAAATGCATGGAGGGCGGCTTCCTGATGGAGTACACAAACGGCGAATACGTCGATATGCTTTTAGTGTTGGGTGCATCTGATAACCAAGCTTCTGCTGCTGCTCGTGAGTATGCAGCACAGTACCCTCGGAGGTGCTATCCCGATAAGTATGTTTTTCGTCGCCTTGAGCAATGCCTGCGGCAAACGAGTAATCTTCGTCCACAAGTAGTGGACAGAGGTCGTCCAAAGACTAGACGTATTCCACAAACAGAGGACGATATTCTTGACCCTGTTCATCAGTCACCTAGGCGAAGTACCCGTGATATTGCAAGGCAGTTCCAGATATCTCAAACCCTGCATCCATATCATTACACGCTAACTCAACGCCAGCGGCCAGAAGACTGCATTCAACGAGTACAGTTCTGTGAATGGCTTTTGCAACAAGTTGAAGATAACGAACATTTTATAAAGAATGTGATATGGAGTGACGAATGTACCTTCACTCGGGAAGGTACTTTCAACCATCACAACAGCCATTATTGGTCTGACCACAACCCACACATCGCCCATGAATGTGGCTTTCAAGCATGCTTTGGCATAAACCTGTGGGCTGGAATCGTGCGAGGTGTGCTTTTAGGACCTTACCTATTGCCAGATAAGTTGAATGCACCCCGCTATCGTATATTTCCAGGCAATACTTTGCCTGACGTTTTAGAAAACGTTCCACTTTGTGTTCGGCGACAGGTATAGTTTCAGCATGATGGTGCACCGCCACACTTTGGAATGACTCTGTGTAAGTGGTTAAATAAAGCGTTTCCAGGGAAATAGATTGGTCATGGAGGTTCAATATTCTGGCCTCTACATTCCCCGGACCTTATTCGACTAGATTTTTATTTTTTTATTTGTGGGGTCACTTAAAGAACATGTTTATAGTACTCCACCCATGGATGTAAAAGACCTAATAATGAATGAATGAATGAATCAATCAATCAATCCTGATCTGCATTTAGGGCAGTCACCCAGGTAACAGATTCCCTATCCATTGTTTTCATAGCCTTTTCTTAAATGATTTAAAAGAAATTGGAGTCCGGCCCCATGGCTAAATGGTTAGCGTGTTGGCCTTTGGTCACAATGGTCCCGGGTTCGATTCCCGGCAGGGTCGGGAATTTTAATCATAATTGGCTAATTTCGCTGGCACGGGGGCTGGGTGTATGTGTCGTCTTCATCATCATTTCATCCTCATCACGACGCGCAGTTCGCCTATGGGCGTCAAATCAAAAGACCTGCACCTGGTGAGCCGAACATATCCTAGGACACTCCCGCCACTAAAAGCCATATGCCATTTCATTTCATTTCATTTCATTTCATTTCATTTCATTTCATTTCAAAGAAATTGGAAATTTATTCAACATCTCCCTTGGTAAGTTATTACAATCCCTCCCTTCCTATAAATTACATTTGCCCCAATTTGTCCTCTTGAATTCCAACTTTATCTTCATATTGTGATCTTTCCTACTTTTAAAGACGCCACTCAAACTTATTCGTCTGCTAATGTCATTCCACGTCATCTCTCCACTGACAGCTCGAAACACACCAAGCAGGCATCAATTTTTGGTAATGAGACAAAGTCTCTCATAGTGCATTGGCACTGCTAGTGGCTCCAAATAGCCTATTCAGTGGCCTCCACGGTATGCACTAGCCATGCATCTTGGTGGGTGTGCTATGTACCAACTGATGAGCCCAACTTAGCCATGGGGTGAAATGCTGGCAACCAGGAATGAATTGGCTGGAAAATTTATAATGCCCAATAATGGATCATTTATATTGGTACATATCACTTAGTTGAGCAGCTCTTCTTCTTCCTCCCAGTTCTTCCCAGCCCAAACTTTGCAACATTTTTGTAACGCTACTCTTTTGTTGGAAATCACCCAGAACAAATCGAGCTGCTTTTCTTTGGATTTTTTCCAGTTCTTGACTCAAGTAGTCCTGGTGAGGGTCCCATACACTGGAACCATACTCTAGTTGGGGTCTTACCAGAGACTTATATGCCCTCTCCTTTACATACTTACTACATCCCCTAAACACCCTCCTAACCATGTGCAGAGATCTGTACCCTTTATAAACAATCCCATTTATGTGATTACCCCAATGAAGATCTTTCCTTATATTAACACCTAGATACTTACAATGATCCCCAAAAGGAACTTTCACCCAATCAACACAGCAATTAAAACTGAGAGAACCTTTCCTATTTGTTAAACTCACAACCTGACTTTTAACCCCGTTTATCAACATACCATTGCCTACTGTCCATCTCACTACATTATTGAGTTCATGTTGCAGTTGCTCACAATCTTGTAACTTATTTATTACTCTATACAGAATAACATCATCTGCAGAAAGCCTTACATCTGATTACACTTCTTTACTCATATCATCTATATATATAAAATAACTTGTCCTGACTGACTGACAGATTTATCATTGCCGAGCCAAAACTACTGGACATAAAGAAATGAAATTTTGGAGATACATTCATATTAAGATGTAGGTGCTTGCTAAGAGAGGATATTTGGATATTCCATCACTAAGGGGGTGAAAAGGGGGGGGGGGGTGAAATTTTACAATGAGTGTATCTATATCTCAAAACTTTAAAAGTTTACAGATGTAAAAATTGGTATTTAGAATCATCTTTAAAAATAAGGAAATATGTATTTTTTTGTTTTTGGAAAAACCTAATAGGAGGGGTGAAAAAAGGGTGAAAAATGGGTTGAATGCCTGTAATCAGGATGCCAGTACTTATAACTCAGTAACTGAAGATATTACCGACCTGAAAATTGGTACTTTTGATCTTTTTAAAAAAATAAAGAAACATTTTTTTTTTTTTTTTGGAAAATCCAATTAATGGGAGGGTGAAAAGGGTGGGGGTGAGGGGGAATTTTTAAAATGAGTGTATCTATATCTCAAAACTTTGAAAGTGTACAGATGTAAATATTGGTATTTAGAATCTTCATTAAAAATAAAGAAACATGTACTTGTTTTGTTTTCGGAAAATCCCAATAGGAGGGGCGAAAAGGGGTTGAATGCCTTAAATGAGGATACCTATATCTCAGAAACAGATTACAGACCTGAAAATTGGTATTTGGGATCTCCTTTGAAAATAAAGAAACACTTTTTGTTTTTGGAAAATCTAATTAATGGGGGTTAAACAGGAGTGACAAATTGGGGTGAATTTTTAGAAAGACTATATGTACAGTATATCTCAGAAACGTAAAATGTTACAGACGTAAAAAGTGGTATTTGGAATCTCATGTAAAAGTGAGGAAGCATAGGTGATTTGTTTTTCGAAACTCGACTTAAGGGGAACTAAAAAGGGGGTGAAATTTTAAAATGAGCATTTCTACAGTATGTCTCAAAAACTTAACATGTTACCAAAGTGAAAAACAGTATTTTTATCTCTATTGAAAATAAAGAAACATGTATTTTTTGTTTTCTGGAAAACCACTTGGGTCGAGGGGTAAAAGTGACTGAAAATGGGGTTGAATTCTTTTAATTTGGATACTGATATCTCAAAAGCTGAAGATGTTACAGACGAGAAATTTGGTATTTGGAATTTCCTTTAAAAATAAAGGAATACGTACTTTTTGTTTTCGGAAATCCGCCTAAGGGGAGGAGAGAAAATGAAAAATTAGTTGAATTATTTCTGTGAGGATACTATTATCTCAAAAACGAAAGATTTTGCAGACGTGAAAATTTGTATTTGGAATCTGCTTTAAAATTAAACAAACACGTATTCTCGGAAAATCCAATGGAAGGGGTGCGGGGGGTGAAAAATTGAAAAATTAATTGAATTAATTGAATAAAAACTAAAGTTGTTACAGACATAAAAATCGATATTTGGATCTCCTTTAAAATCAAAGAAAAATGTGTTTCTGGGCGAAATCATTTTGGGAGGCGGGTTGAAAAGGAGTGAATTCCTTTTATGTGGACACATATCTCAAAAACTGAAGATGTAGAGTCGTGATAATTGGTATTTTTAACAGGAAATTCACTTGTGGGGGGAGTGTGAAAGGAAGTTAAAAAAAAAGTTAATTAATTTTATGGGGATACTTTTATCTCAGAACTGAAGGTAATAGACCTGAACATTGGTGTTTGGAGTCTCCTTTAAACATAAGAAATCGCCTTCTTTTTTTTTGTGGGGGTGGGGAAATCAACTTAACGGCAGTGGGGTGGAGGAGTTGAGACCATAATGTTCTTATTCTGATATCTGCCTCAGTGGATCAGTGGTAGAGTGTCGGCCTCTGGATCCCAAGATAGTGGGTTCAAACCCGGCAGAGGTGGTCGGATTTTTGAAGTGCAGAAAAAAATCCATTCGACACTCCATGTCGTACGATGTTGGCATGTAAAAGATCTCTGGTAACACATTTGGTGTTTACCTGGCAAAATTAATTAAATCTCAGCCACAGACGCGCAAGAGAGTTTCGGTTTACTCAGTCGGCCATCTAGTGGGCATAGAGTAAAACGGAACGTCAAAATTAACGAGCAGGCAGCCAGATGGCGTCAATATGAAATGTCTGCACACGGTAGCTGAAGCCATACAATTATTATTATTATTATTATTATTATTATTATTATTATTATTATTATTATTATTATTATTATTATTATTATTTATTCTGATCATAAACTGATCATTTTTAATCTTTCCTGGCTTCGTTTTAAAGAATCATCTTTTCCTTTGGAGTAAATAAATTAGATTACAGTAGAGTCTCCTGGCATTAAATAAAAATTTAAACACATTTGAAATAAGAAGGAGGTGCAGACTGGAAAGAAATAGAGTTAGAATGGTTATGGAAGTAAGGAGAATTGAAGGAGCTTACTAGGAAATTGAATCTAGCAAAGAAGGCAGCTAAGGATAACATGATGGCAAGCATAATTGGTGGTCATACAAATTTTAGTAAAAAATGGAAGAGTATGTATAGGTACTTTAAGGCAGAAACAGGTTCAAAGAAGGACATTCCAGGAATCATTAATGAACAAGGGGAGGGTGTATGTGAGGATCTTCAAAAGGCAGAAGTATTCAGTCAGCAGTTTGTAAAGATTGTTGGTTACAAGGATAATGTCCAGATAGGGGATGTGAGTAACACTAAAGAAGTATTAAAATTTACCTATGATAACAATGACATATACAGCAAGTTACAAAAGTTGAAAACTAGAAAAGCAGCTGGAATTGATAACATTCTGGGGATATCTAAAGGCAATGGGTTGGGATATAGTACCATATCTGAAATACTTATGTGATTATTGTTTGGTTGTAGGAGCTATACCAAATGAATGGTGAGTTGCTATAGTAGCCCCTGTGTATAAAGGAAAGGGTGATAGACATAAAGCTGAACATTACAGGCCAGTCAGTTTGACATGCATTGTATGTAAGCTTTGGGAAAGCATTCTTTCTGATTATATTACACATGTTTGCATAATTAATAACTGGTTTGACAGAAGGCAGTTTGGGTTTAGGAAAGGTTATTTGACTGAAGCTCAGCTTGTAGGATTTCAGCAAGATATAGCAGATATTCTGGATTCAGGAGGCCAAATGGACTGTATTGCGATTGACCTATCTAAGGCATTTGATAGGGTAGATCATGCAAGACTAGTGGAAAAAATGAGTGCAATTGGACTAGAAAAAAGAGTGACTGAATGGGTGGCTATATTTCTAGAAAATAGAACTCAGAGAAGAGTAGGCAAAGCTTTATCTGACCCTGTAATAATTAATGGGGATATTCCTCAAGGCAGTATTATTGGACCTTTATGTTTTCTTATATATATATCAATGATATGTGTAAAGAAGTGGAATCAGAGATAAGACCGTTTGCAGATGATGTTATTCTGTACAGAGTAATAAATAAGTTACAAGATTGTGAGTGGCTGCAGGGTGACCTTGATAGTGTTGTGAGATGGACGGTGGACAATGGTATGATGATAAACAGGGTTAAAAGTCAGATTGTGAGTTTGACAAATAGGAAAAGTCCTCTCAGTTTTAATTACTGCGTTGATGGGGTGAAAGTTCCTTTTGGGGATCATTGTAAGTACCTAGGTGTTAATATAAGAAAAGACCTTCATTGGGGTAATCACATAAATATGATTGTTTATAAAGGGTACAGATCTCTGCACATGGTTATGAGGGTATTTAGGGGTTGTAGTAAGGATGTAAAGGAGAGGGCATATAAGTCTCTGGTAAGACCCCCCCAACCAGAGTATGGTTCCAGTGTATGGGACCCTCACCAGGATTACTTGATTCAAGAACTGGAAAAAATCCAGAGAAAAGCAGCTAGATTTGTTCTGGGTGATTTCCGACAAAAGAGTAGCGTTACAAAATGTTGCAAAGTTTGGGCTGGGAAGATTTGGGAGAAAGGAGATGAGCTGCTCGATTAAATGGTATGTTACAAGTGATGAAATTCATTTTTTGTCTGTATTGAAAGTGTCATAAAATGTATATAGGAAAATATTTAATATTTATTTCCACCTATTCAATACAATACAAGATGTTTGCATTTAAGGTAAAACATTTTTTTTAAATGTGAGACATGTTTTGCCTCTTACTGTGAGGCATCTTCAGTCACTATCAAAACCTTTTATTTTGTCAGATAACAGGTTGAAATTATCCTAAAATGTTTTTGATAATGATTGTAGGTGAGATAACATTTTTTTACAGTTATTGTAAAAATGTTCATGAATAACTATCATCATTATATTAGATTTTTAGTTATTCATGAACATTTTTACAATAACTGTAATTTTTTTTATCTCACCTACAATCATTATCAAACACATTTTAGGATAATTTCAACCTGTTGTCTGACAAAAGGTTTTGATAGTGACTGAAGATGCCTCACAGTAAGAGGCACAACATGTCTCACATTTAAAAAAAAATATTTTAACTTAAATGCCAACATCTTGTATTGTATTGAATAGGTGGAAATAGATATTAAATATTTTCCTATATACATTTTTTAAAATGGTATGTTCCGAGCTGTCAGAGGAGGGATGGCGTGGGAGGACATCAGTAGACAAATAAGTTTGATTGGTGTCTTTAAAAGTAGGAAAGATCACAATATGAAGATAAAGTTGGAATTCAAGAGGACAAATTGGGACAAATATTTGTTTATAGGAAGGGGAGTTAGGGATTGGAATAACTTACCAAGGGAAATGTTCAATAATTTTCCAATTTTTTTGCGATCATTTAAGAAAAGGCTAGGAAAACAACAGATAGGGAATCTGCCACCTGGGCGACTGCCCTAAATGCAGATCAGTAGTGATTGATTGATTGAAAAAAATGATATGAATGATAATGACCAGTGTTCACCTCTATAATAAGGTCAATAATTCACGGAAGTATATCATTCGTGTCGCCAGAAATCTCGCGCACTTGCCTACCAAGTAGCGGTCTTGCAACTTGCTGTGGGTTCCAGACCAATAATAATAATAATAATAATAATAATAATAATAATAATAATAATGTTCTGGACCGTAATAAAAATGTGAGGACCGCGCTGGAAACGGGTCCTGGCCGGGTAATGACTACGATTGCAGCCCGGCCGTGGGTTCAGTACTGCCAAAGCACCCAAGACCACTCCACGCCGGATCTCCTCAAGGATTTTGATCCATATTAAAAATGCTTATAGGAAAAGATGGCAAAGATTTAGAGACCCAACTGACCGTGTGGAATACCTGGACCTAGCTCGGGAAGTACGAAACAGATTGCTGGAAAGAAAGATTGAAAAATGGGAGAAACTTTGCTGTAATCTCTCAGAAAAAGAGGCCGATCACGAATTTTGGCGGATTTTCTCTGAAAACGAGTTAGATCGTGAATTTAGGCAGATTATATACGGTATAAAACGTTAAGCATTCAGTTATAAATTTCATTATAATATCGTAGCGAAGCATGGGTATCTTGCTAGTTTATATATATAAGAAAACATAAAGGTCCAATAATACTGCCTTGAGGAATTCCCCTCCTAAATATTACAGGCTTAGAGATAGGCTTAACTGCAGTTTAGAATTGGGTAATTCTTGTGTATTCCTTTCGGTATTCATTAATTACTGTAACAGCAGTTTTTATCCTGTTAGGGTGTTATAGGATAAAAATAGAGTACAACTATTTAGTATTGTAGTGTAGTCGTATATTAATTACCTTACTGTCGTGTGATCTTTGAGTACTATCCTAGACAATATTCAAATCAAATCAAAATCTCTTTATTTGCAAATGAGGTGCAAATGCACATAAGTTATTTTATTTTTCCTTTTCAGTAAGGAATGGCTAAGGAGTGCAAGTGTACGAACTGTGGGTGTTGCGAGGCATTGAGGGGTATGAAGGAGGAGTTGGAAAGTTTGAGGGAAATAATTAGGATTCTCACAGAAGACAGGAAGGAAGGTAGGCTTCCCTCAAACAATGTACAGGTTACAGTAGGTGTAAAAGAGGGAGGGGAAGGAAAGGAGGGAATTGTAGAGGACAGGTGGTTTAATGTTCTAAGGGGAAGGAGATTGCAGGCTAAGGGCTCTATTCAGGATCAGAATTCTGGAGAGGTGTCTGTGAGAAATCAGTACGAGTCACTCCAGGTAGAACAACAGAGGAAAGATGATGAACAGGGAACTGTTGCTGAGATGTGTGGAAGTAGGTGGAAGGGAAAAGGTAAGAAAGGGAAATGTAGAGTAGAGGATAGGAAAAGATAGGTGGAACAGGGTCATGGGAAGGAGAAAAGGGAGGAGGAAGTAGCTTCTGCAGCTATCAGGAAAGATAGGGCTGACCAGGAGGGGAGGGGATCAAATGAGGTGGGTAGGGTTGAGGCTCTATTCATGGGGGATTCCATAGTTAGACATGTGGGGAAAGTTTGTGGAGGAAAGGGAACCAGGTTGGAGTGTTATCCAGGAATTAGGTTGAGGCAGATGTTGAGGAAAGTAGAAGAGAAAGAGGAGGGGAAGTAGAAGGTGGTAGTGTTTCATGTTGGTACCAACAACGTAAGACAAGCAGGTATAAGTACCAACATAGTTGGTGATGTGTGGGATCTGGTAAATGCAGCACGGGTGAATTTTAAGGAAGCAGAGATTGTTATCAATGGAGTACTGTGTAGGAGGGATACTGACTGGAGGGTGATTGAGGATTTAAATGAGACTATGGAATGGGTATGTGGGAAACTGGGAGTGAATTTTCTAGACGTAATGGGTGGGTAGGAGATAGGGATCTGCGCTTAGATGGCCTTCACTTAAACCGCTATGGTACATGTAAGTTAGGAAATTTGTTTGGAAGGGTAATAGGGAGGTACATTTATGGAAACAGGGTGGTCTAGGGAGTGGTGATAAGGGTACAGGGATCTGGAAGTCATGTAGGGATGACATAAATATGTTAGTGCTGAACTGTAGAGGTATTGTAAAGTTAGGAATAGAATTAAGTAATTTAATAGATATATACCTACCAGATATTATAATAGGAGTTGAATCATGGCTGAGAAGTGATATACAGGGTGAACATTAATAAAATCGACTTATTCCTTACTGGAAATGGAGGAAAAAATATTCTTTGAACATGTGTCCGGAAGTGCATCGTTGCGGTGGTAGATGGCACTGATGAATGAAATTTTCTCTGACTACTTGCAGTGTGTTTCTTCTGTTGCAAATAGTGTGATTGAAGCAGCATACTCTCGGAAGCAGAATGGTCCGGTATTCATATTGGGAACAAGCCGAGATGGTGTTTGTGTGCGGCCTAGCCAATGGAAACGGTCGAGAGGCAGCACGGCTGTACCTAAACAAGTACACTCACAGACACCAACCACATCACACAACGTTTCAAGCCATTTTTGGGCGTTTGTGTGATCATGGGTGCTTTCAGGCAGACGAACGTGTAGGAAGGCGACGGACTGTGCGTTCACCAGATCTGGAGGAACAGGTTCTACAGGACATCGGGACTAACCCTATTACAAGCTCCAGGCAAGTGGCCTAACAACATGGTGCAATTAGAATAATAACAGTAAGTTATTTATTAAATTGACCACATAATCAATACAATAAGTTATTGTCTTCGATGATTTACATTGATCTATTAACTAAAAATGGTACATGTTTTGCCTAGTATGAAGGCATCATCAGCCATTGGCTTAACCTCGGAATAAAAATAAGCACTTGATTAACATATAATAAGATGAAATTAATTTTAAAAATCTTGAAGAGACTTAAACTAAAATTAACATTAAAAATAACAATGTTGGTTTAAATTTTTTTTTTTTTACAATGTGAATAATTACAAAGGTGAAAGTATTAAAATGATTGACATTGCTATTACAAGTAAAATGGACAAAGCAACAGACTGTGATGAACAAGTAGTAAGATTGCTATAAAATTAAGTTGAGCGATTGGCAGTTACACTTAGACTCTGACGAGAATGACGATCAGTGATATTTATTCAAAAAGTAATATTGAGAAAATAATGTTGAAGGTTAGTCAAGAGATCACTATATTCCTTTCTAAGAGACAAAAGATGAAAGTCATAAGCATAAGGTAGAAATGTAGAACACATTGATGAGAAGATAATAAGTTGTAGATTAAAGGTTGAAGAACAGTGTTAAAATTGGACCTCTGTGGACCATCTCAATTTGAAGCGATGTTAAAATGTTGTCAAGAATATGAGTTTATTGACAGTTGAATCATTTGACTAGGTGAAGGTAACTTGTACGTTATGAATCCACTCGTAGTAAGAAGTCTGCAGTTGTCAATACACTTAATTCTTAACGTACAAGTTACCTTCACCTCGTCAAATGATTCAACTGTCAATAAACTCATATTCTTGACAACATTACCTTCACCTCATCAAATGATTCAACTGTCAATAAACTCATATTCTTGACAACATTACCTTCACCTCATCAAATGATTCAACTGTCAATAAACTCATATTCTTGACAACATTTTAACATCGCATCAAATTGAGATGGTCCACAGAGGTCCAATTTTAACACTGTTCTTCAACCTTTAATCTACAACTTGTTATCTTCTCATCAATGTGTTCTACATTTCTACCATACGCTTATGACTTTCATCTTTTGTCTCCTAGAAAGGAATATAGTGATCTCTTGACTAACCTTCAACATTATTTTCTCAATATTACTTTTTGAATAAATATGACTGATCATCATTCTCGTCAGAGTCTAAGTGTAACCGCCAATCGCTCAACTTAATTTTATAGCAATCTTACTACTTGTTCATCACAGTCTGTTGCTTTGTCCATTTTACTTGTAATAGCAATGTCAATCATTTTAATACTTTCACCTTTGTAATTATTCACATTGTAAAAAAGAAATTTTAAACCCAACATTGTTATTTTTAGTGTTAATTTTAGTTTAAGTCTCTTCAAGATTTTAAAAATTAACTTCATCTTATTATATGTTAATCGAGTGCTTATTTTTATTCCGAGGTTAAGACAATGGCTGATGATGCCTTCATACTAGGCGAAACATGTACCATTTTTAGTTAATAGATCAATGTAAATCATCCAAGACAATAACTTATTGTATTGATTAGGTGGTCAATTTAATAAATAACTTACTGTTATTATTCTAATCAAATATCATCAATACAGACCAAGAATGATAATTATTACATGTAACATGGTGCAAGCCAGACTACGATTATGTGTATCCTGCATGACAACCGCTATTATCCCTATCACGTGCAACGAGTGCAAGGATAATCAGCAGCGAATTTCCCTCTACGGGAAGGATTTTATCGATGGTTTTTGCACCAGGCCATCACAGTTATGGGATTTCTGTCGTCAGTCCTCTTTACTGATGAAGCAACCTTTACCAGAAATGGCACTGTCAGTCTGCATAATCTTCATCTGTGGGCTGTAAAAAATCCCTGGGGAATGGTTGAAGCGTCTCACCAGCATTGGTTCAGCATCAATGTTTGGGCAGGGATTCTTGGCAACCACATACTTGGACCAGTTATTATTCTGCAACGCCTCAACGGAGGATCTGCCTGGATTGCTGGAGAATGTGCCTTTGGCAATAAGACAGGTTATGTGGTTTCTGCATGATGGAGCACCACCCCACTTCCGTATTACAGTTCGCCAACACCTCAACATCTTCCCCAGGCTCTGGATAGGACGTGGAGGCCCTATTGCATGGCCTTCTAGATCACCGGACTTAAACCCCCTGGATTTTTACCTCTGGGGACATCTGAAAAGCGTTGCGTATGCTGAACCAGTTCCTGATGTGCAGACCCTTCAACAGCGTGTTCACGGCGCCTGTGACGCTATTCGGCGAGAGGCCGGAACGTGCGAAGGAGTGAGGCAATCCATGATACGACATCTGAACGTGTGCATTGCAGCCCATGGAGGCCACTTTGAACATCTGCTGTGACGGGGATGGAGTTCAGCTATGTACTGTGTTCCGGGACTATTTGTTGTCGTTGCACGCACACCGTCCATTTCCGGACACATGTTCATAGGACATTTTTTCCTCCGTTTACAGTCAGGAATCAGTCCCTGCAGTTTGTCAGTTTTATTAAAGTTCACCCTGTATAATGGGTGCAGAAATTTTCTCACGGAACTGGAGTGTGTATTGTAGAGATAGGATAGGAATGGTGGGAAGGGGTGTATTGATTCTGTTGAAAGAAGAATTTGTAAGCTACGAAAAAATTAAAGACGACAACATGAAATTCTAGGTGTAAGGCTCATTTCGGGAGATACTAGGCAACTTGATATCTTTGGAGTGTACAGACCGGAAAAGGGTAGCATTGACATGGATTCAGAATTATTTGATAAGATATTCAGCTATGTGGGAAATGACATGGAAAGGAATGTGATTGTAGCGGGAGATCTGAATTTACCAGTTGTCAATTGGGAAGGAAATGCAAACGACAGGAAGCATGACCAACAGATGGCAAATAAGCTAATATGGGAAGAACAGCTGATTCAGAAAGTGATGGAACCAACTAGAGGGAAAAATATGCTGGATGTGGTGCTAATAAAACCAGATGAGCTCTATAAAGAAACTGAGTAATAGATGGTATTAGTGATCATGAAGCTGTTTTTGTCGTAGTTAATAAATGTGATAGAAAGGAAGGTCTTAAAAGTAGGACTATTAGACAGTACCATATGGCTGATAAAGCAGGCATGAGGCAGTTTTTAAAAGGTAACCATGATTGGTGGAAAACGGTAAATAAAAATGTAAACAGACTCTGGGATGGGTTTAAAGCAATTGTTGAGGAATGTGAAAACAGGTTTGTACCTTTAAAGGTGGTAAGGAATGGTAAAGACCCACCTTCTTATAATAGAGAAATAAAGAGACTAAGAAGGAGGTGCAGATTGGAAAGAGATAGAGTTAGAAATGGCTGTGGAAGTAAGGAGAAATTGAAGGAACTTCCGCGTGCATGCTGCATCGGCAGTGGTGGATGCAGGTCTGTTGCGTATGGTCCAGCAAAGTATGCTGCAGCGAGTGGCGAAGTGTTTGCAAATGCAAGGTGGTCGTTTTGAACATCTGCTGTGACGTGAACGTTGCTCGTAAGTGTGCGTACCGGCTCTGTGAAGATAACAGAGGACGTCACACGTCCGCTATGGAATTATTGTGCGTAGCATAATGGGCAATCCAGTGTAGCCTACCTACTGTACTGTACTGTACTGTATTGTGTTGTGTTTCCTCGTACCGCATTGGATAGAGACGATGTTAATGTATCCATTATTATGTTGTATGTATTGGCTTTATTTGTGCCATGGATGAAACAAAGTGGTCGTTTACGTGTGTAAGAATTCATCTTATGTTTGAATGTTTAAATAAAGGTAACTGTAATGGTAAGACAGAACATAGTGTATTGCATAGTGGAGGTGTACATTGGATACAATTTGATACATTAACTGAAAAAAAAATTGGCGCGAACGTGGCTCGAACATCGGTGTGTCTGCACAACCGGCATTTACGGCATTTGCTCGTCTCACTGAGCTAATGAGACAGCTCCGTCAGAGTGGCAAGTTCATGCGACCTGTGCTTGGCCATGCTGCACGCTGTTACACCATTGCCAGACCCTTGTTTCTTAACCTGCATTTCTGTTAAACCTATTAGTCGGACTAGGTTTTGCAAGATAAACTTTTGTCGTGAATTTCGTCAAGGAACTACATGCTGACCTCCACGCGCGGCATTTTTTGTTCACCCTGTATACACAAGTGTATATTTTTTACCCCTTTTAATTTACGTTCAACTGAGTCGACACAGAAAAGTATGGCTTCCTTCTTAATGTACCCACCAAAAGGCGCGTTGCCACTTTTAGAACAAACAAAAACAAGTGAGTAATTATCAACTTTCATTTATACAGATAGTTCTCAAAGATCTAAAACTTGCCTTCTGATTCTGGAAGTACACACAATTTGACAGGATGTTTAGTCACACCTTAGATTGTTTTTTTACTGTGGCAACTCTGATGAGACTATCATCACCATGATACACCACATTAACAATACCTCTTCTCCAATGATATGTTGTCATCTTTAATGAATACAAGGTCTCCAGGGCAGAGATTAGTATACCCATCAGACCACTTGTGTCATTCAAGAGTATGAAGGTATTCCTTATACTATTTCTGCCAAGAGTGTTGTGTCATCTTTTGTAAGTGTTGCCATTTGGTAAGTCTATTGGCAGGATGGTGAGCGAGATTATGGCCAAGTAAAGCAGTGATGCAAATTATGATGGCCAAGTAAAGCAGTGATGCAAATTATGATTGTAAAGAAATAGAAGAGATACAGGAAAAAAATAAAATAAAGAAAATTAAATTCTGGGGAAAATTTTGGGGACCATTGAAAACAGAGAAAGAAGAGTTTAGGCAGAGAAGGAATGAAGATCTCGTCAACGCTGTGATGTTAAGAGAGCTAAGATGTGAAGTCATGCTACTCAGCAATGAGTAGAAATACTCATGGTGATTCATGTAGTGTAAGATGTATGCTTCTCTGTAATTGAGCAATTTCATTTAATAGAAGTACTCTCTATTGCTTCTGAACAATTTAACTCTAGAAAAGACACAAATTTTGAGGCTTTCTTTTTCTTGTCGAGTGACAGTCCAGAGTGATTACTCCCATCAGATAAAGTAGCATAATTACTGTAGGGTTAAAAAACCAAATCTTTCAGAAAAAATAATTTATATTCCAATAGTGATTGATATTTATTTTTAGTGTTCGACTTTTAGTGCCAGGATTGTCCGAGGACATGTTCCGCTCGCCTGGTGCAGGTCTTTGTTTTCGATGCCCCTAGGTGATCTGCGTGTCTGGGTGTAAGATGATGATGATGATGATGATGATGATGATGATGATGATGATGATGATGATGATGCATTACGGATAGGGTGGAACTTAGTGTCGGCTTATATCCCACTCCACCTAGGGGTCTGTTCAAGGCTTCACTTTACCATTCGACGAACAAATTACCATTGTCAGTTTCATAATATACTCTTACTCAATATGAACACTGTGGAGAGGTTTGGAATTGAATCCAGGTTTTTGGCACGGGGCGATTTGGCCGTGCATTTTGGGGCGCACAGCTGTGAGCTTGCATCCCGGAGACAGTGGGTTCGAATCCCACTTTTGGCAGCCCTGAATATGGTTTTCCGTGGTTTCCCATTTTCACACCAGGTGAATGCTGGGGCTGTATTGTAAGGCCACGCTCGCTTCCTTCCCACTCCTAGACCTTTCCTATCACATTGTCACCGTAAGACCTATTTGTGTCGGTGTATCATAAAAGAAATAGTAAAAAAAGGCTTTTGGCACACAATTTAGCGATTAGAAATTGTGTACCACCACCTCTCCTACCCTTTCAGCCAAAATTACTGGAGAACAGACTAGCCGCAGTATCAGACCTTACAGATTTCATGCGTTAACGATTATGGGCACCAGGTGGGCTAGAGATTGATAACTCAGAGGCATCATCTAACTCCCTATTGGGTGTTAACTCATGTTCATTAACAATTATTTCATAATTTTGTTGTTGTTGTCAGATTAAAATAAAGTCATCAGTCAAGTTCTAATGATATGAAAAGTATGTTGTCTATTAATATTGCTTATTATTTTTATGTGCTTACAGGGGTTTGCAAGGTATTCTACAGATGACAGGTGGCATGTTCCTCATTTTGAGAAGATGTTGTATGACCAGGCACAATTGGCTGTGGCGTATTCTACTGCTTATGTTGCAACGAAGGATGCATTCTTTGCCGAGATTGTACGAGACATCCTTACATACGTTGATAGGGATTTGAGTGACAAGGTTTGTTCTCAGACATGCTTTATTTGTTAATTCAGTAAGCGCTGACTTCTGCTGACATTTAGTTACATTAATATTCTATATGTTCATTATTAAGATGACAGTAATTTTTATAATTCCTTGCTGATAACAAAAGGACTGATATTTTTTTTGTTATTAACTCAGTCATGCAGTTGAGACAAGAGAAAATATATTGCTTCTGTGTTATTCTCCTTCCTCTCCGTTTGAACCCAGTATATAACTCCCTTTTAGGTGGGGTAGTGAATAATTGACTTCCATTTCTACCTGTTCTTTCACCATTCCCCTCTGAACTCCCTGAGCCTCTCCCATCCTTGTGTCATTGAAAACCTTTGATGTGTTAGTATGATTTTAAACCACTAGGAAAAAAAATATTTCCAGTCTTCTTCCGTTCCAGCATTGGCCATGGCATTCTTATTGTTTCTCTCCTATTAATGTTACTGAACAAACTTTATTTTACTGTTCTCTGTTGTGTCCTGTAGCTTCAAAATTCCTAGTCTTCCCTAGTCTTCATGTTTTTTATGATCCTTTCTTGTTTTTCCCAGCATGCTTCTTTGAAACTTCTTTTTCCAGTCTCTGGATTCCACTTTCCTCTCTGGATGTTATAATCCACGTTTGTGCTTCAGATGTCAGGTTAAGGACAAAATGGGTATTAAAAATACTGCACTTGCATTTTACTTAAAAGGAAAATGGCCAAAAGACTTTGAAAAAGTAAGAATACTAAGGAATGTGAAGAAAACAGGTTACTACTGTCGGGTTTAGGCTTTAATTACAAACGAACTGATAAGTCTGTTGCAAAGTGAGTTATACCAATATTTTCCTTGTTTAATTCTGCATTAGGGTATATAAGACACATTGTTCTTGAAGGTCATTAAATTTATTTGCGGTTGTAGTAAATATTGTCTGGGTTTTTGGCTTCTTCCTTAGGAAGCGCTCACTTAGGAATTTATACAGGGAAAACTACTTGTCTGATGGTAATGAAATGTTTATATGTTATAACCACATGTATTTGTAGTGCAATGTTCAAGTTACAATTTTTTTCAACCATCCCCCAAAAAAAGTTCTTATCATTTTTCTAAAGCACCTCTTTCTCAGCCAAGGATAAACATACAAGAAGAAACTTGGGCTTGTTTTGAAGCAGTCAGTCATGGTTATCAGAAACTACAGTCATTGTAACCATATTGTGTGGTACTGAATTTATGGAGAGTAATATTGAAAAGAGGTTTTGTTCACGTCGGACCGTGTGATTAACAGCAGACCGGGTGGTGAAATCGGGCACTGTGTTACCGCATTCAGTAGTAATCACGCGCGCAACGAACTCGGCTTTTCGTTTAATTTTAATTTTAATTCCTCATATAAATTCCATTTCCCATCAACATTTCTGATAATGGCTTTGGACCTTCAGTGGCTGGCTAAAAATGGTTGGCTTCCTGATTTAGAAATAGCTCACTGTACAATTTTTACAAGGGATGTTTACATTAGTATTTACATTTATTTAGGCTACAATATTTAATTCTGTCAATTTTCCTTGTCTGAAAATCACAGTGTTCCGATGAATCGATGCTGCTGTCATTAATGTTGATTATGACTGGCTCGAAATAAGGGACATTTTCAGACAGTCCATCTTTCTCCTAGTAGTGGTATTCAGTTTTCTTAGCGTGTTTAATACATTGTTTTCAGAGTTCAGGAGTCATGGTACATAAGGCTTCATGGCTTAAAGCGTTAATTGCGTTCATACCTCTACCATTTTCTAATGTGTTAGCCATATTTTTTTTTTGTTGCTATTTTTCCTTTTATGTAAGCCCAAATGAGCTCGATTTGATTAAACTTGCAATGGGTCACTGGTAACTAAACAAGCTGTACATCTATGTGGTCAAAGCCATTTAGTCAATTGTTCCATCGTCTTTACTGGTGTTTGAAATTAAGGCCTGGCAAAAACAATCAGCTCTGATTTAGTTAATTTGTTATAATTGTCAACTTCAGGTGGTAGTGAAATATTCTTTGATGTTAACCAAGATATAATTTCGGGTTTCAGCCATGACATGTTCAGGTTTTTAGTTGAAGGATTGACCATTGTATGGTATGGAGCTTGATCTATAACGATAGCCGACCTTTGAGGCAATAAAATCAGGACTTTTGTGAAACCTTCTTCATAATGAGTCGAGTTCATCTCATTGTGGTAATCACCACTCCCTTTCTTGCCAATAAAACAAAGTTCTGCACCATCAAGAAATCCTTCTTCACTTCCGATGTGTGAAATTATGATGCATTTCCCAGCTTCAGACAGTGTTTTGAACCCTCCATGCCTCCATAAATTTGCTGAATGTTCCCTCTGTACAGATTATAGTTTTTGAAGTTATTTTCTAAAGCATCAACCACGTTTTCTTGCCATCCATATTTCATAGTATGGTTCTGTCCACACCAGGTCTCGACTGTAAAGAAGATCTTGGAGCCCTGTGCTCTTAAGTCGGGATGCAGCAACTATTACAGATTCCATTAGCACTGGTTTTCTGTTGAGTTTTTTGAATTGGAATCACAAGCTTTTAACTACTATCAAAAGCGTAGAAATTAACATGTCAGGAAAATCTGCCATCTTTTCTAAAAGTTCCATATGGAGGCTTTTAATTGTGGGGAATACCTTATTCATATAAAAATTGTGTATGTTTCTTCGTATTGTGCCCAAAGTAAAATCATCGGGATGGATTTTTCGGATGCCCTGGTCTCATACACTGCTTCTTTCTTGACCTGGATGATGTAATTCCATCATTTTCTTTTGAAATGGCTCCTACTCCCTGCATGAGCGACAGCGATAGTCTAAGACAATCTGCCACTTTCTGCTACACAGGGAACTTCTTTTCCCTCCTCACTTCAAAAGAAACAAATAGCATTCAAAGTCAATGCAAGTTCAACCAAGGTGATGGACATTCCATTTCACACATGCCTGGGGCGAGTGTACACGGCAACACTGTGCCCGATTTCTTCACCGCATCTGCTGTTAATCGCACGGACCGGGGTGCACAAAACCTCCCTTCGATATTATTATTCATAAATTCGGTACCACCCGATACGGTTACAGTGGTTGTAGTTCCTGATAACCATGACTGAGTGCTTCAAAACAAGCCCAAGTTTCCTGCTGTATGTTTATCCTGGGCTGAGGAGGAGTTGCTTTAGAAAAATGATAAGAACTTTTTCGGGGTGCTTGAAAAAAAATTTCAACTTGAGTACTACACTAAAAATACATGTGGTTATAACATATAAACATTTCATTACCATCAGATAAGTAGTTTTCTCTGTATATATTCCTAATTGAGCACTTCATAGAGAAGAAGCCAAAAACGTGGACAATATTTACTACAACTGCAAATAAAAAGGTTTAATGAACTTCAAAAACAATGTGTCTTATATACTCTAATGCAGAATTAAACAAGGAAAATATTGGTATAACTCACTTTGCAATAGGCTTACCGGTTCATTCGTAATTAAAGCCTAAACTCGAGTGTCCATAATAAAAAATCCTCATGCAGCCAAAATACTGTTAAGAGGAATTTTTTTTTTTTTTTGCTAGTTGCTTTACGTCGCACCAACACAGATAGGCGTGGCCTTAATTAAGGTACAGCCCCAGCATTTGCCTGGTGTGAAAATGGGAAACCACGGAAAACGAGGGCTGCCGACAGTGGGATTCGAACCTACTATCTCCCGAATACTGGATACTGGCCGCACTTAAGCGACTGCAGCTATCGAGCTCGGTAAGAGGACTTATAGATGAATGGAGAATTATATTGGAGAATAGCAATATGGATCTCAGCATGAGGTAGGCACGAGGGATGCCATAGGTTTACTGAGTGATATAGGAGAAAGGTACATATGTATTCGTTATAAACTTAGAGAAGGTGTTAGACAGTGTGAGGTGGGATAAGCTCATGAAAATGCTTAAGAAGCAGAGACTTGAATGGAGAGAGAAGGCTGATCAAGGAATTGTATTAGAACCGAGCAGCAATAATGAGGATAGGAGGAGAATTAATGGAAGAAATCAGACTAGGGAGAGAAGTTAGACAGGGTTCTTGCTTGTCGCCAACGCTTGCCAACTGCTTGAATGGAAAGAGAGGAGTCGACGTTAGAGGTACGAGAATTAAATGTATTGTCTGCAGATGGCAGTAATACAGTAGCTAAGAACACCGAGGCCCTCTACAAAATGCTTAGAGAACAAAACAAGTGCAAAGAACACGGAATGAGCACAAACAAAAATGAAATAATCACATTTCTTGGAGGGAAAGGAAAAAAGAAAGCAATTATAACAATAATACAGTGGTTTTTGGAGACACTGAGGTGCCAGAATTTTGTCCCGCAGGAGTTCTTTTACATGCCAATTTACCAACACAAGGGTGACCTATTTCAGCACCTACAAATACCACTGGACTGAGCCAGGATCGAACCTTTCAAGTTGGGGTCAGGTCAGAAGGTCAGAAGCCCAGCACTTCAACCATCTGAGTTACTTAGCCTGACCAAGGATGTTTTAAGAATGTCACGAAGGTATCATCAACTGCAGCAATCTTGCCGGGGAGCTTTTTATACACCAGACTGTGACACTCCTTAAACCAGGAAATTAATCCATTTTCAGTGCCTGAGCTTGCTGATACGAGGAAAGGAAGACTGCTTCCATATCGGAATACCTCAATTCCTTCCTCATTTTTTCTCTTCTTTGCAGACATCCCACATTTTTCTACCTGTTCACTTATATCTCGTTTTTTCCTTATGATGGTTCAGTGTGTGCTAGTAAACCTAACCATTTTGCAATTTCAGCTTTCTTTTGGTTAGATTTCCTAGGACTTCCTCTGCTTTTCTGGTAGACAAAGCAAAAGAGCAGACCTCGAAACATCAGCTAGCGCGTAATTGTTGTCTTAGATTTATATACAGAGTGTCCGAGAAGTCCCCGTACCCCTAGTTTCATATGTTTCATATTATAGTGGATTACTTACATATAAAAACTATGAATCCAGGGAATCTGTATGTGCACCATCATGCCTTACAGAGTTCGATCTGTCTCCAAGTCCTCATTGACATCTTGCGGAGCATCTCAAGAGTTATGGAACGAAAGGCTTCCTCCACACTTTGGCGCAATTCTTCATTAGTCGTGTACCGACGTTGAGCCGCATGGGACTTGATTATTCCCCATAATGAGTTGTCTGGCATGGTAAGGTCCGGACTTTGTGGTGGCCATTTCAACGGGGCTGGAGATGTTAGTGAGCCACGGCCAATCCAGCGGCCTTGAAATTGTTCATCAAGGAACTCACGCACCTGAATAGCAAAATGTGCTGGAGCCCCATCCTGCTGTAACCACACATGACCCATGATTCCCTTGTCTTGAAGCTGAGGTATTAACCAAGATTGTAACATATGCAAATAAGATTTTCCATTTACATCAAAAAAATACGGTCCGCACAAGTGACGTGATGATATCCCGGCCCATACCATTACATGAGGGAAGGGGGCGTTCCTTTCCAACTTTTGCACATAATGAGGATTTTCCTTAGACCAGAAAACCACATTCCTCATATGTGAACTACGATATATCGCACATTCATAAGAAAATAACACTCTTGAGCGAGACACGGCATTTGGAATTGTTCCAACAAAGCACGGCAGGCTGCAACTCGTTGCTCCATGTCATTGTCAGATAATTCATTCACATGCATCGGCCTAAATCCTTTCATTTTCAAATCTCTTTTAATGGGGTCATGCATTGTTGACCACGGTACTTGAAGTTCAGCTGCTCTTTTGCGAATGGATTTCAATGGAGACTGCTTAATTGATTGAGCAACGGCGGCACACATTTCTTCCCGTATCTTCTTACGTCCACTACGTGGCCTGTCTTTGACACTGCCTGAAGCAAACGCACGTTTCTCCCAATCAAGCAGAGTAACTTTACGAGGTGGGGGTTTGCCAAAGCAATCTCTAAATGCACTCATTATCACTGTCATTGTTTGCCTCATATGTGCTTGTTCGTCCACCCACACACACACCACTAATCACTCCTCAACAGTGTAGCTGTGTCCGCTCACGTCCGCCGTGACTTAACAACTGAAATGAGACTGACAATAACGCTAGCAGCAGGGATACCAATACCAATAAAACAACTATTGAATTCCCCAATTATACAAACTCAATTGTCCATGCCATAATATAACAAAATAATAATATGAAATGTATGAAACTAGGGGTATGGGGACTTCTCGGACATCCTGTACAGTCTGGGTTATGATACTCGTCACCCCATACTCTCACACTATTTCATGGCTGAAACCTGACAAATGATGAATGTATCACATACTGATACAGATATACAGATTGCTCTCTGAAGACAGACCACTATACATTTCATCCCAGTTTAAGTATTTGTCCTCCTTTCACAGCAGTAATAGTCTCTCTGGTTCCTCCCTCTCTATCCCTGTTCACCGATTCTCTATGTACAACAATTCCTTTGTTGTGGCGGGTTCTAGACTTTGGAATTCTCTGCCTGTCAGTGTCAAAAATTCCACCTTATTACTTAAATTTAAGACTGCTTGCTGAGACTACCTGCTGAATGCAGCTGACTAACTTGTATGACTGGAAGATCGAATGAATGTGAGTTAGAAAAGTGTAATGTATTTTTGTGTAGGTTATTACTTACTGTATAATATTACGTACTCAAACTCTGCTCCCAATGATATATTACTACAGTGGTTAAGTGTCAGAGAGGGCCAAGAGCCCTAACTTCGCCACCTGCAGAGGCATAATAAATAAATAAATGAATGAATGAATATCAGTGGCAGTTCCTGACATTTTACTCTGACAGGGTTATGCTGCCATCTCTTCCCCCTCCCCAAATGGTCCATTTTTCACTGACCAGCACCACGATATTTTTAGCTGAAATTTAGTAGTAGTAGTAGTAATAATAATAATAATAATAATAATAATAATAATAATAATAATATTTATTTATTTATTTATTTACAGAGTTTACGCCCACATTGGAGCACTTAAATCTGACTACAACAAATTTGTCTTCCTTTTCTTCTCCCAAAAAGTCTTGAGTCTGGTTGACCTGGCTGCCCTCTCCGCATCCGTTATAACATATTGTTTCCTCTGTACAGTGGTCAGAGGAAGCCTGATGCATTTATTCTTCAAAATACTTTTCTCGCCTCTGTTTTCTATGGTTTGCATGGTAATATTCAACTCCTCCAAATCACTTTGAACTTCTTTAAACCAATTGTTTTTTGATTTACTATTCCAAAAGTAATTAAATAATTGTTTTAAAACTCTGTTATCACTTAGTCGAAATTATGACAAAAAAAGGCAATTCTTCTTTTTCTCATCGTGTCTGTGATAGGCTCACTTTCCCGATAGATAACCTCATTCGGCAACAATCTCCACTGTCCATCCACCTGATGTTTCTTGTTTATGATCGTCCTGAGTATCCTTCGATCAACTCGTTGTAAGCGTTCTGTTGTTGATCTAGTATTGAGTTTAAATAATGTTTCACAAGCATAAGTTGCTTCTGGTTTAATAACAGAGTTATAATGCCTAAATTTAGCATTAATCGAAAGACATTTCTTTTTGTATGTAGGCCAAGTTATCCGTTGTGCCTGCTTCAGTTTATATATTCTGCTCTCTATTGATGGTTTTTCATTGCAATTCCAAGTGAGATTTTCACCGAAATATTTAAATGTACTTACAGTTTCAATTCGTTTATTATTATTTAATAATAGCTCTGAATTTAGAGTTCTGAAAGTAGGCATTATTTTTGTTTTATCATACGAAATTTGCAATCCAACTTTTTTCGCTACATTTGCAAGTTCTTCCAATTGAACTTTAGCCTCTTTGAAACCATTTGCCAGTATCGCAAGATCATCCGCGAATGCCAAGCAATTTAGTTTGATATTTTTTCCAATTTTGACTTTTGGAGGACATACCTTAGTCCACTCTCGCATGACCTTTTCCAATACACAATTGAACAATAATGGCGAAAGTCCATCTCCCTGGCGGAGGCCTGTTGTAATTGCAAATGATTTAGATAACTCATTTCTGAATCTAACTTTAGATTGAGTATTCTTAAGAGTCATACCAATCAGGCTAATAAGTTTGGAATGTAGACCAAATTTCTGAAGGACATTAAACAGTGATTCATAGATCTAGAAACAAAAATTTAGTTACTGCGTTTGTTGATTTTCAAAAGGTGTATGATAGTATACATCGTGAATCATTTTAAAATGACAGTCAAGATGTCCCTGTATTCTGTTATAGATAATCTTAGATAAAATCTTATATGTAATATCCAATAATGATACTCCCCGATAATTATTTGGATCAGATCTATCGCCCTTTTTATGCAATGGTTGAATTATTGCCATATTCCACTCTTCAGGCATTGTAGCAGTATTCCAAATATCTATAAGATGTTTATGTAGATTATGAACGGTTTGGTCATTAGCATTTTTCCATACCTCTGCGACGATTTGGTTCTCTCCCGGTGCTTTATAATTTTTAAGGGAATCAATTGCTGCTCGTACTTCATTATAAACGGGCGGTGTAACCTTTTCTAAAGGTATCCTATTTTTTGGATGTGTGTCATATTGCAGATATTCTGAAGGTTCCTCACTGTTAATAATAATAATAATAATAATAATAATAATAATAATAATAATAATAATAATAATAATAATAATAACAATAATAATAATCTGATGACACTGACTGAATATAAGAAATAAATTGACAAGATAAAGTGATACTACGGCCAAATAAAAATTAAATAGATTATGTGATAACTAAAACATATGTATAACAGACAAAGACAATATTGCAGGAATAATTATAACATTAAATAACATATGCGCCCTTCCTGCGTCCAGGTACAACACAGCTGTAATTTTCACGACAGCTTGGTATAATCTCAGGGTATTTCTTTTCATAAGAAAAATATCTAATTTTTCTTCTTGGCTAGGATTAATGTGAATTCAGAGAAATGGTAGGGACTGCACGCGACAATTATTGATGAACATCTCCATCCTATCGCATTCAATAATATATCTATCATTTACCGCTTAAATTCGAGCTAAATCACATGAGAAACATCTTAGAAACTAAGTCTATCTACACTCAACTGCTACAAATTATCACTCACTTTATAAGAAAATAATAAGAGAAAACATTTATTAAATTAACCATAAATTAAAGAATTGAGAACTCGTATTGTCAAGAACTTCCATAATCGATGATTAAAATCAATAATAATTCATATCATCTTACATTTAAGTCAGCTTACTAATAAAAAAATAATAAAATGAATTCACATTTTCTGAAACGAACTTGAGCTTCCTCATACATAATCATATTTGAGAATTAAATCAATCGTTCAGTTATTATGTAAGTAATTAATTAGCTTGCAAGAAAATTAAACAATTCAAATCAATCACTATAACATAATTACATTGAATTTTAGAATGAAATATTTCCTTACAATTGATAAAATTTAAGTTTTTGCTATCTGAATTCGTTATGTATGTTCTCTGGCGAAGAAATTTTTTTATATGATGACTGACGGGCTAAGGTGTCCATCCCTATTGCCTACTAAATCTCGGCTCCTAATTTACTAACCTATCATTTAAAATTACTATGTAAATTATTAATCAGCACTCATACTGAGCTCACTATTCTATCTAAGTAATTCTTAATTTGCTGCTATACATCTCAATATGCATCCACTCACTGGGCTTATATTTAATATATCATATTTGTGCAAGTAATTCCATAAGTATTTATGTTATGATATCTCGGTACTATTTATCTGCGTCACTCCTAACATCTATACTGGCTTAACACATCTTTCACTTCAAGTTATGTTACGAGAATATGTCATAAGTCACAAATATTTTAATATTAACAGCTGTATTTAACGTTTCGGTAACTCTCTAATCTCACCTATACATATATATCCACCATTCATACCTTACTTTGTGTCATTCCCACGGTGTATTTCCTTCCTTGTGCTTGTATCGTCTAATTGATCCAACATATGAGTATCTTAGCATCTACCATCCATACATACGTCTTATAATCGTCGAAACCCACATTATCATACACAAATTATTTCATATAACTTCTTTCTTCACTATAAAACCTTCAGTCAATTCCATTTCATCTTTCTCAATACCATATTTCATCATTCATAACCTCTTCCATAATAAATACAATTACTAAGAGGTACTATTCTTCTTTACATAAATACTCCCTTAAATACTGTAGATCAATTCTCTTCCAACATTACGATGCTTAATCTCAAATATTTTGTTCGTGCATTTAACATCATTACTTTACAAGGAATAACTCGTCTATATATTTCACTTCCTCTCATGCGATCCATCTGTGACGTAATCATTGACCGAATGGTTTCATGAGATCCGTAAATAGTATTTAACATACGCTAATCCTTATATTCAGATGTTCGATTGTTTTCCTTCCTTCTCGTAATTTCAGTTACCTTGCTAATTCACTTATTTTATGCATAGCCATACTCCACGAGATATCAATCTGATTATATATACTAGCTTAATATAGTACCGGTATTATTAGATTACACATAACACACTTCACTTCATTGTATCACTTGCACTTCTAAGTATCTCACACCTAGAATACTTTATACTAAATGCATATGCCTAGCTAAATTAAGAATTATAATACTTATGGTAAACACTTAGCTCATCTTTCATCATATCAGCTGTCAGTTGCTCTCCTCCTCCTCGTCACATCGCTGGTCCATTGGCCATGGTCTGAGGTTCGGCTGGATTCCTCATCTCATTTTAGATAGGGTCTGATGGCTGGATCATATCTCCCTCCAGGTTGGTCCATCTCGAATTTAGTAAGACATCTTCTTTATGGTATAGCTGCCAATATGATCAAAGTCGAGAAGTAAATGTTCATTTTAATAATTTCTTAAAATAATATTTTCCTTTTTAAATATTCTATTTGTTTTCTTTCTTGCACTCTAGTTAACCAATTCTCTATTAAGATCTTTGCTCTCGGCTTAGAAAAATATTCTATTTTAAAATTATTTGTTTTCTGAAAATTCAATTTGTTCCTCGATTCTTTTCCTGTAGGAATGAATCTTTCCAATCATTCTCTTCTTTTACAACTTCTAATTAATGAGTTCCAATGTATCGCTAATCTTGCGTATTGGGTCTATAAACGTATGTATTTAAATAAATTCTCGTATATTACGCTGTCCCTATATATTTTTACAGTGCTTTAGCAAGTATCTTGTCGTTTTTCTTAACTTAGAACAGTTATTCTTGAGAAATTCCGCCGTAATCTTGACTATTTCTGTTCTTCGATGCAGCAACAGCAATTTGCTTCCTCTTGTCTCGAGTTCAGTTTTTCAAGTATATATTTTTTTAAATAATATATAATATTTTACTTGTTTTTTTTTTTGAAACAATTCCCCTGACATTGCGCTGTTCCTCACCGTCTTTTAAAAAGTAGACAACCCAAGTTAATCATGGCCTCCTAACATATTCATATATCAAGACTCTCTTGTATACAATTTTGGCCCAAGTGGTCTATACCTTTTCTGGACGCCATTTTGCAACACGTCCGAAAATGCAATGGGCACACATATAATAACAAAATTTATGGTTATTATCTTCTTGTCATGATATGAAGTGTTTAAGTTCACTTAGGACCTCAGGAAAAGAAGTAAATCTCTAATGTCTGATGTAGAACAAACACTCTTGTCAATTTATTTCTTATAATTGCACCTCAATACGGAACAAAAATGAAATTTACAGCTCATAACTGGCTGAATAGAAATCCGCTTCCGAGACAGAATGATTATGTAGCAAAAATCAGATAATATCGCAAAAACCTCAAAAAATTCCTGGATTGTCAGATGTATCTGACTGATCGTGGCTTTTGAGTGCTAGTTCAAACTGCCCACAGAACTTAACAGCACAGATTAACTTACTAAGAATGTATAGATTCTTCGAATCCTATTCGTTTGATTGTTTAATTGTAAGTCTGTATGCACTGTCTAATTGGCATAAGGTATTTACTCTACCAAGCATAGCAAATTCAGTACCAGCATTTATGTGTTTCTTGCTCATTTTGTGCTTTTTCACCTTTTCACCAAGGTGTTTTATGTCTGAAAGCTCAACTGACGTCCATGCAGGATCAGCGACATTAATTGACAAACAAGAGTAACAAAAGAACACATTTCTTATTTCACATCCACACAGCCAGCCAGCCTGCTTATAACATGATGGACTGAATTTCTCATAACCCTTCTGTTCTTGTGTAATATTTAAATTCGGCCGAGAAGGCCGTAACTTCTTTGATTCTAGGCTATGTTCAAAACTTAAATTCCCACCACTACGTTAAATGATTTACAGAATTCATCTTCTTAAATTAAGACCACATTTTGTTTAACTAGGCAGATAAACACCAAACACACAAATGAAGACTTCTTTTTTTCTTATTTTTCAATCTACTGTATTTTGCACCGACACAGATAGGTCTTATGGAGATGATGGGATAGGAGATAGCTGGTAGTGGGAAGGAAGCGACCATAATTTTAATTAATGTATAGCCCCCAGCATTCGCCTGGTGTGAAAATGGAAAACCACAGGAAACCATCTTCAGGGCTGTCGACCGTGGGGTTTGAACTCACTCTTTCCTGAATGCGAGCTGATAGCTACGTGACCCAAACTTCACAGTCACTTGCTCGGTCAAGACTTAAATACTGAAGGTATAATTTACACCGCTATTTTAAACTAGTATGGTAGTTTTATCTACTGAACACTTGCACTGCAACAGTATTTAATTTACTATACTACAATGGCTGTATACACACATTAACAGGCTAATGGCTACTGCAGTCATAACTACTATGGCACTGATCACAAACGACAATAACAACATTCACGAAAACAAATAAACAGTGCACACCCAAATTTCTATCGTCTTTCTCAAAGTATGAAGACTTATTTAACAGTTTGACCAATGCACAAATGGTACCATCACCTTGGTTACATTTTAAATCTTTATTTTAGCTTCTTTGTAGAACTGAATTGTTTCAATAGTCAGTTTAATGGAATTCATTGTTTTGTAAAATGTTTTGGAGTTAATCTCTAACAACAGTTACTGTAAGACGTAGGGGAAAAATGACCTAGATATGTTGTAATGTGCTTGGCAATGTTGCTGAGGACTCTGCTGGACAGACCTGCTCTCTTCCTTTCTCTGACAAGCCCATATCGTCCTTCCAGGCTCCTCCTGTAACCCGCACTTTAGCTAACTCTAAGAACCTACTGAGGACTCACTTGCTGCAACCAGAGACTAAAGAGAAGACATTGTGCTTGCTGGACAGCCATGGTCTGTGAAAGCCTTTGCCATATCTTTGAAAATAGAAAAGTGAAATGTTTACAGCCAAAATAATAAAGATAATATTATATAACTGAATAGCACACCACTGTAAGTTCGACTTCACTACGTTTGTCTATCTCTTAATGTAATTGGTTACAGAGTGAAATTATATTAAACCGGGCTGAGTGGCTCAGACAGTTGAGGCACTGGCCTTCTGACCCCAACTTGGCATGTTCGATCCTGGCTCAGTCCGGTGGTTTTGAAGGGGCTCAACTTCGTCAGCATCAAGTTGTTAAGATTTTTTGGAAGTAAAATAATTCCTGCGGGACTAAATTCTGGCACCTCGGCGTCTCTGAAAACCATAAAAGAGTAGTTAGTGGGACATAAAGCCAACAACATTATTTTTATTATGTTAAGTGTTTTTGAAATGGCGGCAGAGCGGCGCCCTCAAGCACTTTGTGCACCAACCACCACTGCATTTTATCATAAACATATTGAAATACTACCATATAAAGTGTAAGTTTTCACCAGCTAGCAACACAGCCAACTAGGTGAAACATTCAACAGAAAACTCATAACGGTAGAGCACAAGCCTGCAGAAGCCTTCATTGTTAGTCTGGTAACATAAGTATGATCGCACAGGTTATTCGATTGTATTAAAATTCTAGACTCGTGTTGAGAGGCAGCAAGATCGATTCCCGTCTGAAAGTTTGGTGACTAGTACACTGAGAGAAGTGCCAAAAACCTGCTTGATGATACAGTCATAAATGGCCTATCAAAAATAAATATCTAACCCTGGACGTAAGTAGATTTGTTTTTTTACAAATATTAATGTTTGACAAAACTTGTTCTGTCTTCAAGTAGAGCTGTTGGAATGCAGTCTGTCTCTTGTCAGCTGTTGTGGCCACACTGCTTTATAATTTCCATAGATTCCCTTAACAGTACCAGGCGAATACTATGCAAAGATGGTATCTTAAGCAAGTTCACCACTGATCTCTTACATGGCACTTGCTCTAATGCCTGCAATGACAGGATGTTAATGCAAAGATCTACAGGTATGGATACTGTTTCTTGAAAAACTCTTTATGGAGTATTTAGCATTGATGGGACTGAAATTTCTGGACAGTTGATGCAGAAAATTATTTCTTCGAGGAACAGATAATGCACGATATTTAATATATGATTTAATTAGGATGCTCACAGGACCACGTAGTTTGGATGAGTGATCCAGGGAAACATTCTTTCTAGGAATGGATAATTGAGGTTCCACTGCATTTCAAATGCTAAAATGGAACTCTTATGTCCTCATAAACAAATATTGTCACCCATGTCATGGATTGTTTTGAGAATCTTCATTCTTTAACTCAATATCTGTAAACCTATTGCTGACAATTATGATCAATAATTTCTGATGGATTTTGATGTATTATTTTCATGCATTGAAACATTGGACATGATTGTATTTTAGGCTTACCTCATGTGAACAGCCATAGATTTCTCTGAGGAAGCAAAGCGCAGTCTTAATGAAAAGTCAAATTTTCTAGTAGTTTGTCTCATTTTATTCGGCATTATCTAAAACGTCTGTTTTCTTCTTCAGGTTAGCCTTTTATATAAGCTCACTTGTACCATTTTCTTTAGCATAATGTGTTTTTGCTTGCAGGCTGGTGGCTTCTACAGTGCCGAAGATGCTGACTCTTATCCCAGTCATGATGCCAAGATGAAACGTGAAGGTGCATTTTGTGTGTGGACATATGATGAGGTGCAGCAGTTGCTCAGTAAACCAGTTGAGGGCCATGATTCTGTGACCTTGGCTGATGTATTTTGTTTCCATTATGATGTTAAGCCCCAAGGAAATGTCAATCCTTATCAGGTATTGTATTCTTTACTGGCTCTTTATATGCAGAAGAATTTGGCTTTTCTGCTGTTTACTGTATTTACTTGCTTAATTAACACACTTAAAAAAAAAAAAAAGGCAAAGAATCCACCTGCATAAATTAATCATGTAATTCTGATGTACAAATATTTCTTTTCAAAGAAACAGAGATAAATTAAATATATGCATCATCATTGGAAAATGCACTAGCTGATCACCATGTGGCATAAAATTATTGCATCTGTTTGCTTTTGAACAGTGAAGAGTGTAAGCTTACATCTGACCAATTGAACACATTGGTTTGAAATAGCCTCTGGTATGTTATATTCTTCCAGTTGCAAGTTAATGATAGCACCTGAAGCAAAATAAATACATATTAGCTAAAGTACCAATCTCATCTGTATGTTATGACATATTGGCAAAACGAACAACATCTTTTTCTTATACCCTATTCGTCGTCACTACTGCAGAGAGAACTGCTGCTGGCATTATCACTTGCATCCTTCCAGAGCAAATCATGTTCACTCCTCTCTAACATATTAAAGATTCTCATTTTATTGAAACTATTTTGAGTTATCTCTGAAGAAATCATGTACAGTGAAAAACAGCATATCCATTGTTATGCAATAGTGTTGTGTAATCTACTTGTAGAAACTTACCAGTTTTTTGTTTGTAAAATTAGGATACTTGGTGGTAGCTTGAAGTGTGTTTTTCTCTTTTCACTAGTACCGTATATTTGCACTCGGCACAGAAATGTACGGCCCGCTGCTCTATCCCTGTGAATCTCTTAATTGATTACCATAAGTTTATATGATGCAGTATTACTTGCGCAGTTGTTCATTGTGATTTTAACAAGAAGTAAGAAATCAAACACATGCGAAACACTTGCATAAAATATGCACTATCTACTAAAAAGTAATTGTGCATTGTTCATTCAGTGGTTGTCACCTTGTTGAAACCTCATAGTGTGACCTTTTGCGGTTATAACAGCAGCCACCCTCTGCGGCGTGCTCTTGATAACTGTGTGCGGGATATCCACTGACATTCATCACCTTTCCTCTTTCAACTATTCCGAGAGTTGAACAGTGGATTTTGGCCACTCCTCCTGAGACCTCATTCTTAAGAAGTTCTATTGGTTTGAGGTCGGAACTTTGGGTGGGTCAGCTAATCGGCAAACATGTAGCATGGCATCTTGCATTGTCATCCTGGAAGTAACAGGGGTACATTATATAATAACACCACAATTCAGAATGTTACAATATTCCTCTGTGTTCTAGTTGCCATGGACAAACACCAGCGGTAGTATGCCTAAGTATGAGAATCTGCCCCATACAATCACTCCACCACCACCACCACCAAATTTCCTTGTTGGCACTGTACACTCCGGCAGAAGCCATTCCCTAGGTAGATGCCTCACCCATACAACGTCCATTGGACTGAAGTAATGTGAATCTCGACTCCTCACTCCACAGAACCAATTTGCACTTCTCCAGTCCACAAACACCGCCTGAGTTAACCACCACTTGTAACCACCTGAGTTGTCGAGCTTTATTATTTTCATGTTATGGGGCTTATATACCACTGCTGTTCCGTAATATCTGAGTTGGTAGGCTTGTGTATACAGTGTTCCAGTGGAAGCAGATACTCTTGTTGCTGCATGAAACTCCTGTCAGGTAGCCTTTGTTTGTGCCTAGTTTGTTACAGTTTTATGTTTTAGGGTTCTGTGGCTGATGACCTGGATGTTAGGCCTTTTTACACAACAAGCATCAGGGTTCTGTGATTTCTTCTGTCGGTCAAAATTTTAGGTCACCCACAGCATGCACATTGCCCATCCACCTTCCACTTATGTTGCTTAAGCAAATGCTGTGTTTAAAGGAACATAGAACAAGTCCAGCTTTCTCAATTCGTCAAGTTTATATTGGTCATATTGGACAATTCCCTCTGCGCCATCGTGGAACTTGCCCCCAGAACTTTCCAGAATACTAAGACTTCACTTGAATTTAAATGTGCAACAAGAGTTCAACCGTCAACCTAGACTTTGGCATCAAGAAATTTTAAACGACATCACATTTATTTTATTCATTTGTTGGTTTTAAAATACTTTTATCATTTTTATTGTAACTTATGTATAAGGTTTTTACTTGTATGTCATTCCACTACCATCCATCCTCTTGTTCATCCATATTAATTTAGTTTTTGTCTTTTACTTACAATTTCGGCTAGGGTGATGATGGTCCAAAAAATGGACCGAAACTAGTACCTGACACTATCACATTGTAATGTTTTGTTAAACGTTATATGATTTTATTTAATTTATTTTCCGGGTTGAACCGTGTTGTACTTGTACGCATATCACGTACAGTTTGCCGACGTTTCGAATACATTGCAGTATTCTTTGTCAAGGCGACTGAAATACCCCTACTCGATCCGAGGTAATCAGTCTCGCAGGCAGAAATTACACTACTAGAGTGGCCTTGGTCTTGGCCTTTTATATCCTAGCCTATCTGGCTGACGTAAGCCCTGACTGTCTCGCGAGGCTTCTGGAAAGTTTATGTCACAGCCAGGTAGTGGGGGCTTGCCCGCGCTGTTATGTAATGGGGTTGCGGCCCGTGTGTTTATGTTGTGGTCTGTATGTCTTAAACTATGAATGATGGGCATCCAAGAATTACTGATTTTGTATCCTTCTTCTAAATTTATGTTATTCGGATGTTTCTTGATTTCGATAGCCTCGCGGATTTTCCTTTCCTGATTCCAAGGGATAGCTGCTAGGATCTTGGTCTTGTCAAATGATATTCCGTGCCTAGTTTCGTAGGAATGCTTGGCTACTGCTGAAATATCTGTGTTTTGGTTCTTGGTGTGACGGATGTGTTCTTTTAGGCGGGTGGAGATCAGACGTTTTGTCTCACCTACATAACAAGCTCCGCAGCTACATTCAATGTGATACACTCCAGGGGCCTGTAATTCTATTGTGTCTTTTACTGGTGGTAGATAACGGGCTAGCTTACGGTGAGGTTTATAGATAGTTTTTATGTTGTATTTGTCCAGTATCTTGCCGATCCTGTCTGTAGTGTTTTTAATGTATGGCAGTATCGCTGTTTTCTGGCGGGTCAGTTCTTCTTTCCCGTTGTTTTCTCCTGCGGCGGTCTTTTCTTTCTTCTCTTCTGATTTTTTAAGGACTCGTCGGATGTTATTGAGCGAGTAGCCATTTTTCCTAAGGGTTTCCGTGAGGTGTTCTTTTTCTTCCTCGAGGTGCTCTGCGTCAGATATCGCTATGGCCCTGTTCACTAGTGATGTTAGGACAGCCTGCTTTTGTGATGGGTGATGATGAGACGAGGCGTGTAGGTACCTGTCTGTGTGAGTGGGTTTCCTGTATACTGCGCGACTCAGCGTCCCATTGGGGTTACGTATTACTAGCACATCCAGGAACGGTAGTTTTCCGTCTACTTCTATTTCCATGGTGAACTGAATATTTACGTGTATGGAGTTGAGATGGTCGAGAAATAGCTGTAGGTTGTTGCTCCCGTGAGGCCAAATTACAAAAGTGTCGTCTACAAAACGGAGAAAACATTTCGGTTTCAGGGCAGATGTAGCTAAGGCTTTCTGTTCGAAGTGTTCCATATACATGTTTGCTATTATTGGAGAGAGTGGCGACCCCATCGCGGCCCCTTCTGTCTGTTCGTAGACAGGTACCTACACGCCTCGTCTCATCATCACCCATCACAAAAGCAGGCTGTCCTAACATCACTAGTGAACAGGGCCATAGCGATATCTGACGCAGAGCACCTCGAGGAAGAAAAAGAACACCTCACGGAAACCCTTAGGAAAAATGGCTACTCGCTCAATAACATCCGACGAGTCCTTAAAAAATCAGAAGAGAAGAAAGAAAAGACCGCCGCAGGAGAAAACAACGGGAAAGAAGAACTGACCCGCCAGAAAACAGCGATACTGCCATACATTAAAAACACTACAGACAGGATCGGCAAGATACTGGACAAATACAACATAAAAACTATCTATAAACCTCACCGTAAGCTAGCCCGTTATCTACCACCAGTAAAAGACACAATAGAATTACAGGCCCCTGGAGTGTATCACATTGAATGTAGCTGCGGAGCTTGTTATGTAGGTGAGACAAAACGTCTGATCTCCACCCGCCTAAAAGAACACATCCGTCACACCAAGAACCAAAACACAGATATTTCAGCAGTAGCCAAGCATTCCTACGAAACTAGGCACGGAATATCATTTGACAAGACCAAGATCCTAGCAGCTATCCCTTGGAATCAGGAAAGGAAAATCCGCGAGGCTATCGAAATCAAGAAACATCCGAATAACATAAATTTAGAAGAAGGATACAAAATCAGTAATTCTTGGATGCCCATCATTCATAGTTTAAGACATACAGACCACAACATAAACACACGGGCCGCAACCCCATTACATAACAGCGCGGGCAAGCCCCCACTACCTGGCTGTGACATAAACTTTCCAGAAGCCTCGCGAGACAGTCAGGGCTTACGTCAGCCAGATAGGCTAGGATATAAAAGGCCAAGACCAAGGCCACTCTAGTAGTGTAATTTCTGCCTGCGAGACTGATTACCTCGGATCGAGTAGGGGTATTTCAGTCGCCTTGACAAAGAATACTGCAATGTATTCGAAACGTCGGCAAACTGTACGTGATATGCGTACAAGTACAACACGGTTCAACCCGGAAAATAAATTAAATAATTCTTCACACCGTGGAAGCTTCACTTCTAAGTTATATGATTTTAAGTATTGAGAAGGTGGAGCAATAAATCTTGTATTCAATTTAAGTTAATTCATAACAGTCACCCTGCCATACAGCCCACTGAGGTGGCAGCCCACAATCATGCCCCTATCAAAGTCAAATAGCTCTGTACCTTGTGCCATCTGCTTGTCAACTACAAGTCAACCGACATACTGAATTACCAGCCATCATGGGTGCCCCCCCCCTTTTTTTTTTTTGGTAGGTGGTATAATTTCTTCATAAAGACTACATAGAGCGTTATTATATCAGGTCAGCACTGACTCATGCATTGAACTACAGTGAAACCTCATTAGTGCGTTCCTCATTAAGACATATTCCCGCTTAGCACGTCGTAAATTCAGAATCCTGATTCTCATTACTTTAAATTTCTATAAATACCTTACTTATTGGGTCACAAATTTTTGCTATTACCAATTAGTACATTCACATTTTTCCTAGCCCTAAAATGTTCTTTGTCAACTCTTGTGAATGAAACTTGATTTCCAACTTGGGTAAGAGCCGTTGCCACAGTTGCATGATTACGGCAAAAGGCCTTGAATGCCTGAACTTCATAGAATAAGCTGTACCTTCAGGGAACAAGCCGTTAGCCTCAGGAATGTTTAGTTTTGCTTGCTGGTTAGCAGTTAGACTGCTGAATAACACAGTGAGCCTGTTTGCGCTTGTATTTCGTATTCCATTCAGAAGTTAGAAATTTATTTTGTGATGAGTGGTACAGCGAAGTGTAGCGAATATTTGTTGCATGATATGGGACCCTGTATCTGGATTAGGAACATAATCATGTGAAATTGACTAGCATGGTGCATATTTATCTTGTGATAGCCTAGTCATGGATACGGAAAAAGTCATAAAATTCCTTACTAATGAAAACAAAATTAAAATCTGTTAGAAGATGGACTGGCATCCGCATCTTTAAGCGTGCAGAGGTCGTGAATGTTGAAACTTGCCCCTTTGAGTTTTGACTTGAACTTGAGTTGGTCGAAGTTTTGTCGGATTCAAAATGGTGGCCAAAGTCATTCCTCACAATCGCACATGGTTGAGTGTAACCTCCAGTTCATTATCTAAGGGTGTGGCCAGAAAAGGTTTAATAACCCATTGCTCTGAAATAAAAATGCTTCTACTAACACTTGTTTTAGAAAGAGTGTGATCTGTAATAATACTTCAATATTTTTATAGGCCCTTGTGCACGTTTTCATATTTGTTCGCTCATTTTGTGTTTTTCACACCTTTTAATATTTTCCTCTCATTTTTTGAAATTATAGATATAATTTTCACCGTATCCGTGGATACCCAACATAAAATGCCCTCATGTCGGAAAGTATTGTATCTAGTGTTTCCATATCAGTGCTGGACAGTTTTTATTCATATATTCAGTAGTACATTTTCTCTTTTAACACATTCTTTTTCCTTGTCCCCCGTAGAAAACTCTTAATGAAGTTTTACTGTAGTTCAGTGCTGCAATTTGGAAATACCATATTTCAAATAGAAAGACCAGTTGCTCCTTGCAACCTGCATTTTGCAATGCTCACAGAACTGAACACTAAATACTCAAGACAAAAGATGCATCAATAATGCAAAAAGAAAATTAAATAAAAAAATGCCCTACTCCAACTTTGGCCAGTGATCATATATATTGTAAGTGTTTGGCTATTAGAAAATGCACACACACAATAACGAATATCAGTGCATGTCTTGGTTTCTGTGACTGTCAGTATTTATTGTTTTTCCCTAGTGGTTTAATGTTGGTCTAACACAGGTAGTTTTTGGTGACACTGGGATAGGAATGGGAAGGTATACTGTGTGACTTCAATGAAAATACAGATTCAGCATTTGCCTAGTGAAAAAATGGCTTTGATCAAATCAAATGGGGGACATGAGGAAGAGGTGGACCAGAGAAGCTCATATTTTTAGTTTTGTGCAGTTTCTCTAATCTAGTCAGCTATTGTATCTTTCATGTTCTCTGATTGCTCAGATACATCAGTATCCTTCGCTCTCGATTGGCTCGGATTTAATTCTTGACTCGTCATAAATTCCAAACTGATTTGAACGACTGGACAAAGTACATTCAGCCTCATAAAAAAATCTGAATATGAAAGTGGAATGGAATCCTACTCTCAGCCATCCTAGAAGTCATACTTCATTAGTTTCCCCATTCAGCTACAGATGAATGTTAGTATGGTGCGTAACACATAGTCTACAGTTGCATGATTATGGGAAAAGGCCTTGAATTCCTGAACTTCATAGGATAAGCTGCACAAATCCTATTCCCAGGTAATAACAAGAAACACAAAGAACATGAAAACCGAGCTCAATAGCTGCAGTTGCTTAAGTGCGGCCAGTATCCAGTAGTCAGGAGATAGTGGGTTTGAGCCCCAGTGTCGGCAGCTTTGAAGATGGTTTTCCGTGGTTTCCCATTTTCACACCAGGCAAATGCCGGTGCTGTACCTTAATTAAGACCACGCTGCTTCCTTCCACTTCCTGAGCCTTTCCCATCCCATCATCGCCATAAGACCTATCTGTGTCGGTGCGACATAAAGCAAAAAATGAAAAAGAAAAGAACATGAAAGTGAAGGAACATTTAGGTCTCACTAACCTGATACCATGAGGATCAGAAGAAGACAAGAGTTTTCCAAAAGAGGTTGGAGAGAGAAAGATGAATGTGAGGAGGCTGGTACAAGCAAGAGGAAGCAACACTAGGCTCAGTGTAACATGTGAGCTGCTCATTCTGTCAGTTGCACTCCACCGGTAAGGTTGTTTTACATTGCGCGCAAGGTTCTATTGGTTCCTACTTGAATTGGGAGTATTCTTTACAGCATAGCAAGATTTTATTATATTACAAGAATGTCGAACAATTTTATCAACATTTAACCTCTGTTGTGGATTTATTGGACATCATGCAAGAAAGATTCCCTCTGCGCCAATGTTGAACTTTATATCTTCTAGAACTCAATAGAAGTATTTGGATTTCACTTTAAAAACCGGCATATTACGATTTTAAATGTGCAATTTTAGAATATTCGTCAACAGAGCTCATTTTATTCAATTTTACAATAATTGTATGATAAATGTTCATATAGTTTAATTATACGTGACATAATCAATCAATCAATACTCAATCATTCAATACTGATCTGCATTTAGGGCAGTCGCCCAGGTGGCAGATTCTCTATCTGTTGCTTTCCTAGCCTTTTCCTAAATGATTGCAAAGAAATTGGAAATTTATTGAACATCTCCGTTGGTAAGTTATTCCAATCCCTAACTCCCCTTCCTATAAATTAATATTTGCCCCAGTTTGTACTCTTGAATTTCAACTTTATCTTCATATTGTGATCTTTCCTATTTTTATAAATGCCATTCAAACTTATTCGTCTACTAATGTCATTCCACGCCATCTCTCCGCTGACAGCTCGGAACATACCATTTAGTCGAGCAGCTCTTCTTCTTTCTCTCAATTCTTCCCAACCCAAACATTGCAACATTTTTGTAAGGCTACTCTTTTGTCGGAA
Organism: Anabrus simplex; assembly: GCF_040414725.1. NCBI lineage: Eukaryota > Metazoa > Arthropoda > Insecta > Orthoptera > Tettigoniidae > Anabrus > Anabrus simplex. The sequence continues at coordinate 319,018,377 of NC_090270.1, forward strand.
ATCACCCAGAACAAATCGAGCTGCTTTTCTTTGGTTTTTTTCCAGTTCTTGAATCAGGTAATCCTGGTGAGGGTCCCATACACTGGAACCATACTCTAGTTGGGGTCTTACCAGAGACTTATATACCCTCTCCTTTACATCCTTACTACAACCCCTAAATACCCTCATAACCATGTGCAGAGATCTGTACCCTTTATTTACAATCCCATTTATGTGATTACCCCAATGAAGATCTTTCCTTATATTAACACCTAGATACTTACAGTGATCCCCAAAAGGAACTTTCACCCCATCAACGCAGTAATTAAAACTGAGAGGACTTTTCCTATTTGTGAAACTCACAACCTGACTTTTAACCCCGTTTATAAACATACCATTGCCTGCTGTCCATCTCACAACATTTTCGAGGTCACATTGCTGTTGCTAACAATCTTGTAATTTATCACTCTATAGAGAATAACATCATCCGCAAAAAGCCTTACCTCCGATTCCACTCCTTTACTCATATCATTTATATATATAAGAAAACATAAAGGTCCGATAATACTGCCCGGAGGAATTCCCCTCTTAATTATTACAGGGTCAGATAAAGCTTCACCTACTCTAATTCTCTGAGATCTATTTTCTAGAAATATAGCAACCCATTCAGTCACTCTTTTGTCTAGTCCAAATGCACTCATTTTTGCCAGTAGTCTCCCATGATCCACCCTATCAAATGCTTTAGACAGGTCAATCGCGATACAGTCCATTTGACCTCCAGAATCCAAGTTATCTGCTATATCTTGCTGGAATCCTACACGTTGAGCTTCAGTGGAATAACCTTTCCTAAAACCGAATTGCCTTCTATCGAACCAGTTATTAATTTCACAAACATGTCTAATATAATCAGAAAGAATGCCTTCCCAAAGCTTACATACAATGCATGTCAAACTTACTGGCCTGTAATTTTCAGCTTTATGTCTATCACCCTTTCCTTTATAGACAGGGGCTACTATAGCAACTCTCCATTCATCTGGTATAGCTCCTCCGACCAAACAATAATCAAATAAGTACTTCAGATATGGTACTATATCCCCAGAAATCTGATTAATTCCAGCCGCTTTTCTAGTTTTCAACTTTTGTATCTTATTGTAAATGTTATTGTTGAAAATGAAAACCTACAACCTGTTTTCCAGTCATTGACCGGGTCAGGGATGTAATGAATGAAACATATATAGGCTGTTATTACAATTACTCCCAAGGTGATGTATTAATGAGTGATAAATGCTATGAAATGAGAATGGAGAGTGTTGCTGGAATGAATGATGAAAGGGAAAACCGGAGTACCCGGAGAAAAACCTGTCCCGCCTCTGCTTTGTCCAGCACAAATCTCACATGGAGTGACCGGGATTTGAACCACGGTATCCAGCGGTGAGAGGCCGATGCGCTGCCGTCTGAGCCACGGAGGCTCTTAAATGTCATTGTTATCATATGTAAATTTTATTACTTCTTTGGCCTTAGTCTCCTCCTCTATCTCGACATTATCCTTGTAACCAACAATCTTTACATACTGCTGACTGAATACTTCTGCCTTTTGAAGATCCTCACATACACACTCCCCTTGTTCATTAATTATACCTGGAATGTCCTTGGAACCTGTTTCTGCCTTAAAATACCTATACATACCCTTCCATTTTTCACTAAAATTCGTATGACTGCCAATTATGCTTGCCATCATGTTATCTATCCTTAGCTGCCTTCTTTGCTAGATTCAATTTTCTAGTAAGTTCCTTCAATTTCTCCTTACTTCCACAGCCATTTCTAACTCTATTTCTTTCCAGTCTGCACCTCCTTCTTAGTCTCTTTATTTCTCTATTATAATAAGGTGGCTCTTTACCATTCCTTACCACCCTTAATGGTACAAACCTGTTTTCGCATTCCTCAAGAATTTCTTTAAACCCATTCCAGAGTCTGTTTACATTTTTATTTACCGTTTTCCACCAATCATAGTTACTTTTTAGAAACTGCCTCATGCCTGCTTTATCAGCCATATGGTACTGCCTAACAGTCCTACTTTTAAGACCTTCCTTTCTATCACATTTATTTTTAACTACCACAAAAACAGCTTCATGATCACCAATACCATCTATTACTTCAGTTTCCCTATAGAGCTCATCTGGTTTTATCAGTACGACACCCAGGATATTTTTCCCTCTGGTTGGTTCCATCACTTTCTGAATCAGCTGTCCTTCTCATATTAACTTATTTGCCATTTGTTGGTCATGCTTCCTGTTGTTCGCATTTCCTTCCCAATTGACATCTGGCAAATTCAGATCTCCCTCTACAATCACATTTCTTTCCATGTCGTTTCCCACATAGCTGACTATCCTATCAAATAATTCCGAATCCGCGTCAGTGCTACCCTTTCCCGATCTGTACACTCCAAATATATCAAGTTGCCCATTATCTTTAGAAATGAGCCTTACACCTAGAATTTCATGTGTCTCATCTTTAACTTTTTCGTAGCTTACATTTCTTCTTTCACCAGAATGAACACACTTCCAAAGATTTTATCTGTCACTGATAAACATAACATTGTTACATCTATAACTGTTCATAGATTCACCATTTTATGTGCATCATTCCATCACATAATCAATTCATTCTTTTATATTTCATTCCACCGTGTAATTCTGTTTTAAGGCTTTGGCATATATATATATGTATCTTGGCTATGCTGATGATGACCCATACAGGGTCGAAACTAGTACCTCGTAACTTATTGTAATGGTTTTGTAAACATCGTAATTTATGTAAAGTATTGAGTAGGTGGATTAAACCTTGTATTTATTCTATATGCTCATACAAACTGCAAGGTTCTTAAAACATATCGGAATATGTTGCATTGGGACCTGTAAAACGTACACTATGACTGAATAGTTGCATAGCAGCACTGTGATACATATAATGTTAGTATGAAGATACTGTGTTATTATTCATCACCTGTAAGCCTTCATTGTGTTAGTGGTAAGTTAAACCACTAGCAAAAAAATAAATGTTGTTATTCAATGCTAGCAGTTTAACATCGCATACACTTCAAGAATATTTTTTAAATATATTCTTTCTGATGATTTTTGGTTATGTTCGTGTTTTTATGTTTTGACAAGTTAAAACCTTTCAAGATCAATTCTTTCTTATGGGCTTTCAGTGTGGTGATTTTTCTAGAGCATTTCTATTAACTTTATATTCTTTTTTCAAGACTGAAGAAGGCCCGATAGGGCCGAAACATGTATCTTTAATGTGTTTTTAATCAACATTTAATGTATTGACGAAGGTGGTCTACTGAAATTACACACTTTATTTACTGTAAAGTCAGTACGGAACAATCTTGGGATTCTTAAATTACAATACAGTCAAAACTGGTTAGGACGTTTTTTTGGGACTGAGAAAAAAAGTCATAAAGAGAAAACATACTAAAAAGTGAAATAAATTATGTTATTAAATTCAGAGTTAGGTTTGAACGTAAAAATAATTAAGATAAAGACAAAGAAATGTGTTTATGATTATAATTAATGAAGAATGGAAAGGCAGTTGGTGTAGATGAAGTCTTGGTTGAACTACTCAAAGTCCCTAAGAAGAAGGGAAAGGAAATATTTGTAAAGCTTTGTCAAGAAATGTACTTTGCTGAAAGACTTTCTTGAAACTATAATAATACCAATAACATAGAAAAATACTAAGAAATATGAAGAACACAGGACAGTAAGCTTAATATCTCATGCAGCCAAAATACTAAAATACTAGGAGGATTTATAGATATTGGAGAAGAACAGTATGGTTTTTGGTGTGGAGTAGGCACAAGGATGCCATACGTTTACTTTTATTGAGAGTTATAGGAGAAAGGTGCATAGACATACCGGATGCATTTGACAAGATAAGGTGGGGTAAGGTCATGAAAATACTTAAAAAGCACCGACTTGAATAGAGAGAGAGAGAGAGAGAGAGAGAGAGAGAGAGAGAGAGAGAGAGAGAGAGAGAGAGAGATATATCAAGGAATTGTATTACAACCAAACAGCAACAGTGAGTAACAGAAGAAATTGGTGTAGGGAGGGGAGTTAGACAGGACTGTTGATATCGCTAACTCTCTTGACCTGTCTTTGGTTGAAATCATTTGCAAAACTTTGGATGGAAAGAGAGGAGTCAACATTCGAGGCAGGAGAATTGAATGCATTCAGTTCGCTGATGAGATGGTGGTAATAGCCGAGAACACTAGGGCCACATAAAATCAGCTTCATGGTCCGTATCGCACTTCAATAGATTCACAATTAAGTATTTATTTATTTTCCACCTAGTCGATACAATGATTGCTTAAGGCAATTTTTAATGGTCAAAAGTGGTACATGTTTCGTATATTATCAACATCTTCAGCCACATAACACTGTTTAGATGAAAAATATATAAAATTGACAAAGTAATGCTTTAGCATTTTATATATTTTATATATAATATTATATAATAATTTTATATATATAATTTATATATATTTATTTATATATATAATTTTATATATTTTTCATCTAAACAGTGTTATGTGGCTGAAGATGTTGATAATATACGAAACATGTACCACTTTTGACCATTAAAAATTGCCTTAAGCAATCATTGTATCGACTAGGTGGAAAATAAATAAATACTTAATTGTGAACACTAGGGCCCTCGACAGAATGCTCAGACAACTAAACAATATGTGCAAAGAGTGTGGAATGAGCATATTTAAACAAAAAGCAAATTAAATTCTTGATACTTGGAGGCAAAGGTGCAAATGCAACAATCAAGAGAGAGAAACTATCGAACAAGTGAATATGTTTAAATACTTGGAAATATTATTACTGAAGACCTCCACTCTATAACTGATGTAAAAGCCTAAGTTGTTAGCTAAAGAAAGCTGTAAGAAGAAAAAGAAAATCTGTTTTGTGGCCCACTGAAGGGAGATCTGAGGAAGAGACTTGTATGATGTTTTGTATGGAATATAGTTTTATACGGTGCAGAAACATGGGATGCTATAGAGAGAAGAATAGAGGCATTCTAGATATGGATTTGGATGAGAATAGTAGGAGTGCGCTGGGAAGATGGAATGATGAACACAGAAGTGGTGAAGAGAGTGGGAGGAGAGAGAAGCATGATAGCTGTAATTCAAAAAAGAAAGCAAAATTGGATAGGACCTGTAATCTACGACATGTTTCCTAATTACAAGTAGGGATGGAAGGGATGGTAAAAGGGAAATGAGGACCAGCTGTTAGACAACATTAGAAAAGGAAGAGAAGGATATGCAGAGATAAAGAAAAGAGCACAAGACAGAGAGATATGGAGGTCTCAGCAAAAAGATGGAACAACCTATGATGATGATGATGATGATGATGATATAAAGATACTGAGTTCATCAATTTTCAGGAAAACAATCAATAATAGGTTCAGACTCCTTGGCTGATTGGTTAGCATTAAGGCCTTCGGTTCTGAGGGTCGCGGGTTCGATTTGTGACTGTGTCGGAGATTATAATCGCCTCGGATTAATTCTTATGGCTTGGGGACGGGTGTGTGTGTTTTCCCAACACTCCCCTCTTCATAATTACACAACGCGCCACACTACCAACTACCACAGAAACATGCAATAGTGATTACATCCCTCTGCATAGGGTTGGCATCAGGAAGGGCATCGGCTGCAGAACAGGGTCAGATCGACATGTGCAACACAGCAAGTGATAAATATCATTATTGATCCGTATTGAAGATACTAAGTGTAGGATGCTAAAAAGTTCATTATGCCACCTATTCAATACATTAGAAATTTTAAGCATTTAGAAATATATTATTATTTCCATATGAGCGCATATTTATATGCGAGCACGGGAAACACTCTTCACAATATTGTGACCAACTTATAAAAAATTAGGAGACATTATTTTTGGGCTTACCCTCGTAAGTTTCTTCACATGGTTATGAGAGTATTCAGGGGTTTTAGTAAGGATGTAAAGGACAAGACATATAAGTCTCGGGTCAGACTACAGTTAGAGTATGGCTCCTGTGTATGGGACCCTCACAAAACTACTTGATGCGAGAACTGAAAAAAATTCAAAGGAAAGCAGAACGGTTTGTTCTGGGTGATTCTGACAAAGGAGTATTGTTACAAAAATGTTGCAAATTTTGGGCTGGGAAGACTTGGGAGTAAGGAGACGAGATGCTTGACTATATGGTATGTGGTACAGATGTTGATTCCCATAGGGAACCTGAAATATTTGTTCCAAATGAGTAAATATGATATTATAAATTAAATATGGTATTATAAATTTACTCATTTGGGACAAATATTTCAGGTTCCCTATGGGAATCAACATCTATATCATGTGATCGCCAGGCCGGAATCAATTTTTGGAAATGAGACAAAGTCTTTCATAGTGCATTTTCACTGCCGGTGGCTCCAAGTAGCCTACGCAGTGGCTTCCACGGTATACATTAGCCATGCGTCTTGGCAGGTGTGCTATTTACCAACTGATGAGCCCAACTTAGCTCACTGGGGTGAAACACTGGCAACCAGGAATGAGTTAGCTGAAAAATTTATAATGTGCAATAATGGTATGTTTCAAGTTGTCAGTGGTGAGTTGGCGTGAAATGTGCGTAAGTAGAAGAATAAGCTTGAGTGGAGCTTTTAAAAGTGGAGAAGACCATAATATGAAGATGAAGTTGGAATTCAAGAGGACAAATTGAGGCCAATATCCATTTATAGGATGAGGTGTAAGGGATTGGAGTAAATTACGAAGGAAAATATTCGAAGTAAATTATCCAGGGAGATGTTTCTTGAAAATTTTAAGAAAAAAGTTAGGCAAACAATTGATAGGGAATCTGCCACCTGGGCGACAGCCCTAAATGCAGATCATTGATGATTGATTGATTAGAATTAATATTTGTTTCTATTGCAAATATCTGATAGGATTTCTTTTATATAATTTTGTGTAATACAGGATCCTCATCATGAACTGAAGAATCAAAATGTCTTGATTGTGTTGGGAAGTGAAGAGGCAACTGCAGAACATTTTAAATTGGACCTACAGTTAACTCGCACTGTCCTGAAGGAATGCCAGGAGATACTATATGAAGTTCGTCAGAAACGTCCAAGGCCACATCTGGATGATAAAATCCTTACTTGTTGGAATGGTAAGGATATTTT